>NC_079424.1:10435823-10801060 GCF_026213295.1 Gadus chalcogrammus
TTTTACCAGTTTTCCATCAGATCAAGCAAATACATATTTCCCCTTTGGGGATATTGCCAGTTCAAACTTCAAACAGACTGTACATTTAGGCGTGACATAAATGACATTATCACGCTTCTTTGGAAGCCACTTATAGCTGGGGTGTGCAACAATCAAAGCACTCAAACACGTAAAAAAAACACTGATTGAATTAAGGCCAGAATGCCCATGTGAAGAGGCATCAGGGACAATGGTGGATGCAAAGCTTCCCAAACCAGAGTCGCTCCGTTCATGATCTCACTTGCAACAACTGTCAGGGGAGTGTCTAAGTGCGTTCCCTGTAGGTGCTGCGTTCTGGTCTGTACGCCCAGCGTCCGCTGATTTACGGGCTTGTTGTTTGCAAGGGTAGGCCTGCCTGGAGAGGCAGCGTTAGGGCTGTAGGCGGAAGGCCAGGCGCCCAGTCTAGATGCTGGGGCTATGCAAATCAAACAGCCGTGTTCGTCTTCCCGCCACTGCTCATACGGATGGACATGCTTGAGGGAAGGTCCTTCATTATCCCTATCTCCTTTTTCTCTCTCCCTCCTTTTCCCTCTCTATCATTCTCTCTCTCCCCCCTCTCTCTCCCTCTCTCGCTATCTATCTCTCCTGCTCTATCTTTCCCGCTGTCTCTATCTCTTGTCTCGCCGCTGCCACCATCAAAGGCAGAGTCCAGACAGGGGGGTGGAGAAAAAAAAGGTACACAGCATTTTTCATCACCAGGTAATTTTAAGTATTGCAAGTGAGTGGATTCCACAAGTCAACCGGCTTGTGTTTTGTTTCGGTTTACACAGGCGGGCTATCTGATGTGATTTTGTGATTGATCTACCCAACGTATGTATTGCTCCACTTAACATAAAAGGGCTTCCAAATATCAAATTACCTTAAGTCATGATGATAAGCAAAAGTAAAATAAATATGTAAATTATATATAGTTAATATAACAGCAAAATAATTCAGGCAATTTAATTGAGGAATCTATTATTTTTAATTGGTAAGAATCAAACTACTATTTATCAAAATGATTCCATGGTTTGTTTGAATGGTTTCACCTATTCAAAAGCCTGTGACAGCATATTTTTAATTAGTTTGGAGGCGTAAATTACTGTTACATCTTAATTAATGACTGCTATGATATCAACTCTCCAACTGTTTTTTGTATTCAGATTTTTTTTTATTAAAAAAGGTTATTAATTTAATTTCACCATAGAATGTTCTAAAATGAGAGACCAAATCAAGCATATATAACACACTCAAACGATTGTAATCTTGGTCCAATATATTTTTACAATATGACCAAAAGCCTTTCCCAAACTGTTAAATTGTCTGGTTCCCTCCTCATTCATTCTTCATTTCAAACCCCTCAGTGTCTCCCCCTCTCCCCCTCGGTCCTCACACAGAGGGCTCTGTGGGCCGGCCTTCTCAGCAGGAGAGACCAGAGGCCTCCGGGAGGGCCCTACACACACACACACACACACACACACACACACACACACACACACACACACACACACACACACACACACACACACACACACATGTAGAACTCTATAAAGATAGCTAAATATATATATGTATAAAAATGGATATACATATATTTCTATCTGAATATATGTAGGCATGCAAATATATATATTTATAGATAAATACATGATTGCATGTATATGATTATTATTTTATGTATACAAAAATAACGATATATATGTATATATATATCCATACATATTTGTATATATAAATAAAGACAAATACATATACACCCCTCTGCCTGTGGCTTTGGAGACGGGAATTACGCGGCTTAGCTCCGTCAACTTGACCCCGCTCCTAATGACTTGTCGGCTAAGTCTCCTGGCTCCTAGCGCCGTGTTGTCCTAACCTCCGCGTGTCTGCTGTGTGTCCAAACACGCGGGAGAAAGGAAAACAGGTTGGAGTGGAGCAGGGGGGCTTAGCCTCTCCGCCGCACCGCCACATTCTCACAGAGCTCCACCACGAGCGGCCCTCGAAGGAGAGAGAGAGCCCTGCTGCTGCCTCTGTGCCCCTGGGGGGATAGGTGGGCCGGGGGAGCTGGGTGGAGGTGGCTGAACCACCCTGGTGTGGGGTCGGGACAAAAGGATGGGCATGGATCCTCTACTGCAATTAAAAGTTTTTTTTTATGATGGTACCTAGGATATACTCCACCTAGCATTTGCAAATCAATAGCGAGTTATATTCTTAATCGGGACTTTCAATGTATGACGTTTTTTTATTATAACATAAATATTATAAAGATGTCTTTGTTTATGCTTTGCCTGAGGTTGGATAATCAGGGATATATATTTTGACGCCATTGCATCAAAGTGCATACTTTGTACATATTTCCCTACCTCGTAAAAGTATTCTGCAGGATGGAAAAACGTAACTTCTCAATTCAAGATTTGGCCCGTCCACCGCTGAACCTAGGGAAGGTAGGGTCTGGTATTCTCCTCACTGTACTGTCACAACCCGCTGCCAGCGGCCCGTCTGCTCTATGGCTCGCTCTGCACACACGAGCCAGCAGAGGAAACCTGTTGCAAATTTGTCTTCATCACAAAAGATACCATGACATTTCAAACGTTTATTTTTCTCCCCAATAATTATGGTCTCTTTAAAATATGATGATGAACAGTACAGCAACTTTTGCGTGTGATGGACACTAATGGTACATAATGACGCCAGCTCGGAGGAAGGAGAGCCAGACAAGAGACTATAGGACAGATACAAAGAGAGAGAGAGGGAGAGAGGGAGATAGAGAGAGAGAGAGAGAGAGAGAGAGAGAGAGAGAGAGAGAGAGAGAGAGAGAGAGAGAGAGAGAGAGAGAGAGAGAGAAAAAAAAACACTTGAGATGGAGAGATCCAAGTACTATTGATGACCAGGAAGATGTTGACACATGTTTTGAAAATGTTGTCACGTCTTCTTTTACCAGTTATCACGGTGACAGCTAAAAGTCTGCAAGATCAACCGGATTGATTTACTTCTAAAGTAAATTTCCATTGCCTTGTTTTCGGCACGCTCCAATGCCATCGGAGTGCAAACGTCCAAGCACGAAACATCGTCCCAGCGACCAAATGAATACAGCCCTTTTGATTCAGCAAATGAGAAAAAAATAAAGCTTCGACCTAATAACCCAGTGTTTAGTTACTGATCATATCTCCACGTTCCTCCCCTGCACCGCTCCGAGCCTGGGAACACACTGTTCCAGAGGGAGGCCATTGGAACCATTGTTTAACACAGAGTTAGGCAGCTTTAGTGGATCATCTTTTTAAATGAGCTCTACCCCCCCAAAACCTTATATAAGTTTGATAACTTCCAAGTTCAACTATGCAAATATTTGAGTCCTACAGAAGGATAAGGGGACAGGACCATCCTCTGGGGAACCTAATATGTTAAGGGTCGTATATATTCCATTATTGGCTAATAGCTTCCACAACCGCCACCCCTTTAGCCCCAATAAAGTCCCCTTGGCCTTAGGACTGAGTCTGGATTATATGGTAGCTCAGCTAATAATGCCAAACACATGAAGAGGAGACGTTGATTAGCTGCTCGCTCTCTCTCTCTCTCTCTCTCTCTCTCTCTCTCTCTCTCTCTCTCTCTCTCTCTCTCTCTGTGTCCACCATTATAAAGGAATATATATATGAATAAATATATATATATATATATATACATACAGCATCAGGACGGATACAGTTATGGTCTTGATAGTGGCTGTAGATAGTATACTGAATTGCCATTCAGTATTGGTATTCAGATTAACTAGATACTCACATAGTGTGTGCGTGTGTGTGTGTGTGTGTGTGTGTGTGTGTGTGTGTGTGTGTGTGTGTGTGTGTGTGTGTGTGTGTGTGTGTGTGTGTGTGTGTGTGTGTGTGTGTGTGTGTGTGTGTGTGTGTGTGTGTACATATATTCAGATAGAAATATATGTGTATCCATTTTTATACATATATATATTTAACTATCTTTATAGAGTTCTACATGTGTGTGTGTGTGTGTGTGTGTGTGTGTGTGTGTGTGTGTGTGTGTGTGTGTGTGTGTGTGTGTGTGTGTGTGTGTGTGTGTGTGTATGTGTGTCACACACAATCTGAAACCAACAAAGTATTCAGCAGAGCATTCATCTTTTTTATACAAACAAAGATTTCCAATCAAAGCAATGCAATTAAATATGTGTGTCAGGCTTTGTGTGTGTGTGTGTGTGTGTGTGTGTGTGTGTGTGTGTGTGTGTGTGTGTGTGTGTGTGTGTGTGTGTGTGTGTGTGTGTGTGTGTGTGTGTGTGTGTGTGCATACCACAGAGTGTAAGTTGCTCAACTGCGTAGCTCTCCCCTGAGGCTGCGTTGAGAGGCTGGTGCCAGTGTGTCTCACCTAGCCAGGTTAGCCTGGGAACACACTCATACCTCCGGCATGTCACACACACACACACACCACTCATAACACATACACACACAAACATAATATACACACACAGATGCACGCATATAGTATACAAACAACAACACACACACACACACACACACACACACAGACGTACACTATATGAACGCATATAGCACAGACACAAAGACGGAGTATAAACACACATAATACACACACACGTACACACGTAACATACAAACACAAGCGCACACAATACAATACACAACCAGACACATAATATACAAAAACAGACACACACATTTAATGCACACACACACACACGCACACAGACAAAAGCAAAACACACACACAAACACACACATACACAACACACACACAGACACACACAAGACACACAAACACTCACACTCACGCAAACGAAAGAGAGTTTGATAGAAAGACAACGCTAGCCACATCATGAACTAATGAGCCATTAAATGGTAATTAGTGTCTTTCCGGCACCACCCTGTCTTCCAAGAATCTGTCAATGTCCGGGCCGGTGACTCATACATAAACCCTGGTCCTTTTTGAAATGGGAGTAGTTTGCGATTGTGTGCAATCTTTTCCACACATGCACACACGGCATTGAACCTGTGCATGTATTACCATGTACCTGTGTCATTGGCACATTTGCAATCACAAACACACACGCAAATACACTCACACACATTCATGAACATGGGAAATTGACTAAGTAAATTTATTGTAAATAAACATTTGCATTTGTAATTCCACATAAAGGCTTCTGTGTGTATGTGTGTGTGTGTGTGTGTGTGTGGTGGTGGTGGTGTGCGTGCGTGCATGTGTATGCGTGTGTGTGTGTCTGTGGGTGTGTGTGTGTGTGTGTGTGTGTGTGTGTGTGTGTGTGTGTGTGTGTGTGTGTGTGTGTGTGTGTGTGTGTGTGTGTGTGTGTGTGTGTGTGTGTGTGTGGTGGTGGTGTGCGTGCGTGCGTGCATGTGTATGCGTGTGTACGCGTGTGTGTGTGTGTGTGTGTCTGTGCGTGTGTGTGTGTGTGTTAGTCCCTTCTACATCACAGAAGAGGACTGAACACGAGCCCAGCGTTCTGTGTGGCGCCCCGTGGTGCCTCGGAGGTCCGGGGTGTGTGTGTGTGTGTGTGTGTGTGTGTGTGTGTGTGTGTGTGTGTGTGTGTGTGTGTGTGTGTGTGTGTGTGTGTGTGTGTGTGTGTGTGCGTGCGTGCGTGTGTGTGCGTTTTTGTGTGTGTGTGTGTGTGTGTGTGTGTGAGATGGAAGTGGGTCTGAGACGTGTTTAGGGAACGTCTGCTGTACAAAGCAAGTGTTTATGTAAATAGCATGTCATTATCCCTGCGTCTTGATTAGATTCTCAGCGAGTGTTTCTCATGTTTGGACATTAAATAAGAGAGTTGGATAGCACAGACCACCCAAAACTAAGCAATCACACACACACACACACACACACACACACACACACACACACACACAGACACACACACACACACACACACACACACACACACACACACACACACACACACACACACACACACACACACACACACACACACACACACATACATTAAGAAAGGGGATGTTCATTACGGCCCAGACAGTTTACGTGTTTGATGTCTTCCCATGGTTGTGGGTGCGGGACATTAAGCAAAGGCCTACATTTACATTTGCATGCGTGATATAAACAGATGCTATCTTAACAGATTGTTCAAGCACCAATGTGGAACACAATCAACATCTCTAAAAAGGCTTTCAAGATTTATTTAGTTTTAATCATAAAAAGGCTAGCCTGATTTTCAGACAATTCGTTCCACAACCCAGCAACCCGAATAGATTTGCAAGAAAATATTTAATCTTTTCACTTACAGAAGCCCAAGCTGAGGCAAGAGTGCAAGACTGCAGAAGTGATGTATTTGAGACATAAATATATACATTATAATATTATGTTTCTATATTTGCTGCTTAATGAACACTCCGGCGACACCGTTTTGCAAATTCAGACCCTTGTCAAAACAAACACGGAATAACCACAAAGTGGACCGGTTCAAGCAATTGTGAGGGAAAGGACGGGGACTGCGGCTGGTGTGCAGGCCACCGCCCCCTGGTGACGACGCTAGGGAATGCAGCGATGCCGCGAAGAAGGACGAGACGGCAGTTAAACTTGAGGTTACAAAATATGATCTTAACCATACATAGGGCCTATGTGATGAACAATGGGCCCCCACACATTAACACAAGCTTATCACAGGACATGCAATTTAGTTGGAATGCATGATTAATATTTAATTTGTAGATTCAGAAACTGAAACTTTCCACGTGTGCCATTGAGGACTGGAGTGAAAAACTCTTAAAAACCACTTGAAAAATATAGTTGGTTTAATATTGGTTTCTTTGGTCAACATTCTGAGGCATGCCTCATAAAATGGACTGTGGTTTATGTTACTCCACACAGATGTTATCTCATTATACAACATTAAGTTATTAGAAAGCTTAAACTTAAACCATAAAAGGTCTGATAAAGAAAAAAAGACATATATATATTTTGAAAAACAAGAATCCCTCCAAATCCCTCCTTTGAATAAGATTAACAATCATTGGATGGGATGTTTTTAGATATGATTTCATATTAGAGAATTACCCAATTATGCTTACATTGTCAACATGACATACAGTAGCAATCACTGCTTGAGATTGAATCAGATAGAGTCAGATATTTTTTTTAAACCAAGCATTCAATGTTTCCAAGTCGTGGGGCGTTTTCATTCCTCAGCAAGTTTCTCACCCTTTCCAGTTGATAATTACTCCAAATTCGATACGCTTGCTATTAGAACCGTATAATATACAATAAATCAATCAAGCAGAGGACACGCTGACTTAACACTTTAAACAACACATTTGTTCCTTGTCTGCACTTTAAGCAAGCGTCTCCTTCAATCTGATAATGCACCACATCATTTATGATATTAGTCTTAATGAATGGCACTGTTGATCCCATATAGACTCATGGCTTATGTCTCGCACAAAGGCCTTTGTTGTCTTAGAATGACAGGGCGCATAACAAATTGGAGGAAGCTTTGTAAGCTATAAATATTCGCCGTGTTCAAAGCAAGCTTGGCTGTCTCTCACACTCTGCTCCCTGTGAGTCAGAGTTCCTGCTCTACCTGAAGAAAACTTGGCACGAGTACTGAGCCAGCAATGGAAAATTAAAAAAAACAGTGAATGCCCATGGGTGAGAAACAATTATGGGTTTGTGTTCATTACATCGCTGCACAAAGGCAATAGGAATTCCTGAGCTAAGTGTTTTTACCATCAAAATACCAATGCCAAGATCTATGTAGGTCTAATTAATCCCACAAATATCTCCAGCTTTCGTAACAAAGCTGTTTTACTGCGTTCAAGAGCAAAACATGTAATTTTCTTATGGCTAAGTGCTTGTATAAAGATTCTTGGCTCAGAAGGACTATGAAATCATTTATGCACAGCAGAGACGTTGCAGTCATTTGAGCTTGATGAATGTTTGTTGACAAACCTATGGGTGTTTTCTTTGGTCCAGCTATATATAGAGAAACTGTCTGTACCAAATATATATAGACTTTTCCATAAAGATGATATTTTGCTATTATTTTATATGCAAAGAGCCGTTTCATCAAGGCATTGCAATCTGCGTCATTAATAACACAGTGAATGCTTTATTAAAAAAGGATATTCCCCTTCTCAAACACATACATCTGTACTACGTACATCGTACATCACTTAGTATTGAAAAATAATAATAACGATAATAATAATCAAAGTATCATCCATTACTAACCAGGTAGGCCTACTTTATTAGAGAAGCCACAGGGATTCAACACATGACAATCAACACAGGACAACCAATATGTTCTTGTGAAAAACCAACAGATCAAGCACCAACCTAAAGATCCAGATATGTTGAAACTGAACACACGACAGATGACGCGTCACGAACACAGTGTGGGGGGAAACGGGAGTCTTGATAGTTTTTTTGTTCCTCAGCATTAGCTGCAGTGCCAACAGTGCATGTGTGCAGCGAGTGGCTTCCACACACAGTCTGTGGTGTCTTCTGGAAGCGGACAACAGGAACGCAGCGCTACTGTAGCATCCACATCTCCCTGGGGAGATGTCTGCAACAAAAACGTTCTGCATTGTGTGCAGAGCAGCAATTTTGCCGTTGTATTGCATTTTGCTACGCTCTGTAAAAATTGCTTCGCTTTTTATGTTTTCTGTTGTGTATATGGCATTCAAATAACAACATGTCAGGGCCACCCTAAAGGATACAAAATGTTTTGTAAAAGGGGTGCCGAGAGGGAAGGATGCCTTGAGGGAAAACAACAAACTCTGAACACGCATAAAGACATGGCTATAAAATACAGCGTTTTCTATTTCATTTTACGGGGAGGACCAAGTATATCAAAATCCTACCCCGGCAACCTCCTATATGCGCCTCAGAATGCGCTCTATTGAAAACATCTTCAATGAAATACATAAACAGATTTCTAGGTCCCATTACGGCGCGCATTTGGGCACTGAAATCTGATTTCTCTCTCTTTGATGCCTCTTTTCATATCCCTCCTTCCTTCCCAGAAACATATGCCCCTTGTTACATCACGTCATGCCAACGAACAATCAGTTTGTCAAAACACATCTCCAGGCTCCAAGAGGAAAGCAGAGAAAGAGAGAGAGTGGTCCTGAGAGAGAGAGGGCCTAAGAGAGAGAGAAAGAGAGAAAGGAAAGAGGGAGAGAGAGAGAGGGAGAGATAGAAAGAGGGCTTAAGATAGAGAGATATAGGTTCTTAGAGTGATAGATAGAGGGCCTGAGAGAGAAAGGGCCTAAGAGAGAGAGAGAGAGAGAGAGAGAGAGAGAGAGAGAGAGAGAGAGAGAGAGAGAGAGAGAGAGAGAGAGAGAGAGAAAGAGAGCAAGAGAGCCTAAGAGAGAGGGTAAGAGAGAGGGAAAGGGAAATGGGGAAATAGAGAGAGAGAGAGAGAGAGAGAGAGAGAGAGAGAGAGAGAGAGAGAGAGAGAGAGAGAGAGAGAGAGAGAGAGAGAGGGGGGGGGCTTAGATGGAGGGCCTAAGAGAGAGAGAGATGGCCTCAGATAGAGGGCCTGAGGTAGAAAGAGAGAGAGCGAGAGAGAGAGAGAGAGAGAGAGAGAGAGAGAGAGAGAGAGAGAGAGAGAGAGAGAAAGAGAGAGAGAGAGAGAGAGCGAGAGAGAGGGCCTCAGAGAGAGAGAGGGCCCGAGAGAGAGAGAAAAACACAGAGAGAGAGAGGAAGTGACAGAAAGAGAGAGAGATAGAGAGAAAGAGAGGGGGAGGAAGGGAAAGAGGGGGAGAGAGATAGAGAAAGGGCCTCAGAGAGAGAGAGGGCCTGAGAGAGAGAAAGGGCCCCATAGAGAGAGCGAGAGAGAGTGATAGAGCGGGCCTCAGAGAGAGAGAGAGAGAGAGAGAGAGAGAGAGAGAGCCTTTTAGAGGCTGCGGAGCAGGACAGAAACAGAGGATACTGTCAGGGTATTACCGCGGCCCCGTAACAGATACCTCCTCTCAGCCATTAGCGCTGGACTGACGGGCTAGCTCCAGGGGTTCAGCGGCAGCACCTTCCCCTTGATGTGAGCGCTGGGCCGCGCTGCGCCACCATCGGGCCAGCGCTCCTGAGTGACAGCTCCAATAAGGCTAATTATAGTGGCGCGCAACGGCCCAGAGTTATGCCGTCTGCTGACCCCACCCACTGTGGAGCCACGGCCACGGCGCTAACTACTGTGTCAGCCCAAGGTAGGCATCATGCTATCCCCGCTGACCCTGTAGTGTACCAACACAACAGACGTGTTGTTGTGGCGCACGCACGCACATACGCGCGCTTGCTAAAATATACACAAAAGGACATAATCACATGCAAGGACCTCTGAAACAAGGCCCTTAATTAATTATATATTTACGGTACATTATATATATTTGGGTTATATTTTATTATATATATATATTATATATATTTACTCAATTTGCCAGTATGCTTTGTGGTAGGAATGTTTCCAATGTTGCTGGGCAGTTGTAGGGCTGTAAGCCAATCACATTCTGTAAATAGTTTCGGGGGCGTAATAAACAGTGTATTTTCTTTGTATCTTTATTTAAATGATGCTGGGCAGTTGTAGAGCTGTAGGCCAATCACATTTTTTAAATTAGTTTATGCCCGCAAAATCGCTGTTTTGTGGGGGTCCGAGGTGAGAGCAGTGCAATCCTGGAGTCCGAAGAGAAATGTCCTATTCTCGACTGTTCAAAATCAATGCCGGTTACCATGGTGAGTTTTTGCCGTTCAGTTCGTGCATTAGGCTCACAGACCGTGTCCGATAGTAGATACTAGCTGCGCTGTGTTGCTGTGTGGGACGCAGGACCCATAGCTAACTATTGCTGCTTTCCTCGGATTTCCACCTCCGGGATCATCCGCCAGAAAGATGCGTCAAGCGGGTTGTTTGACCACGTCGCTGCAGGACAACACCTGGGATCGCACAGAGTTTTTCCCGAACTCATGACCGATGGGTCGTGAGTAAATGTACACATACCTGTGCTTAAAAAGGCTTTTGAGTCGATCAAACACATGGGTGTTTCACAGGACAATGTGGATAAGCATTTTTGGTGGCATGAAATCAGATGTACAGTAAATACAGCAGAAGCAGTGGCAGGAGTGGTGGTGGTGGTGATGATGGAGGTGGAGGTGACGGTGGTGTGGGTGATGGTGGTGGAGGTGATAGCGGTGTGGTGACGGTGGTGCTGGTGATGGCGGTATCGGAGGAGATGGTGGTGGGGAAGGTTGTGGCGTGTGGCTCACTGGCAGACAGCGTGGAGCTGCTCCGTGATGTCAATGCTGGACGTTGAGCTTCTCAAACACGTGCCTGGCAGGCAGCCTATTGTGCTGCAGCCACAGCAGTGGAGCTCCTTAGCACCAGACTCATCCTGAAGCAGGAGGCGAGTGTGGTGGAGCCCGCACCACACCACACATCCGGCTCACCGCCACCGCCACCCGAGTGGAGCGTGGACGGGTGACGGTGTCCCCAGTCCCTAACTGGCCATGACAGTTACTGCCCGTCATGAACACGCCGCCCCATTCGTTAATCAGGCAAAGATGGCTCTGGCCAAGGGACCACTTGATTGGGCAGTTGTTGGGCAGTGACCTTGTTGGGCAGTGGCAGATAAATAGGAGTGAACGAGGCATCTGGATCCAAGGCTTGCTGGTGCACGAACATCTTCTGGTAGAGACCAGGGGTGTGTACCTTCATAAAGGCCTTCACCCTTCACCTGTCAGGAAGAGAGCGTCGTTTTGGCTGCTGTAGATCTGTTTGGTGATCAGGGGTTCCTGAGCGTCGCTCATGACGTTCGGCTGCATGCACAGCCTGAATGAGGGGTTTACGTCCATCTGATCATCCGCAAAGGAAACACCATACACCATCCCTGTGTCAGTGAGCAACATCAGATGCCAGTTGAAAGTTGGACCTGTGAGGCGGATCTGAATGAACAGCGCACTGTGTTGAAAGACCATCCGCTTCACGCATGCGCCCGTTTGCATAAACTTGATGTAAACGTTGAAAACGTTTTGCAAGACCTGTGAACTCAATCAAGCTGAAGACTCTGCCTCAAAGAGCTGCTCCTCTCTCAAACATCCAGAGTTCGGGGCCCATGGATTTAGTTTGCATTGACTTTCTTTCGATGGAGCCCGACTCTCAAAATGTTTGCAATATGCAAGTGATAACTGACCACTTAACGCGTTATGCGCAAGCATTTCCCACCAAGGACCAGACAGCTGTCACAATGGCGAAGACTCTATGGGAGAGGTATTTCAAACATTATGGCTTGCCTACTCGCATTCACTCCGACCAGGGCAGGGACTCTGAAAGGCGACTGGTTAAACCGATGCTGACCATGTTGGGGGTTAAGAAGTCGAGGACCTCTCCTTATCACCCGGAGGGTGACCATCATCCTGAGCGCTTCAGCAGGACTTTGTTAAACATGTTGGGCAAGCTTGAGCCTCATCAGAAGCCTAGGTGGAATGAACATATTGCGCATTTCGTCCATGCCTATAATTGCACTCTCAGGGGCTACTGGGTACTCACCTTACTTCCTTATGTTTGGTCGGGAGTCTTGGCTCCCTGTTGATGTCTGTTTTGGTGTTTCATCTGATGACACGTCGTCTGCATCACATCTGGAGTATGTGGCCAAGAAGAAAGAGGAGTTGCAAGCTGCTTATCAGCTAGCGCAAGCTTCCGTGGATAGGATGATTGAGAGAAACAAGGAGCGCTATGACCAGAAAGTCTGTTATTTCAGAGTCCTGGGTCCGGGTGTTGATAAGGAATCTGGGTTTGAAGGGGAAGCACAAGCTCGCAGACAGGTGGAGTTCTTGTCCTTATGTGGTGGACGGTCAGCTCGGTGATCTTCCTGTGTACTGGCTGAAACCTTTGGATGATGGGCCGGTCAAGGGGATGCACCGTAACCACATCTTGGCTTTGGGACAGGAGGTAAGATTGGGTCCTGTGGCTGATAGCACTCCTGCTCCTTGCCCTAGAGCTGTGAGGCGTAGAAAAGCTAAAGAGAAGCGTAGACCAGTTGAATCAGAAGGAATCAGACTCCATGGTGCCTTGTGTCTCCCCTGCTGCTAGTGACTTTAGTTAAATGCATCCACTTAGTGAGGGGGTTAGTAATCCAATAGAGACAGAACCTATTATCAACCCGCATAGGTCTACTGAAAGAATTAGTTATCTCAATGCTCCACTTGCAACTGGCTCTGATGTAGCTCCTTCTGAGTCAGAACCTGTGTTGCGCAGGTCCAACCGGGACAGGAATCCCACAGATAGGCTAACCTATGGCAAGCTGGGAGTACAGGGTGGGAACCATGTTGTAGCATCACACATAGCAACTGGGGATGTGCATTTCTGGCATAAATACTATTCAATATTCGCTGAGAAGTATTCGTATAACATTCGAAAAACTCTGTCAATCAAGAACCCCGCACGCACGCACACACGCACCTCGCATACACGCACACACAATGACACAGGGAGAGGCTTTTAGGATTCGTATGAAATCAATCTTTTCATTTCAACAACTGCGCCATCAACATTTAACGTCAAAATTACTTCAACGTGGGCTGAGGCAGATAGTCCTACATGCGCCGAAAAAAGATCGCTCTTTATTTTACTGAACACAGCCTGCATGATGTGAACTAAACATGTCTTAATCATATGGAAACTATGGCCCAAAGAATTGCTTCACACGGTGTGTCTTTTTTACAATTTACTTGTTACCAGCATTCGTAGTGTTGATCAGCAGAGAAACGTCGCTTAGCAATCGAGGACCCTGGGGTTGATAAGTTACCGGACTACTTACGGTGTGATACGGTGTGATACGACAGAAAAAAAAAAATCTCCTTTCCTCTACAGCAGTTATTATATGCTTAGCAACAGTGAATTATCATAAAATTATTTACCAACGGAAGTTGTGAAGGCCCATGCAAGTTCAACAGCATTGAGAAGAGCCGTGTAATAAATAACGATAGTCACATTCATTATTACATTTTCTACGTGAGTGCGACTATTCGACGATCGTTGCCCATCCCTAATAGCAACAGGGCAGCCTCATGCCTGGTGCTGTAGCCCACACATCCGTTGCAACACATGTGCACCTACACCTGTAATAATGCCATGTACACCTGCCATTGCACCCATAGCTAGTTTCTGAGCACTAGGCTATGTTTGTTGTTTTGGTTTGTTGTTTTGGTTCCTTCTTTTCTTTGTCTTTCACCTTATAATGTATGAAACCCAGCTTGGGGGGGGCATGCTATTGGGGGGAGGTTTTTTGTGTATTTGGGTTCATTCTTCTCTTCCTGCCTGTGTTACTCAGCATGGGGGCATTTTGTTTAGTTGGTGGGGGGAGGGTGTAAGGACCTCTGAAACAAGGCCCTTAATAATTTTTATATTTACGGTATATTATGTATATATATTGCTGTTTAAGTTGTACAGTACTGTTTATTTACTCAATTTGCCAGTATGCTTTGTGATGTGAATGCTTTCCATGTTGCTTGACAAATGTGGAGCTTTAATCCAATCTAATGAATTTGTTCTTTGTATTTTATTTACATGTTGCTGGGCAGTTGTAGAGCTGAAAAGACGCGTTAGCCAGCGGGTTGTTTGACCACGTCACCGCAGGACAACACCTGGGATCGCGCAGAGTTTTTCCCGAACTCATAACCTATGGGTCGTGAGTAAATGTACACATACACTGACGTCCACACACACTCTACTTTCTCAGTGGAGGCACCACACTACAAAATTGGTAATTTTAATGGCACTAGCCTACTAGTACACAGGGGGTTCAGCCTGCTCACCATATCACCGCTGAGAATTCAGGATCCTATTGCACCACAGTGTTTTGCTTAGTAGCATTTTCACAACTGGAAGCATTAGGCTTTTGCTTATTTAATTTTGCTTGGCATGGCCGGCCAGTGAGAAAAGGGTTACACACATACTCTCTTGCAAACACTCTCATATAAAATAAGCATATAAACACAGACATACGCCGAACCAAAACACAGAAACACACACTCACACAATGTTGCAAATACACACAAATAGGCGTGTGCATTATATTTTCACCATGATTATCTTGCAGTCTTTGTGTGTGAGTGTGTGTGACATATGTCAACAGAGGAGCTATAAGAATTTATGCTGACCTTTGTTCTCGTCAAAACAACAATAAAATATTTGCTCATTTTGGTTTTGGGGTGGAAAGGATTAGTTTAGACTTGCAAATTGAAAGTGAGTCTATTTAAACATCCAAATGGGCAATGTGTTCACCGTCATGGCGCTGTACCTCAGGCTTGTAACAACAAATTCCCTCATGTGTTTTCTTTGTCATGTGATTGAAGCTTTAAATAACCTGGGGTTACTGCTCCTCGTCCCTTAATTAGAATCCCGCCTGATGACTGCCATTAAGGCACATCACAATTCATTACACCACCATGAAGCCTTTATTTAACGCAGGGTTCAAAGTTTTATCACAAGCTCAACGGTCTTCCCTGCACAAGGGCTGCTGCCGGTTGGACCACCTGCAGCGACAGAACTCCCTTCAGGGAATACTCAGCATCGTGTTGAATAATTGGTAGACTATTAAGCTTGTTCAGCGTTAATACATAATATATGTAAGTCTCCATTTAAAAACCCCACGAACCCCCATGATATATACAAATATCTATCTATCTATCTATCTATCTATCTATCTATCTATCTATCTATCTATCTATCTATCTATCTATATATACTGTATATATCAAGAAAGAAATAAGTATATAGCTAAATAAATACGATGAATATATATTTTCGCCGAAGGGCGTTTTGCGCCGCCCCCAACCTGGCAACCCAGCAGGCAGGAGAGCTGACTTTGAAAATGGGTTGGGATGGCGGGGGAGGCTCATTCCACAGTGGAGCCAGGGCTGTTTAGAGGCCCGTCTGGAGTCTCGGGGCGGGTCACTTTAATATCAGCCCAAGGCCTCACATCTGCCCCCATGCCGCTTCAGCAATTACTGCAGGATCTCCCCTTCCTCCCGCCGCTCGCGCTCCCCTCCCCGTGTCTTCCCTGCTTCCTCCGCCATTTCCCAGTCTGCCACTTTTCTTGTTGTGTCTGCCCCCACCCCAGCGTCCCCCCCCCCCCCCCCCCCCCCCCCCACACTGTCTCCACTTTCACTTGACTTTTATACTTTATCTCCCCCTGCTATCTTACATACTTTTGTCGGCCTGCGAAGGTCAGGGCCGTTACAACAGAGAGTAAACAAATTGGACACTCGGATGCCGGAGTAATGCCCTGCACGCGTTGGAGAGCGCTTTGCCGCCGTGAACATTTGTGCTTTATTCCCCCTCTTATTTATTTGAGGGGATTTTGACCAGAACCTCATTCATTCCATCCTCAACGCCGTCTCACTAAACTTTGACATGAGGTTCTCGGTGATAATCGCTGACCCCCTCGTGTTTACACGACATTGCCTCAGTCATCAACTCTTGGTCCTCAGCCAGCTCTAAACCACCCCCCACCCCCCACAAGCTCAGTGTTTACACAATCAGCCATTCGCCTCTAAACAAATCCCCCCCCCCCCCCCCCTTTTTTCATGTGTATCTGGGCCTGTGTCTAAAGTGTACACAATCTGTTGCCCGTGAGCTTGCGTGCGTACCGTAATGCTTAAAGGGGGATCGCTCCCTGCAACGGGGGCCTTTTAACTTCAGTCAGCGCTGCATCCTGATATCCTGGTGAGACTGGTTGGAGGGGATAATTCGCTCCACCAGAAACACAGCCTTTTAGAGGTTCCACATGTACCTTGGCACCAGACAGAAGAGACGCCGGTAGGTTTCGCTAATTGTGGCAACATTCCTGTAGAGTTGCATGCAGTTTTTATTTGCGCCGGTTTCGCTCGCAGGCCCTATCATTATGCCTCATTTGGGGCTCTTATGCATTTCATAGTTGTCAAATAATAGTGTTCTATTAAAGACAACCATTAACCACCAACCCGCTCATTATCCACTAACGCATTAGGGCTGTTGTGTTTAACGCCATCGTGTCCCAGGAATCATGCGTTGTTGGCCACGAGGTTAATAACGTGTGTCCAATTCCACAAATAAGTCGATATCTCCAAAGGTTTTCCGAGTGAACTGAAGGAAATGAAACTTTGATAACATCAAAGCTCAATGCTCCCATTTGGATTGTTTTCTAGTTTTGGTTCTACTTTGGTCCAATGTTCAGCTTCTAGATCCTAGATGTCTACACTTCTCCAATAACCATCCAAACTGATGTCTGAAACAGATCACATTTCTCCATTCTTATTGTATGTCGGTGGCATTCATTATAGTGAATAGCGACAAAATGGCAGGATAAAGTATAGTCCCTTCCTTAATATGATCTCACGAACACGGAGGAGATATTTCTCCTGACAGCTTGAGAGAAACATCAAGCTCTCTTTGAATGGGCCTCGGTTCACAGGCCCCCCGATTCAAGGAGCAATCTTCCTAATAACAGTAAATCCACAATAATTGACATCCCCAATTGCAGGCGCACACAAAAACCCTTCTTCCCTTGACAGACACATTGAGACAAGCTGAGATGATCCAGTGGAGTTGAAATTGAAAACAGCTCATTTGATTGCTTCTGCGGGAATTGACCCCGATCTCCCCGATCGGGGTCAGGTTTGGCTACTGAAGGTCTGGCCCAGCTACCCCCCCCCCGTCTCCCCCCTCTATCCCTGACTCCCCTCCCCCTCAATGACCACCATCACACCCCATCACCCCACACCCCTTCCTGGCTGGCCCCCTGATTCCAGCGGAGCAGACAGGCTAGCTCTCACCACCGTCTCCACGGTCGGTCCTGAGTGATCGCCACGCTGACGAGGCTGGTAGTAGACCAGTCTGGATGTGTGTAGGTTCACAGGTCACACAGATGTTCACAGCAAAAGTTCTGTGAGCTAAAGGGGGTTGGGTAGGAGGGTCTAGAAGGGGTGAGGGTGTTTGACTCTCTGACCAGGCCCGCCGCTCCCTGTACGCAGAGTAGGCATAGTGCGTAGGGCACCAAGTACCTGAGGGGGCACCAAAAATTAAGGTTTTAATTCAATAAAATACATTATTAAATTAAAAAAATATTTGTTATGAAGAGGCCCACCGTAGGTTTGTTCTTAATTGTATAACCTATCAATCAATTTCGGCAAATTAGATGTTATTACCTAATATATAAAAAGGGGCTCCCCCCCCCGCTTGCGTAGGGCACCGAAAGGGCCAGCAGCGGCCCTGTCTCTGACCCAGAGGATCTGTTTGGGTAACCCCCAATCCATGCATCCTCGAGTATGATTCATAGCCCCTCTCTGCGCATGTGCCTAAAAACGGTTATTGGAAATGGTCCAAATAAAACACCATTCCATACCATCATTATAATCAAAGCATTTTAGAATACATCAAATTGTTAATTGACAGATGATTGAATGAGTATGCCTGTCATCGTCTATAGTTAAGTGACACTCGGCTGCAGTAGTGAGGAGGGATTTATGGGCTCAATTGGCGACCTTCCAACAAAAAACAAAATACACTGTTGAGTTGTCACGCGAGCGAGGCCTAAGGTCATTCAACAAAAATACAAGATGACAATGTAGGACGGTTGAATGTGTCAGTTAGCTATGGGGTTTCACCTCTCTTTCACACGCCCATCATTATGCTCCACACCTGAACAATAGCTGGCCTCCACGTTACACAAACAAGAGCCCGTTGTCCATGCCAAGGCATGATTTGTTTGCACCAATAAAATGGCCCTGGAAATGTTTGTGCTGCGCAAGCACGACTCTTTTACAGCCCTTTTTCCAACCGCCTCCTCCAGAGCCAGGATGATAATGGCGAGATAATGACGCTGATTTGAACTTCGAAGAAGCAGACTGATTGATTTGGTTGTAACGGCGTCGATGAATACTTGCACAATGTACAACTCAATCGCATAGCAATCCACGTGTGTGCGCGAGCTGTGTACGTGCGTACCATGCGCGTGTCAGCATTATGTGTGTACGCCCGTGAATGTTTTAACTCAACGCTGAACCATTGAAACGATTGCGTTTCACACATCAAACGGGCGTGCAGTACAAACAACCGTCTCCCAGCGCACCACTGGACCCTCCCCCCTCCACGGTGTCCAATCAGCTGCCGGCAGTGGTGGTCCGGCAGCAACCGTGGTTGTGTCTATGGCCCCCTTCCCTGCCCGCCTGCTGCGGCCCATCTCTCTGCACCCTAAGGAGCTGAGCATGTCAGGGTGCGGGGGGGGGGGGGGGGGGGGGGGGGGGGTCGGGCCGTAGATCTCCACGGTTGTCGGCCTTCACATCCGATACGAGCCCAGAGAACCACAGACACTCAAAACAGAACCTGATATCAGGGTGGGTGTGGGTGGGGTTGGGGTGGGGGGGGGGGGGGGGGGAGGGGGACTATTACCAGAGTTTGAGGCTTGATGGTTGGGATGTGCTGGGGGGGACAGGGGGGTCAATGATGCTGTTTGACCCTCACACTCTTTCCTAAGCCAGGCCGCCGACTAGGCGTTGATACACTTTAGGACATTGCATTGATGTTTGGAGAGGACAGGGTTGTGTGTGTGTGTGTGTGGGGGGGGGGGGGGGGGGGGAGATGGATGAGAGAATGACAACAACAAAGCAGTGACATACACAGTGACACAAATAAAAAATAAATTATAACATTTTGACAGGGCCCTACATTTTATTTCTAACATTACCATCGATGTGAATACATGTGCCTATTTCCTGCGCATCTTCTCATAGATGGATTGTGATTAAAGGAAACTTCTTAACCCTGATGTGCTGTTGTTGGACTGATCACCTGCTGGCACCATTTCCCAGCGCCTTGGTTACCTGTTGTTACCCAAGTCATGAATTAAAGCTATTTGAAACCTCAAACCCCCCAGGCTCTCTACAATTACTCTGGGCTGAGACCTAGCTTCCCTTGAACCTATTTGCCCCCCGATGGCATGTTTGACTTCAGCAATACACTCTGGGGCAGTATAAACGCTTTAATGCGACAGTTAAGTATTCGTAATTATAACCTGAAAAGTGATAACGAGACTTTGTCCTCACCCGGCCCCCAGGTGCCTTATGGGTAATGCTCCATGCCACAGGGCCAAGCTGCTAAATGCGTGTTGAAAATAAGATCAGCTGAAAATGGGTGAACGTTTGCCTTTCCGATTAACAGAAAGGCCATCTGTTTGTTCTGCCTTCAGCGCAACAGTCCTTGATATGGGAATATTCGTACATTAGTTTAACAAATATTCTGCTGCCACACGATCTACATATTTCTGTGTTTTAAAAGGGTAATTACTCTATAATTTCCAGTAATTATTTTGGCCATGGATGCTTACACTATACAAACTTGCACTCTGTTGATTTAAATGATGAATGAAACCTATTTTTCATTTGACATGTCTGGTGAGAAAGCGAAGGGTTGCTTGTGATGCATTATAGGATATACGTATGTAGACCCCTAGATTTGCAACTTTTTTGTTTAAGAATGCAGACACCAGTCCAAAGACTCCAAACCATAAGTTTAATACTAAGCAGCACACTACTGAATCTACAGCTATGCTCTCCCTCATTCTCTCTATGTGTCTCACACACAATATACACAAACACACACACAAAACCCACAGACACATATTTAAAACAAACACACACACACACACACACACACACACACACACACACACACACACACACACACACACACACACACACACACACACACTCCCCAACAAACACGCGCACAGAAGGGGCCGGGGTCCCAGGTCTTGTGATGTTGTGGTCATGTAGTGACTAACCCGGGGAGTGAGAGGAGGTCCCCTGCTGACAGGATGTCAGGGAGCAGCAGGGGACGGTTAACTAGAGAGAGCATCAAAGACGAGACTGAATCAACTCCCTACTATCACAGCACTCTCCCAGCGCAGTCCTCCGGGCTACGGCCAGTCAAAGGCAGAACAGAGGGGCGAATATGTTAGTATTTAAGACCCCTTCACCCCATGTCATTTGAAGCCCCCTGGAGAAATATGTTATTGGTGAATGGAGTGAAATCGATATGTACTTTATCGTATATATCTCTTATGTGTTTTCTTTAGGTATTTCTAGCGCAAAACCGTTGGTTACAGTGTGAGAGTAACCGTCCCTTTATTAAAGGGACAGTGTTTTTATACTTACTTCTTAACAGATGTCACGCTTTTATTTCTATAAACAGTGTTGTGTTTTCTTTTCCTCTACACTTCAGTAAAATCATGGTGCAATTGCCCAAGGAATTGATTGAACAGAAAAAAGCTTTGCTACACAGATATGCCTTTATGCTTTTCAAGTTAATCTCCAATGTACAGCTGTATCTACTTTATCCTCCTACTTTTTCCATTACTTTGGAAGAACTATGACACTAACCGCCATCTGAATAGAGAGTGTGTGTGTGTGTGTAAGTGTGTGTGAGAGAGAGAGAGAGAGAGAGAGAGAGAGAGAGAGAGAGAGAGAGAGAGAGAGAGAGAGAGAGAACGAGCGTGCGAGCGAGCGAGAGAGAGAGACAGGGAGAGAGAAAGAGAGTGAGAAAGAGAGTGAGACAGAAGAGCGAGCATGAGAAAGCAACTTTCAGATATTGCTTTGGGCAGATGTTAAACATCAAATATCGGTCCATATTTTGTAAGAAAAAAAAATAGATTTTGCTTTAAATGTTTTTCTGAGAACCCATCGGAGCAGGCATAAATGAGTAAACATTGACTTTGTTATGATCTAAGTTGATTTAACCTTTCGCAACCTTTGCACTGCATAACCTCATTATTGTGTGCAAGCTATTGTCCTTTACCCCCCCCCCCCCCTTCTCCTCTCCATCCCCTCCTCCACAAAAACTGTTTCCCCCCACTCTCCCACCCTACCCCCAACTCCCCGTCGAGTCACACACACACACACACACACACACACACACACACACACACACACACACACACACACACACACACACACACACACACACACACACACACACACACACACACACACACACACCAAAACGGACCTGCATTGACTGCTACTTAATTACACACCATTTTACTCTGCAGTTTACCAGTCAAAAGGAGGGGCTGGCTGTGGAGGAGAGGGGGGATAGAAGGGAGGGGGGGGGACGGGGGGGGGGACCGGGCCCCCAGTGTCCCCTCCATCAATGTCAGAGGCCCTAGAAAAGGGCCCCGGTGACAGGGGATGAGAGGCCATAGTGGCACGACCGCGGCCCGCCGCTCAGAGCCACCCCCGTTCCTAATTGACCTCCAAGATGGCTGATAATGGGACGGCTTTGAAGTCAAAATGGACCCTAATGAGAGGGAGAGAGACAGAGAGAGGAGAGAGAGGGGGGGGGGGGGGGGGAGAGTGGAGAGAGAGGGGGGGGGGAGAGAGAGTGGAGAGAGAGGGGGCGGAGAGAGTGGAGAGAGAGAGACAGAGAGGGGGGCGAGAGGGGGGTGGAGAGAAAGACAGAGTGGAGGGAGAGAGAGAGAGATGAAGAGAGAGGGTAACACAACGACAAACTTTCCCTTTAAAAGACAGGAGGAGGAGCGGTTCTCACAGGGCAGGCGTGAGGCTCCGACTGCAGCAGGAGACACAGAGTGAGAGAGGAAACACAATGGAGACGGGATGGGGAGAGTGCCGGGCCTTCCCTCTCTGCCCCCTCTCCCCCCTCTGTGCTCACGGGAGCGTGGAGGAGTCCTCGAAGGGGGGGCTGAGACGAAGCCTCAACAGGGGTCTACCTCATCCATCTTCCTCCCCCCCCCCACTACCCTTTCCCTCCTCAGCCCTCTGTCTCCTACATAATATCTGGGTGCCCCCCCTGAATTGGTGGTCAGGCAGCCCCACCTCTTCCCCTATCATCACTTTCTCCCCTCAGGCAACACCCCCCCCCCCCCCCCTCACACCCCTTCCTCTTTGTACCATCCTCATATCCTTTCTTCCTCCTCCTCCTCCCTTGTGGTGGTGGTGTGTGTGTGTGTGTGTGTGTGTGTGTGTGTGTGTGTGTGTGTGTGTGTGTGTGTGTGTGTGTGTGTGTGTGTGTGTGTGTGTGTGTGTGTGTCTCTCTCTCTCTCTCTCCCCCTCCTCCCTGGTGCTGTCCAGCCTGAGGGACAGGAACAAGGCTGACAAAAGCACCGCCGGTCGGTCTGGCGTCCGGGCCTGTCCCCCGGCTCGTGGACATGCCTGGGATTCTTCACACCGTCCCGCATACTTTCACATGACGCCCGGGCGACTCGGAGCGAGAGAGAGAGAGAGAGAGAGAGAGAGAGAGAGAGAGGGAAAAGGCCAAGGAGCCATTTGCATACAAAGCATCTTTCTCTTTTCTTAACTGCTCACTCCACTTCTCTCTCTGTCTGTCGGCCCCCTCTCTCTGATCCGGCTCTCCCGATTGTTGTTGCTTTGTCACGACCCACAAAGAAGTCCTCCCTTTTATGGCCTCGAGTGTTTTGGGTTCTCTTCTTTCACGTCTAATTGAGTTCATTCTCCACGCCCACTAGGACTTTTTTAGATCATTATAAAGAGCCGTGAACAAATAATGACCTAGTGATGTAGTAAATAAGGATAATGATCTACTGTCTGCGACTGTAAGGAACAGTTGATATCTATGCGTTAGCATATTCATATGAGTTGTTGGAACGAAGCCGTAAGATGATAATAAGATGATTTCATATAGATGTCTCATGAGCAGGTAGGAGTTAGGGCATCTTGCTCAAGGATGACTACAGGAAGACTGCAGCCAGTGGGGGTCCAAACCCAGAAACGTTAACCATAACCACTATACCATCCTCTTGGTCCTATTGAATATGTTCATTCTGTGGTCAATAAAACCAATGCAGACAGCCTACAACCACGCTCTCCGTGTATGAACCCGACATGAGTCCTGACCAGCCATACCATATACTCACCCACCCAGTCAGGGTTCCTCTTTTGGGGAGGGTTGAGGTCACAAGTTCTGTCTTCAGACAAAACACTCACAAGATTGACTTCGGCTGACTTCGCTCTAAACCAGAAAGAATGATGGCTGATTTCATAGCCAGCTAAAAACTACTCTCACCTTCTACTGACACTCGAGAGAATTGTCCAAAAACTATGACTAGCTGAAGAGGCCTTTCGTCGCATCTCTGCCTAGTAACACCATAAAAGCACAAGGACAGAGCAGGCACTGCTCTGTCTTTATCAGTCCTCATCAGCGAGAGGGAGACACTGCTCGTGTCTTTGTTTCCAATTTGAACTACTTGAGTTATATGGGTTTTTGTTTTTCTTTGGTGGCCGTTTCAAAGAGCCACTCTCCTCCTGACAGAAAACAGAGAGAGCGAGGGCCTTTCAAATGCTAATGCTTTCAGGAGCTAGTCGGTATTTACTGCGGAGGACGTTAAGTGCATCAATCCGAGAGAGGCTGATTGTTGCAGTGTTTGCCCGTACTAATTGGCCCAAAGGCATGGAGCTGCTGATATAATTTAAAAAGGAAAGCTGGGATCAGAGAGGGGGAAAAAGGGGAAAGGAAGGAGCAGAAATTATAGATTAAAAATACATGCTCGGTTGGCAGACAGGGTTTTGATGAGAACATTAAGATTCCGAGAACAAGCCAGACATTGACATGTGGTGGAGCGCTGTTTATGCGCGGCTAAATTATACTGTATGCATTTCCTAACTCAGTGATGACCTACTTTATCAATGACTTTGGCTTTGTGTACAAGCTGTTGTATTGGAAAATGAAAAGCAAGCATTTTTTATCAGCATTCATCAATACATTTAAATATATATATAATGCATTTTTCAGTAAACTTGAGAGAGAGAGAGAGAGAGGGGAAGCGAGAGAGAGGGGAAGCGAGAGAGAGAGAGAGAGAGAGAGAGAGAGAGAGAGAGAGAGAGAGACCCGTGGGCAACTTGTCTACTTAGTAATCAGGACAAGCTGTGGGCAAATTTAGCCTGAACGCACAGCCGCAACATCTGCCATAGCGATGGAGGAGAAAACGACAAGAGAGACGCTTGTTTGGTTGGATGATCAGAAAGGTACCCGTCGCTCCTGGGATGTTCAGGATAAAGACCAGATCCAAGTGTGAGTGTGATGGCGCGTGTGCGTGCATGACAGAGTGAGATTGTGTGTGAGTTTTTCTGCACATACATGCACATTTGGGAATGTCGCGGAGAGAGGATATTTGTTTTTTCAAAAGACACGCATTGGTTCATTTTTGCTTTTTTTTCTGCATTTTTGCTGATGTGAGCTCGACCCTCCCAGCCGCCCAAACAAAACAGAGCCGCTACTCATCAGCTTTTAGGTCAGAGCCGGTCCAAACTGACTGTGTGACATACAGTGGGGCGGGAGACGGCATGAGAGGGAGGTTCGAAATCAATGCGAAAGCCAAAAAAAGTTGGGCTCTCAAATGGTCATGGTTGAAGCCGGTATTCACAGCGAATTTCCGGCCACAGTGCCATGCCTAAGTCCCCCTGATTATTTTCTGGTTCAGGGGTTGCCGCATTTCAAAGCCCTCTCCCTCTGCCCACGTCTGTGATTTGGTCTTGTTAAGGGGCCTATATTTCAGTGGAGAAACAAACAGGGCAGCTTAAACCCAATGAAAAGTGACTATCAATCACACAGTGTTCTCCGTCTTGCCTCTGCCTTCAATGTTCTCCAACGCGCCGACATTTAGTGGGCGGCGAGATGCCCAGTTTGTTTTTCTAATACAAAAGGTACGATTTACGTTTTGTGAGTTGAGGGAATTCTATATCAGTAACATTATAGGTTTGTGACCGGGAGGCCCATAACCCCACCAAAGATCCCACAGTATTCAGTCCAGGGTTTTTTTGGGTCTCCTGTCAAGATATATTGTGGTAATTTACAACTTTTACAATCAAATTAAAATAGCTTGTTTTTCAGTGGTGGTTCTGGTATGAAAATGGTTCTTCCAATCATCAGACTAACAAAATATTTCATACCAATATGCATATACCGATCCTAAATCTGTCTTGTAATGCATTTCCTTTGTTTTGTAATCAGAGGAAATACATCCACAAACAAGCGTATTAACAACCCTATGGCCTGCTGGGGGGGGGGGGGGTCCTTGGGCCACAAGGGGCTAACTTAATAGTACAGAAGTAAATGCCATTTGTAGCACTGTGCTCGCTCTATCAAACTCGTTCATACTAAACCTCAATATGCCATAAACGGCCTCAGTCAACCAGGGCAGAAGGAGGGCATTCGGATGAGAAAGCAAGTATCTGTTTCACATCGTCTGCGCTCGCCCCCATCTCCCCCCAACAAGACATGAAAGACATAACCTCATAATAAAATGGAATAAACCATCCTCCAAGGTTGAATTCTTGTAATTACGTGTAATTGAGTGTTTGGCGGCAAAACCATTTCCTCTTCAGATCCCGCATGTATATATATATTTTTTTTTTATCACAATCACTTTGTTCTTGGCCTCAGCCACTGAGTGACCTTCTACAGTTGCAGTCTTTCATGAACGACTGTGACATGAGACAGAGAGGGGGACTCGCAAAGAGGCGACCACACCGTGTTGTCACAAGATGAGTTACTTTCCACCACTTCCATATGGTTCCAGTCACATATTGGTCTCCCCTTCTCCTCCTCTGTGTCTGTGTCTCTCTCTCCGTCTCTCTCTCTCTCTCTCTCCCTCTCTCCCCCCCACTCTTTGCCTCTCACTCTCTCTCTCTCTCTCCCCCACTCTTTGCCTCTCTCTCTCTCTCTCTCTCTCTCTCTCTCTCTCTCTCTCCCCCACTCTTTGCCTCTCTCTCCCTCTCTCTCTCTCTCTCTCCCCCACTCTTTGCCTCTCTCTCTCTTTCTCCCACTCTTTGCCTCTCTCTCTCTCTCTCTCTCTCTCTCTTCCCCACTCTTTGCCTCTCTTTCTCTCTATCTCTCTCTCTCTCCCCCACTCTTTGCCTCTCTCTCTCTCTATCTCTCTCTCTCTCCCCCACTCTCTCTCTCCCCCTCTCTCTCTCTCTCTCTCTCTCTCTCTCTCTCTCTCTCTCTCTCTCTCTCTCTCTCTCTATTTCTGAACACACATCAAGTCAGTCGTAACATTTTGGCCCTGGCCGAAATGAGCCTGGGGTTGAAAATGGCCGCAGCGAGCCAAATGGGGTTTATGTTTTGATTTAGTGTCTCTAAAGTGGTGGGTTTTTGCTCTAGGTGGAAGTACAGAAGACAAGCCTGCATGAAGGAAATGGAGAATAGTGCCCATTGTTTTGAGGTTACCATGGTCAAACCAACAAAACTAAACCCAACCATCTGAATAGCATAAAGCTAATTGACCTCAAATGGCCTAGTTATAGTACTGGAATAGTTTTAGGTTTATGAGTCAATAAAGATGATTGTTGAGAATGGTGATATATTTTTGCAAGAAGCGAGGAATACCGTGAGCTTTATCTACCTCTCTTCTTCTACCGAAGTAGAAGAAAGTTATTTCTCACTGGCTACAGGAGATTTTGTATTGACTCTGCTGAATTTTTCTCCAAACATGTTGACTATATTGCAGTAATTTACTATGGATGAGGCAATGGTGAGACAACCAGTGACCTGCTGTGTAAATGCTTCCATACATAGATGTTTTTTGAGAGTTAACATACAAGTCCATGTCAAAGCAGAATTGCGTATATGATGAAGTGATCCATTTATAAACAGACATAATACCCATGATTTAAGACTAATGAATGCGTGCAAGGTGCAATAAAGTAACCGTCTCTTTCGTTATTAAATCGCGCAAATGACATGATTCGGTCAACAGAAATACACACATCTGGACTTGATATAAGACTAGTCCTGTTTATGGCTGGTCGCAACGGCGTTTAAAAGGAGAAATGACAGAATAAACTAAATAAGGTTTTGTTTTAGAAGATATTGAAGGTGATATTGCATTTGTGTTTAACGTACTGGAGCCTGCGACTGACCTGAATGTTTTTCATAGTTATATATATGGATTCTTAGCCATCTTGTGACATGACTTACTGTGTCGGGACATATCAAGGGACTGGTTCACATCTGAAAACGGTTACACCACACGTCAGACAAATGGCCATGACAGTTACTGAAGTTACTCAATATAACAGCATAAATTCAGTCAACTATCAATTCAACTATACAAATACATTAGTGGATGTTATGACCATTTATAAAGGTCATCAAACCAAGAATTTATAAAATCATATTCATAAAAAAGGAAATTAAATACTACACCTATTTGGCAGTTCCAAAATACTGTAAAATTGACATTTAAAATGTCAGGCTCTGGAACGCTTAAAAAAGCAACGATGAAATATAAACATTTTGTTGTCAGTTGGAATAGAGCCCCCTTTGTTGATCACATGGGCTCCAAAAAGTCAGTTACGATTAAGACGTCAGGCGGACAGTTTGGTTTGATTGGCTGATGAAAGGTGTAATTAAGGACTGCCAGGACACCAACTTCAAAAACCCTGAATGCAACATTATAATGGAATGTGAAAACTGTCCAGAGGAGAAGAAAAAAATGATGATATTTTCTATTGGCTTTAATTACCAGGAGGATCCCCTTTCATTGGCGAGGCCCATGCTGTCCATTTTTGAAGACCTTTGTGGAAAATTACTAAATCAAGCATATCCACAACTATTATATCTAGAGTTTCTTTCTATGAACAGTTTATGATTACTTTTCTTTTTCAAACCTACAGTTTCTAACAATTTGAACTAAAGTTCAAAAGACGTTCTCTGAAAAATACATCATTAAGTCACTTAATCCAAAACGTTTTTTGATATTTTGAAGGAAAAATATATGAATCTGCATAATATAATGTGCAGATAGATGAATGAAATGATTTATCCCGACTGCCAACCTAAAGGAAATTACTACTATAACCGGTGTTTGTTCTTCAGGGTAAAAGGAAAATCAAATTAAATTCAGTGCTTTAAATCCTGAAGCCCTTTAGCTACCTATCAATAAACAACATTTAAAAAATAAATTATTCTTAATCCTTAGAGTGGACCAAATTGTGCCTTTAGCATTTTGGTAATTGGTAATGCCCTTTAAAATCAAACTAGCTTATGGAAAACCTAATATGTGAATGCAACATCTCTATTCAATCTATGGTAATGCATATTATTTGTTGTTGGTCAAAACCAAGCAGCTAAGCTATTTTTCCATGAGTCAACTTCCAGAACATTAACAGAATAAGTACACAACCTTGCATGCAATGACTATGATCCATATGCAAACTGAGATCTTGGATATTACGCCTGATTGCAGAATGAACCACTGACTATTTTCTGACATGCAAACTGAGGCCCAGAGCTAGAGTATGCAACGCAGTGTCTACTGTATTGTATGTTGCATGTCCGTCTGCATGTCTCATGTGTGGGACAGAAACATAACGGCCTCTAACGCCATTTGACCTAACAAACAGAACAACATTTATCAGAGAGAGAAATCTAAGGGAGAGAAAGCAAGAGCATGAGAGAGAGAGAAATAGATCATATGCCATGGACTGAGAGTTCAAGGGGACAATCTGCTCCGGCAATCTAACGTATGGCCACATTTCTGGGGCCGTGGTGTATAATCCCTGAGAAGGCTTTCTCCGAGCTACTCTCCATGCCGTCATACAGCTGATTTAGTAAAAAGGGTCATTTTCATGTCTAAACTTCTCCCTTTAACCCCACCTGTCAGCTCCAGTAAGGCCGGGATTCTGACAAGACAGTAATGAGTGGAAAGAGGTGAGGAAAAGGCACAGTTTAAGGAGAATTGGGGCCTATCCAGCAGCCAATGGCTTATTTGTACGCCTACAGGGTGTGGCCGGTAGGCTTCCATCTCAAAGGCCAGCGCTCCCTCCCCTCTAATTGCCGTTCCTCAGATCCAGCGGCCTGACATTCCTTTCCTCCAACCAGTTCAAGTGACCACGGCCAAAGGATCCACAGATAATTACCATCAAAGGGGACAACACTATCTGGGACCTGGGTCCTCGCTCGATGGCCGTTGCGTTGTCTCTGGATTCAATTTCAAACACATGGCTGAATTCATTACCGCATTCATAAGCGCTCGGTATGCTACAAATGCACAGAAAAAAAGAAAGAAATAAGACCCTGTGACCTCTTTGCTCATTGGACACCCAAATGTCATTTCAGGGGATTGTTTTGTAGGAATAGATCTTTTAGTCCTTTACACTATGCAAAGCTGTGACAGTTCTTACAATATATGGTGAACGATGAAATAATGTTTTTAAAGGCACAATATGTACCATTGACAACAAGCGTTTAACCCTTCCTATCACAATGAATCACCCATAGGACACCGATGCACCAGAGGCTAAGGCAATTAAAACATTTCTGGAGGGCCAAAACCACCTGTTATTTACAAAGTTCCCAAAAATAGTGCTTATCCCCCCCCCCCCCCCCCGTCCCAAAAACAGAAGTGGCCTTCCGATCCACGACTGGACAGCTCCACATAGCGGGAGGGAGGTCGCATCCTGGGGGTACGGGTGAAGATAAGGTCCTCCTTTGATAAGATCAAGCCCTGCGTCAAACAACCAGCAGATGAGACCGGGCGGAGATAAAGTGGCCAGGGCTGACGGCTCTGATAATAGCGCAGACAAAGAGAAAGTGGAGATTAAGGAGTTCTTTTTCAGGCTCTTAAGTGGACTGCCCAGAGGACACCGAAAAACATGGCTGATCTGTCAGTGACACGCACAGAATGGATACCATCAACCGCGACGCTTCGGCCTCGCTCGTTGAGTAGAGAAGATAGAGAGCCATGCACGTAAAGAATGCCAAGTCTGATTCTAAGTTTGATTAGCGGTTTTAGAAAGACTGTATTGATTATATTATATATACTGCATATATATCTATATCTATATAGATACATATATTCAGGATGGACCTTAAAAACATGGTTGCATGGATACCCTCCTTGCAGAGTATGCACAACCTATCCATTGTAAACCTATTGATCGGCACCAAGATCCCCTAATGATTATGGTTATTTAGTTGGTCTTAGGAATTACCAGAGAGGGAGAGGACATGATGTTTATATAAACCTTGAATTGGACACATCCCCATGTCATCATGGCAGTCTGGGCTAGCCGTTGTGTTCCTGCTACAGTTCATGAAAGGAGGCTCTCTTTTCTCAGGGAAAGTCTTGAAAAAGCTGCTTCAGAAATCAATGCACAAGAGGGAGAGCTATAGCCGTGGAGGCTCGCTGCTGCCCAGCGAGGGAAGACAGTCACACTGCTCGACTGTAGCACAGTCTGGCACAACACTAACAAAGGAAATGAGCAAACCGCACAGCAAATAACAGTCTTTTATTCGTCACCCCGGGGCCCTCATCTCACATCTCGGTGCCAAGACGAGTCACTTTAAAATAAACAGATTTATGAGAAATATTATGTACAAATTACTACATTCGTCTAGACTTATTTTTCGTTTGCGTACGTTTGGTGTAGCCACGCAGCGTTTTTTATTAAATATGGTTATTGTTATATGTCAAAAATCCCAACTCTCAAAGTCACATTAAAATGAAAAGAGGTGAATCAGCAAGTTGACACCCCTACCCACAAAGTAAACTATACATGTGAAATGGACTGTGTTACAGAGCAAACAAGACAGCTTGTGCTGAAAGTGGTTAAACGTTCAAATAAATGGTAACTTAGATGTGAGAATTCAACATTTGTATTCTGTGTGAATGTATACGTAAGGATTAACTATGACGGGAAGCCCTCTTAGGGGAAAATAATGTATGACCAAAGTACATTATTTTCTACCCCGCACTGTTTTATTCCACTTATACCAAAGTTAAAAACAATGATTATATTAGTTACTTTCATATTCTTCTGCAGCATTTGAGCATATTGTTTTTTCGTTGTCAAGCAAACATCTGGTCGATAGTTGTACTCGGATTTGTAGCATATTGATTCAGAACGGTTAAAAGGCAGAAGTTTTCCGTTATCGAAAATTAATACACACCAATGGCATTCATTCTGATCAGTACATGTTTCAAGGGGACACATCTTTTAACAGTCCATCTTTTAAACAGATCTGCAAAAATCATTGTTTTCGTAGAATATAACTATCAATCAGATGTTTGCTTGTTGAAAGCAACAAATATCAAATAATTGTTTGTAACTGGTATAAGCAGAAGAAACCGTCCCATTGTTGTAAAATAATTTGCGCAGAGGTGTTGCTGGCCCAGTCCATAGCCTGAGCCTTTATCCATCATCTTTGTCAAATTTGTCATTATCCTGTAGCTTTGAGGTGCTCCAGCAAACTGCCCCAACAAACAACAACACCCAACTAAAGAATGTTGGTTGGCATTTGCCAACACAGGTTCAACATGTTTGCTAACAGAAACATAATCTGACAACAGAAAACTGCCACCAACATGCTTTGGGCACCGGCCAAATGTTGGTGAGTGTTGCCGTTGGTTTGTATGTAAAAAATTAACTGATATGAAATAAGATTTCAGAAATTACATACATAAAGGATATATTATTTCTGTCCTGAACTTAGATGAGACAAGTAAATCATCTTTAAGTCCTCAGGTTATTGTAGACTATAGAGAAGGCAATGCTGAGGAAATTCAAGGCTATTTGAGGAATTATGATTTTGATATTTGGTACATTTTTGTAAATTGGAGTCAATTGGTGCAGAAAAAAGTTAATAAGGGGGAAAAGGGCAGGTTGGACTGGCTGCAATTTAGTAAAAATAATGTAAACATCTACTCTACAAAGTTGGGAAAAAGTAACGAATAAAAGAAACATGAAAGACAAAAATCACAGGAGTTACAACTTAAAACTAGAAATGATTTAATATATCTACTTCTCATTCTTTCTTTCTCATACGCACACGCACACACACACACACACACACACACACACACACACACACACAGTAAGCATTACTAGATACCTTGTTTAAACATCCATAATAAGCACAGACAGTAAATCAAATGTAAACTATGGACGCGCTTCTGGGATTCTTCAAATAAAAAATATAAGAACAGGCGCCATACTAAATGACCACACCTACTTCACAGTATTTCTGATGGTCGTGTTCCAGAAACGGCCACAGGTTAACGTGATATATCCTCTTTAACACTGATCTTTCGAATAAACATCATTCTGTTTTTTCAGCAGCTTAATCTTAAGAGAATAATACTCCTCTTGAAGCTTGAGGACAGCCTCTTGTCTTCGAAGGACAGACATCTCCAAATCCATTCGTTCTTGCAACGTTGTGTGCTGTGAGGTGTGCGGTGATGCTGGTGTACTGATGGCGCGAGGCAAAGTCAAAGGCGCCGACGGCATTGAAGGAGAGCTGACGGTCATACCGTGATTGCCTATGTTCATCACGGGAGAATGGTGGACACTGTTATAAAAAGACACCTTCTGTTCCTCCGGAGAATCGAATGGGTCGCTGAGGCGTATCGTCCCGGACTCGTTGCACGAATGATGGCCATTCTCCGTTAGAGGTGTGTTACATAGATTGCTTTCTTCATCAAAGCTGAAATAAAAGAAGGACAAGTATAGCATTTAAGTGGTAGTTGTTGGCTTTTTAAGCAAATGATCTGATATAAACACAATGAGGACAGTGACAACATTTCTTACATTTTTGAATATAGATTGAGTTTTCCACATTATATTTTGAGTGCAATTATGCAACTATGCTACAATGACAAGGAGAAGCAACAACGAGTCCTTCAACGAGTCCTTAAGCAAGGCTCTGGTCATGAAGCTTCAACGTCATACTTTTGTGTTCTATTGATAGAACTGAATGAATACCATTATGTTGTAAATGTTGTGTACCTCTGTTGAGTTTCGCTTAAAAGTAGAATGGAAGGATCTTTCATCTCCTCATCCATTCTGTCAGAGAGGTTCATCACAGAAAGCACAATCTGGGTGACATCACTCAACTGTGCAGGGGACAAGTCTTCACCTGTGAGAAAGACATAGAAAAAACGCATTAATTCATGCATACCAAATAATGCTAAGCTGGAACGGATGTGCAACATGGATAGACTTTGCAATACCACATGTGTGAAGCTGTAATAAAAATACATCATATTTTGGTATATTCACCTATATGCATTCTTTGTCTTTTTATTTCATTTCTTGACTTTGCAAGCAAATTCTCCCATTTTTTGGTACAATCAGCAACTGTCCGCTGATACTGAGGGAAACCTATATTAATGGTATGGGCTATCTCTTCCCATGCTTGTCTTTTAGCCAGTGATGTAACTCCAGCACTGCACTTCCTTCTGATTATCTCTTTCCGTTCTTCTATCAGCTGAGCAAGGAGTAGAGACTCTTCATCGGTCCAGTTAGGCCTTCTCATTCTCGCGTACATGCTTGACTGAGAGAAGGAGAAACGGCGAAAGCATGATAGATTAAGCAAAACAGCGAATCCCCAATACGATTATATTCAAATAGGACATCTGAATAAACGATGTGGAGCAACAGAAGTCAAGAATTTATCTGCAACAAATCACCAGCCTGGTGGTGGAGTAGCCTGCAATAGTAAGGAGTTATGAACCAAACACGCAAGGATTACTCCTAACTTATTATGACTAGATATTCTTCTGCTGTTGCTTTTGGAGAATTCTAAGATTTCTAAGAATAATAAATGGCGCCAGCTCTTAATGCTCGCGGCAATTAAGAAAACATTCAATGACATGTAAAAACGATAAAATATCACCCTCTATCGATTATACATACTGGTTGTATAATAAACAAGTTAAAAATAAAAATGCCGTTGTTCTAATCCTTAAATGTGTTGTGGTTCTCTCACTGTTGTCCTTACAGAACACCATGTCGCGGAGTGATGACGTAGCGCTCGGTGACGTGTCCGTTTGTTTACAGCTCTCAGGCTACAGCAAGATGGCTGTGGACATAACTTTACTTTTTAAAGCCAGTGTCAAAACTGTCAAAACCCGAAACAAAGCCATGGGCATAGGGTTTGATTCTACCAAAGACGAGATATTCAAGCGGAGTAAAACAAAGCATGGATTCTCCCCCAAGGCTAAGGAGGTGGTAAGTTCAGTTGAGGGTTTCAAGCTACTGGATCGCTAGCATCTAATGTCGACACAAACGTTACCGCTAAGTGTCTGCTGCTGTGAATTACTTAGATTTCATCAGCCACTCAGATCTCACACAACTTTGAGACCCAAAACATGAAACGGCTCAGAGAAGAACAACGTTAATAGACCGTTAAAGCTTCGCAACGTCTTCGGTAACGCTTAGCTTGAAGTTGTAAACTTTACAACAAACCATTCAAATTAAAGGCCAGCCTAAAGAAGATGATAAGTTCGTGGAAGCAGACATTCAATTTTTTTCTTTTTCTGTCAAACATAAACATTTTGAACACTCGCATGGGCTGAAAGCGCATTGTGCAGAGCTTCTATGGCCTACACGTAACTGATGTTGTAAAGCGATGCCTGCTCGCTTGTCATTGCTCTGTGACTGACTGGCTGACAGCAGGCTGCTGCTTGTGCTGTTTATTTTCAATATTACTTGTGCAACATTGCAAGATGACAACTGGGTTCACGAGATTGAGATGCACTTTTTAACACTAAGGCTGTATAAAAAACGATTCTAGATTAGCCAGTAAGTTAACACCAAGTTTGGGGCAGGTAGATCCCCATTTGCTGATCTCCTTCTCCAATAAGCTCCTTTTGCATAGCTCCACTTTTTTTTGTTAAACTATTAGACCTTTTGTCTTGACAAAGTTATTAATCCAATTATTGCAGTTAGCTATGCATTGTTTTTATGTGAACCTCAGTGCCGTATTGCCCATGACACAATATTAATAAATCATTACATAACAGATGATTTATTTTTCCATATGTATTATCATATTATTGAATATTATATATTATATAATTAATTCTTTAATTGCTAACCTTTGTTAGCTAATCAGACAGATGCTTACATATACTTATGCTTACATATACTTTTGTAATGCTTGCAAGGTCCGAATTCAGCACAAGAGCCTATACACTAATAGGTTTTTTTTATTAGAAAATGAATATTGGTTGAGTTCTACAAATGATTCACGCTTGCCAACCTGTTGTCTGCATTTGTTTAACTTAATTCACTGTCAAGCCTGTTTACTGGGCAATCACACACAAGCTAGTATTTAAGAAGATTCAAAGGGATCAATCAAACACACATTATTTTGTTTAGGTGAATAATACCTCAATAACACATTTTCAGTGCCAAAACGGCTGCTTGATCCATTCATTTTTTCTTCCCATTAGCATCCAGTTTAGCTTAGAATAATATGTTTTGTAACTGATGTAGTACTGTGAAGCAAGGTAGCTGCGCATAGCCGGACCATATTCTCTTTACTCATTAGTTTGGGAAAGTCTGCTGTTGGCATTGTTTGTTGTGGGTCGTTAGGCAACCTTACTTTGCGGCTGTCGGATCCTGAGAGCCGTATATACAGTGATCCTTGTTTGGAGCCGAAGAGATTACATGATTGGTCAGAAATGAGACAGGAGTAGTCTAAAATCGGAATGGTCTCCTGTCGAGCCAGGCACAGTCAACTCAAAACCAATGGAATTCTCACAGAGCAGTTTGCCCCCAATAGCTGACCGATGGCTATGGCAGTAAGGATTTTCAAGAGCAAATAATAGCTCTTGAATCCTACTTCCAGACCCTTTTTATGTAAAAACTAGAGTCTGCATAGGCTTTACTACATTTTACAGGGTCGAAAGAAAACTACTACTATGAGGCCCCTACAAAAGGCTCTGCAATGCTGATCATAGGATATTTTTTTTAAGGCAGGGTGAGGTGTTTTCATAGGCTCCTAGTCCCAATGCCATGCTTGCAATAAGTTGTGAAGAAGCATAACACATTTCGCCTCCTAACTGTGATGCATATTATATAATGTGCAGACAGAGGGCACTGGCATCTGACAGCTCATGTCATGAATCCAAACTCCTTTTAAAGGCCCTAGCCTGCATTTCCTTAGGGAGATGGTGCCTTCAAAGGATACCTGATGTCTGCCGCGAGGGCCGGCCAATTCACAGCGGCTCCAAAACAACCAGGCTTTTGTCACGCACTGCTCACCCTTGTTGCACTGATATTGGAAATGGTGGTTTAATAAAAGCAGAGAGATGCTGATTCAAAGAAACTCTAACCTTTCCTGGGGTGCTTGCCCTCTACACCTCCCCCCCCCCCTCCGCTGGCTTCTGATATCATCTCCAACCATCTCAGTAAACTGGCGTTGGGAGAAATCGAAATTGCGAGTTTGGAATGTTCTGACTGCCTACAGTTATGTTGTGGTTTTTGTCCACCTCTATTCCTCTCCCACTATCCATTCGTCCCTCTGCACCACTTGAGATAGCCTTTGTGTGTGTGTGTGTGTGTAAGCCCGCTCTTCGCATGCATAATTCCATAAACATGCTGCAATAACATTTTCTTTCGTCTCTCGAACAATTTTGGGGAGAAAGTCGATCCTCCCAAGAGCCAGTGATTAAAGGTGGAAGATCAAAACAAAGAAAATATTAAATTAGGTCCCCAGTAACAATGTTGACGGCCGGCGCCTAATGCACAACAGATGTGGGTTTCCCTTCAAGACATGCACAGCTCCCCCCTCCATGCAGTTCCCACTGAATCTCCAAAAAACAGATAAAAAAAGACATCAAAGAATGAGAGAATACATGAACAAAAAGCTCTCTCTCTCTCACTCTCTCGCTCTCTCTCTCAAAATGATAATATCATTGCATGGAACAACGTGATGGTTCTAGGCGCCGCTGAGCCATGCTGATTGGCTCATAACAGGCCCAATGTTTGCAGGGGGCTGTTTGGTGCTGGGGAATATTTTCCCCGTCTAGAGGGGTCCCCCCTGGCCACTGTGATCTCCATTTCACTGCTCACCTCCTCTCTTTTCCGCAGCAGGCTGCTCTCCTCGTGTTTTAAATGTGTAAAATTGTTAAATTGTGTGTAGAAAATAGTGCCTGGCTTCCCACTGAGCCTATAGCAGGGGTAAATTGGCTCTTTCTCACAGTGTTTTCTTTGAAACCCTCAAGAATGTGGCCGTTAGCCAGAAGCTAAGCGTATGTAATGTTACTCATGGGGAGGGATGTTTATAAGGGGGGCTCCGTTCCACAAGGAAAGTTTGAAAATTCAAATGACAATGTCACGTATTCTTAAAATATTGAGTTCAGATTTAAGAAAGCGGTTCATTTGATGTTATGCTTTCTTTTTTTTTTGCAGTAATGGTTAACATCCCGGAGCTTAAAAGCTATTAAAATAATCCTGAAAAACTCTAGATATGATCTTGGAAAAAGCTTTTTGGAGAATTGTTGCAAACCACATCGTCCTACAAAATGGTGAACTTTCTGTTGCCTAATATACTGTACTAACAAAATACAATACATATGTTCTTATTGAGTTAGTTTGAGGTCAAACCGGATTCTACTTAAGCTATTTTTTTGCGAGAGAATCACTGCCAATTGACAGCTCAGGTTTATAGGCTAAAATGTTTGGTTTTCCAAAGCCCTTATTTTTTAAGTTTTGAAAGTAGATTTTGATGGCTTCTTCATGGATACTTTGGGAATTGTAGAATGACTTTGGAGGGTTTGTGTAGCATGGGTAGGGTTTATTACACATTTGAACGATTATTACCTCATGTTTGTTTGCGTGTTTTTGAAGTGGTTGCTTGGCCTGTCAAATGGTAGTTAAATATACCAGGGTTTGGTGAAGAAATTGAAGCCAAGCAATATTTTTGACTGAAAGTGAATAAAATGCATTATACGTTTTTTCTTCTTCCATTTATTGAATTGTAGCATAAAGCTGAATATTTGAAAACATTTATTATATTGATTGTTTACCTGAGGAAAGTCCACATCTGTAATGCGGATGCTTGGTGCTTTAATTCTTTGGTAGGTCTTCAAAGGCGGGACTTCATCATTATATTACATCCATCCACACATTCACACACCCCACTGTTAGGATGCTTGTTGTATGACACAATTCAAAGGAAGAGGCCACCAATTATTCTTTCAAATTATTGGATTAAGTAGTTTGCTCCTGTGCCCAGCATTTAGACCTAGTAGTGAACAATAGGAAACAAAGTTAGACACATCTGTCTGATTAGCTAACAAAGGTTAGCAATTAAAGAATTAACCTAAGGTCTACTGTCTGCAATTAAGGTACATGTTTGACAGAGTGCCATCTTCATAGCTTGGCCGTGACCTGTCAAGCAGGTTAGCTACCTTGAGAGGCATTCACACTCTGTGTGACCGGCAGCCGCTGACATCACATGTTCATTTAAGGTTTTAAGGACTTGGAGCAATCATCCGTTGTCCCCTTATGGAGTCATGTGAGTCTGGTTCAGGGCTGCCAATAGCATCTTGTTGTGTGTTTTTCCACCCTTATGTCCTAATCTATATCTGTATTTTGAACTGACTAAATGTTCATTCAGCCCTTCCCGTTCGGACTATAGGGAGGGATTGTACACCAGAACGCCTCATGGGATTTTTGGTTGGAATTGGTAATACTCTGCCATATTGAGAGGACTCAAGAGAACTGTAGTGCTGTAAAATCCTAAATCAACGTAAATATATCTTAACCTTGGCTAATGATTTGTTTTGCCTCGTGTCGCATGAGAAACACTGTGGTAGTTTCAGACAATACAACGTCTCCCCATAATGACAAATCATGTCATGATTAATTACTAAACAATGACCAAAAAAAAATAATGCTAATTCCAATGCTCGTATGATTCCAAAAGGGAGGCAGTCAATGCGATGTGCAAGCTATACACAAGATTGGGGACAATGCCTCGTTAAAACATTTTTGAGATACTAATATTTATATATGGAAATGGTTTGCAATTAGAAACTGGACATGTGCTGACATATACACATAGAATTGTTGTTTTAATATCCAGAATAGGTTTTAGACGCCTAGATCAGGAACTGCTTTGGAAGTTCTTGTAATCATTTTATAATCGAAAAAAATAAAGAAACAGATCTCTGGATATCACTTTGAACCCTGTAGCTGATAGAATTAATAGCTGTATGACATATCAATATATGGCATGTGTTGGCATGCACTCTTAATTATTTTTTATTACTGAAAGCCATAAGTGAAACTGAAGCAAGCATTAGGGTTGTCCAAACATCCAGCAATCAGCTTAATTCTGTAGCTTGTTATTTGTGTTGGTCATTAACCATTTGGGCATCGATGAAAGGAATCGTTAAAGGTTACAAGAAGTTGCCAAGATTAGTCTAAGTCCAAGCCAAATACAGTTGGACGGTTTTGTAACGGTAACATGCTAGTCTATTTTTCTCTGTTTCTCTCTCTGTATTAAAACACCTGAATCCTTAGAAAGATCTTTCCATCGAATAATTCTCATAATCTAGTTAAAACCTTGCTGTACAGCTTTACTGTTAACACGCACAATTGCACTCTATATATATATATATATATATATATACATATATATATGTGTGTGTGTGTGTGTCGATGCGTGCTTTGGCCTATATAAATTCATGAAAGCATCCTTACAATTTCAATTTGCTCCTATTTTCAGCAAGCAAACCCAGGGTAATAAAATCAACATGTTCTTATCCTTTCTCCCGCAGGCGTGCGTCTCAAACAGCAGATTGGTTTGTCTATGGTACACAAAGCTTGTATGACGCAGAGCCCGCCCCCCCAGTCACATCAGGACGCTCATTATGAAAGTCTTGTCGGTTTACCTGGATTTGGCTAAACAAAGAGCGCCAGGCCTTCAGCTATCCCTCAGACTTTGGAGTCTTTACCGTTGCTCTATCATAGTAATCCCCCTCCACCCCCTCACTCGTGATGGCTTCAGCCACAGCTGGAGGCTAGGGTTTGGGGGGTGAAAGTGATGAGGTGAAGTGGGGGTCCTTGATGCTGATGATGATGATAACATTAGATGTGGCCCGGCAGACTGTCTCCGTCCTCAGCGGTGACTAGCAGTAGTCACCGCACGCATACTAACACACACACACACACACACACACACACACACACACACACACACACACACACACACACACAGAGACACAGAGACACAGAGACACAGACAGACATAAAAGGCTGCCCTCCTTTTATGTGTGAATAACACAATACTCATAGACATACACTCAGACACGCACACGCAGCGCGCCACAATGTCCCCCTTCCTCATTGTGGGGGAATTACTTGCTCTTTAGGGTCTTACGTTACAAGAGCAATTGATCCCACTGACCCCCTGCAAGCCCTTGAGGTTGTGCTGGGAATCTGAGCCCCAATGTATACACACAGGAGACGGCTCAACCCCCTGTGACATGGCTCCCTTGCTCTCTGGCTCCCTGAGTCAGCACCTTCCAACCCTGTGGCCTTAGCACTGCCTGCTGGAGGAGTCTGCGTAGTGCGTCGAGGCACAGGGCCCATGAGGGACCTCGTAACTCCCAGGATCTTCACGCACATTGAGATACTTTTGAGCAGTGCGACTGTACGTCGTTCCTGTGGTTTTAAGATGCTTTTACCTGCGCACTTTAGGCCAGATCCTTGATCGTTTTTCTTTTAATACAAAGGAACAAACAAGCCTTCTTGCCGATCAATCCAGTGAGGTTTGACTGGAAAGCAAATCCTTCGTATTTTTTTTTTTTCTTCAAACAAGATCGACTTCACTTCTGACCTTGAAACAAGCTGGAGTGCTCGGAACAACATTTAAATCCTGACCTTTTAATAATTGTATTATCACAAGAGCTGCCTCGACAGTTTTTTTTCTTTCGTCTGCCTCTGGCCTCCCGGAGCAGCAGCCCCACCACCCTGTATATCACTGCACCACTATTGCCTGTCTGGAAAAACGAGATCTCAATTACGTCCACGAGCTGTTGGTCTGGGTGGATCCTGACACCCATTTCTCAAACACGGCGCGAGCACAAAACGCTGTTGTTTAGTCTCCTCCGAGAAGCGGAGACGCTATTAGACTCTGGCTCATGTTACCCCTTACAACTCAAAAGGGGGGCAGGCAATTTGATAATTGGGGTTATTAGGCCCGAAAAACAAGACTGCGGGTCGAAGACAGCGTCGCAGCGCCATCAAAATAAACAAGACTGCCCAGTCGAAAGACAGTGTGGCTGTGCTGTCAAAATAGCGTCACTCACACGCGGGGGGGGAGACGGGGGTGGGGGGGGGGGGGGGCTGTCTCACACTCGCACACTTTGTGTCACATATTCAGACCTTGCACTTGTCTAAAATGTCCTGTCATTCTTCCTGAATCCCAACAGAGCCAGCCGTGTCCGTCGCCTCTTCTCACACACGGCTCATGCGAGACGAGACACACTGCCAACACCGCTCCTCGCGCGGACAGGCGTCCCTGTCTGCCCCTCAGTGTTTGACTGAATTACAGGAGCAAATATTGGATTAAATAGAGTTTCCTCTGGTTTCCGTGCACACAAACACACTCGTGGCCCCGTCTTCCAGGATAAACGCTAACGGATGAATATGTTTTTTTTTAAAGCCTATTAGAGAATTTCTCTGAGACGATTCCTGAATGGCAAGCAGCAGACACACACCTATTTACAAGTGCTTTCTTGACAAGGAAGTCACTAGTTTGTTTGCTGTATGTCCGAGGGCAAACAGATCGTCGAGGGTAAATAAGCGAGGACGCATTGCGAGATCGATGGGACACGGTCGCTTGTGACAGTAAACAAATAGGAACAGCCACATTGACTTTGGCTTTGGCTTTTAGGTAAATGGGACAAAATGGCTTCCTGGCACACCTTTTTTAAACCCTGCCTTATTTTTTTTTTAAAGCCACACTGACACTGCCAAAAATACCCGAGACATATCGGAGGCATGGCATTTAAAGTGTGCCCCTGCCAAAGACATTGCTTGACTTGATGTATTGAACTGGTTAGTAATGCCACTCTTCTCTTCCTCCTGGCAGATCACCAACATCACGAAACTGAAGGACTTTCTGCTGCAGCACAGGAAGGACTACATCAATGCTGGCAGGTATGCGTCTCCCTCCCTCCGCCCTCAAACCGAGAGCGCCGCCTGGCATTGCACCCACCACTGTACAGAATAGATGCCACCGTTTACCATCATCCAGATGCCGCCGTGATCCCTACCTACGCAATGCCCGTCCAAAAGAGCACTGTCCTGTACTCTTCATAAAAGGCCTCAAAGGCAGCTGTGTGTGTGTGTGTGTGTGTGTGTGTGTGTGTGTGTGTGTGTGTGTGTGTGTGTGTGTGTGTGTGTGTGTGTGTGTGTGTGTGTGTGTGTGTGTGTGTGTGTGTGTGTGTGTGTGCGCGGTGAATGCAGAGTGTGTGTGTGTCGTGGTACACGGGGCCGTCGGATGGCGTCTGAAGGTGGGCCGGCTAGTCGGGTGGTCCCTGGCTGCAGCCTCCAGTCTAATTGTCTGGAATAATTGAGCTGCAACCAAGGGGAGAGTGGCTCACGCCCTGGGACTAATCCTGGCCCTCCCTCCCTCCCTCCCTCCCCCTCCCTCCCTCCCTCTTTACCCCCTGTCCCACTCCCACCCTTCCTCCCTCAAGCGCCCTCTGTGCTTTGGGGTGTGCACGTGGGTGTGTGAAGGCGCGTATGTTTTGTTAAACTGTGTTGATAAAGCTTTTAAATGCAGCCATTAGGCTGTCATCAAAGTGTGTGGGCGGAGGAGGCCTTTATTGAGATTGCGGTGTGGGAACAGGTATCACGTCAGGCCTGGTTGGGGATTTTTGATGGTCTCGGTTTCACTCAAGCATCTCATTCGGCCCAGTTTTGAACCGGATACTCCTGCCCTTGGATACAACGCAAAAGCAAAGAAGTGAAGTGTAAATAAATAAATATATATATATATTTTAGGTTCTTATACCCTTTTAATGAAAAGTCTTTAACAAATGACTTATTTTTACATTGATAAATCTTTAAAGAAAGGAGGAACTAGAGCCATCGTTTGTACTTTCTGCATTATTATACTTGCTAGCATCGTTTAAACATTGAAAGGAGGTTGCCGCTGGTGTGTAATGCTCAGCAGGGGTCCAATTGACCCTCACTTTTTTAATACCCTGATCAACTAAATCTATTCACGTTTCAATCAAAGACTGATGATTGCGAACCGCGAACAACATGCCGTGGTGTGATCCTCCCGTTCTCAGCCTCATCTCGTCGGACCTGACGCGTATGACGGACAGCGAGCGGGACCAGATAGACCAGGACGCCCAGATCTTCATGAGGACATGTTCTGAGGCCATACGCCAGCTCCGCTCTGAAGGTGGGCAGGGGGTTTTCACCTTGGGGGGGTACATGAGGGAACCGCCACAGGGGTCCTTGGCACTTTTGCTCTTAAAAAACACATTTAACAATAAAACAAATCTTTAAATGGATAATAATAACATATATTATAAATCTTTTATAGTAATTTATGTGTGTTTCACTTTATGCATTCGGTCAAAGGTTTTTCCTTTGCTTTTTTTGTGTTGATTTGTGTTTGGTAAATAAACATGCTGCAAATTCAGCTGTGCTGACTGTGCACTGTTTTCCACTGGCCAGGGCCTTCTTGCAGTAATGACTGTATATAAAGGGGGGGGCTGGCACCTTTGTGCGCCAACACTTCATGTGTGTTTAATTGTTTTTTACCGTTTGCATATGAGGTGGTCCACCAATTGCCTGGGAACCAGACAAATCTCGCAAGCTCATGTTTCATTTGCTCTGCAGATAGGTCTGGCCTCCCTCACATACAAATTTCTTTCTGCCCAGTACGAAATAGGCCAACCGATCACAACTGGCGGGATAAATACGATGATGGCTCAGGCGTGTAATAGAGGCATTTAACAACAACAGAGATGGCTGCCGTTGATGTAGAACGGTCTGTTGATAACGCCGGTTTTAAACATACTGGACGGTATATTTCCTCTAAAAGAAGAACAGACAACTGCACGGAACACTTTTGTTGAGGATAAATGTTTTTTTGTCTCTCAGTACTGCGTCACACGTTTCGTTGCTATGATTGGTTGTAGGCCTATCCAATTGTGCCCGGAGGCATTTTGTTCTGTGTCCGTTGGTCTGTAATTCGTCTGGCAATGCCAGACGAATTGGCATCGCCAGACGCACAGGCGATTCCACCAAAGGTCTTGATGACGATTCAAAGGTCGGGAACCACTGGGCTAGCATGGTACAAGTAAATTGGTCTCTTTGCTTCAGCCTTACCTGCACCTGCATGCCTGTCCAGAGTGTTACAAAATGTACAGAATGTAACATTTTGTATTAACATGTTGTGTTTGGTGTGCTTTTTGTTATTGTTGGCTCCTGTTAGCTGAGAAGCAAGTGTTGTCTGCTCAGATGAAGGAGCACAGGGCAGCAGTACTGGACCTCGTTGATATGTATCTCAGAGGTGAGCTCAATTCACTTCACTCAAACCATCCACAATCGTACTCTTGGTAGGATGTAGTGGGCTTAACACGGGTTACACAACAACCACCTTGCAGGGAACGACGTGTGGCTTCAGTGTGTCTCCCCTGGTGTGTTCCCCTTCAAGGTGTGTGCAAGATTTACTCTGAGCAGAGGGCCATCCGAGTCAAGAGAGTGGTGGACAAGAAGAGGCTGTGAGTAGCGGTTTGGTGTATCCTCACCTCGACGGTGGCACCCGACCTCTCCACAGACCCCGCCTGACGCTGTGATGTCATTCCCCAGGTCCCGACTGGAACCCGAGCACCAGGGCAGGTCGGGGAAGGTGGCCGGGCCTGAGCCCAGCGAGGAGAAGACCCCGGCGGTCAAGGAGGAGGGCTCCGGTAGGTCTGCTTCCATCCCAGTCTCGCCACGTGATGTTCACAAAATGTTCATGACCAACCACCTGGTCGCCATAGCGACGTAGAGCTAGGGGCTGCGGCGATGTGCATCTCCACCATTGAGTGGTTCAGATTCAAACCTCAGGGATTCTGGGTATTCTTATTCAGTGGTGAGTTGTCACATCACTCGTACGATTTAAAATGGTGGGGGCGTCCCAGGAAGTCAACGGCCAACACATGTTGGAATGCAGAGGCGTGTATCCATAGTCAGACTGCCCTCTCCATCTGTCACAAGACACATATTTGTGGGCTTCGTGATCAATGGATGCGTCTTAAATGCCAAGTGTGAACGGAGACTGTGGAAGGCAAGCAGCATCCCGCGCCGCACAATGGAATCTTTCTTTCTCTCAAGGGCGCGTCAACGTCGGCATGTATGAAAGCCATGAGCATGTCCTCTCCGGAGCGGAGGGATGCGTGTGAGCGCGAGTACGTTCCTGGAACGTCGATGAGCAGAAAAGCTCTGAGATCATATCCGTCTAATGCATACAGTAGTTTGGACTGTGTTTTTGAGGAAGATTATACACTCAAAATGTCATCTTACCATCGTCATGTTTATACGACTTGAGGGATTTTATATAATTGTGAGGGTAGCGATTATGTCAATATTTTCGAATGAGAAGATCCATTTGAGCGTGGTGATTGTTTTTGAGATGATAAAGTTTCTGAATTTGAAATGTGTGTGTGAGAGTTGAATCTGGCTTATTTGTGTGTGTCTCTCTCTTTCTCCCTAACTCTCGCGCTCTCTCTCTCTCAGAGAGGAACATGTCTGAGCTGCTGGACAACAGCGTGAGCCCTTGGGAGGACAGCAGAGCGGAGGACGAGCTCTCTCCAGAGGAAATTCAGATGGTGTGGCGCCCCTTCCAGTAGCACTGCATACACTGTTCGACCTCTGAGCTGCTACAATAACCTGCTTTGTATGTCTATCTCCAGCATCAGGCCAATATGAATTGTAAATACGTCAGGATTATAATTGGGCATAAACAGCCTTAACTTGTTCAACCGAAAAAGGATTACCCAGACAGCTGACTAATTCATTTTACACACGTTGGTTCCAGGCTTAAACTAATTTTGAAATGGACACTGTCAGACTTGCGACTAGGAATATTTGTTTTGCAACTACAGCACCAATCACATTGATGGGATTAGATAAAATGAAATACAAACTTGTTTGTGATGAATAATCATACATTGCAAGCCCATTTCCTTTTCTGTTTCCCTTGTTGAGTAAACGTAGTGTTAACTCTTAACTGAATATGATTACTGTTGACTAAAATGTAATGGTAATGTTGGGCTGACCAAACTTGAATTCGGTCAGGCACAGGCGAGCTACGACTCAGACACAAAACTCTGCATGCACTTTAAGATATCTATTTGTGTACAATCCCTAATTGTTTTCCTGTGTTCTCCCTGCAGTTTGAGCAAGAGAACCAGCGGTTGGTGAGCGAGATGAGCAGCCTAGTGGATGAAGTGAGGTGAGAAGTGTTAGAGTCATCTGAAAGGCACGGCTATTCTGTTGGTTTGACAAATCAATCAACTTCCAAACGTGCTTTCAGGCAAATTGAGGGCAAGGTGGTTGAGATCTCTCGACTCCAGGAGATCTTTGCTGAGAAGGTCCTCCAACAGGTGAGTTCTATAGGAACACGTTTTGTACATGAATATACTTGTAAAGGTACACGGTGGATGGATGTTTATGTACGCATTTCTTCCCCAGGAAACGGAGATAGACAATATCCACCAGTTAGTCGTGGGCACGACAGAAAACGTCAAAGAAGGCAACGAAGACATTCGAGAGGTGAACAACCCTACAGTCCCCATCAATCATTCTTTTCAGCAGTGAGATCTTCTGTTGCAACCAGCAACGTTCACCTTGCCCACATTTTTATGCAATTTATTAATCAACGTACAGAAGGCTAGGTACACGTTTTCATGTTGAAACGCGTCTCTCTCTCTCTCTCTCTCTCTCTCTCTCTCTCTCTCTCTCTCTCTCTCTCTCTATCTCTCTCTCTCTCTCTCTGTGTTCTCTCTCTCTCTGTGTTCTCTCTCTTCTGTCTCTCTGTGTCTCTGTGTGTCTCTCTGTGTCTCTCTCTCTCTGTGTCTCTCTCTTCTCTCTCTCTCTCTCTCTCTCTCTCTCTCTCTCTCTCTCTCTCTCTGTGTCTCTCTCTCTCTCTCTCTGTGTCTCTCTCTCTCTCTCTGTGTGTCTCCAGGCCATTAAAAACAACGCTGGCTTCCGCGTGTGGATCCTCTTCTTCTTGGTTATGTGCTCCTTCTCCCTGCTCTTCCTGGACTGGTACGACAGCTAATGCCTCCCAGACGTCTGATTGGACCCTACACCACACAACAGGAAGTGGACATCCTCCTGACCTCCTTGCCTTGTCTGTTTTGTTCAGCTAACACATGTGTAATTATGTCTTAAGGACCCAATGAACGGAGTAGAACAAATGAAGATGATCAAGTTTGTGTGTATGAAATGCAGTTTGTAACCAAGCGCTGGGGCCAGTCTGTGGCTGTTAAGTGGCAGCTTCCATGTAATACAGCACTGTATCCACTAGAGGGCAGCAATCCTTCTACTGGGTTGAATGTGACTTGTCAACTTTTAATTTTGAGCATTGGTGGGACAATCATTGTCTTTGAAGCCACTTCAGTGCTTGCAAATGAATTAAAGGAAGCAATGGTTAAAAAGACAGAGGCTTCAGCTGGTTGTCTTTCTTATTATTGCCTCCAATGCATTAAAGGATACTATGTAGACTTGCATTGTTTGGGCCAATAATGTTTAGGATTCATCTAATGATAAACTCTTTTTGTTATCTGACCGTGAACTTTCCGTGTCCCTCATTCACTTCCATGTTAGACTGAACTACCAAAATCCTGGAAGTCCAGGTCGAAATAAACCACCAATAGCACTGTTGGTTGCTGCTGTTCAAGTTGCACTGATCAACCACTTAATCTAATAAAAGCCTTAATGCTTGAAATACTGCCTTGTGCTTGTCCTTCGTATAACATTTAACACACACTCGAAAACATTAAAGTGGCCAGCCTCATTGGGGCTTCTAGGATCAGCCACATTGATTGGTTTCGGTCCATAAGAGCATTTTAAGGACTTAAAGGGACAGAATCCTGAACTGTTGTGTTCCATAATAAAATGCAATTCAAATTGACAGGATATATGTTTCTTGATTTAATATTGAATTGAGTGATATCAGGAGATAGACACCTATGTAATAGTAGGATTAATTTATTTACATTTTCTCATCAGTGTTGAAAACCTATTTCATTAACAAATTTCCTTCTTACAATTTAATGTCAGTAAACCATTTCATCTGCTGTTTGTTGGCACTTCATTCCCATTCTTAAGTTTACAGTTTCAGTAGCAAATGCACTTTAAATATAATACTTCATTGTTTAAAAAGATACATCCTTTCTGCCAGCTACTGTGAAATGACTGATACAGAAAAGGCAACAACCACAAGTACTACTGTCAGATTGTTCTACTACATCAAATTGTACAAGTACCGTATCTTAAAATAGCTACCAATAGCCATCCATTGTCACTACACTAAATAAATTCAAAGCATTGCACAAGACAGTATCTTCATATTGCAGTGCACAAAACATTCAATACAATAAATTGATTATGCTGGTAGAAAACCCGTTCTAGAGTTCTTATGCAGTTCTTACATTGTTTACATCTTTGTGTATTTTGTCAATGTATAATGTTGAGTCGAAATAAACACGTTGGTGCTGCTTACAAAGAGTTAAAACACATTTAGACATTCATTTCAAATGAATCTGAATCAGGGAGCCTGTTTAATCTAGTGGTCATAGAGTCCTTAAACACATGGTAGGTGAGGACCAGGGAAAGTACTAGAAAGGTAGAGATGAACACAAGACACTGCTGGTTCCACTGTGTCCTAGTCTGCCTGTTAATAGTGCATTAGCACTCTCACAAGACTGAATCAGCTTTCAAATGACTGGAGAACCAATCCACCATGGCACGAGTCATGCATTTGTGTGTTGGAAAGAGGTGAGGCAGACATAACCAACACTCACTCCAGCTGTTCTTAAGTAAAGTGAGGTCTCTGTTTCCAATGAGAAATTATCTGTGCGCCTGTTGTTGTTGCTCTGTGTTCATGAGGCGCTTCTACGTTTTTACGGACTATCTTTAAATATGTAATAAGTGTAAATCACCCTATGCTGCCCAAACAAACCAGGAATTCCAGGGAACCGGTAAATCCTGGCCTTCCCGCAAAATCGCTTCACAAACATTCCCTCAAAATAAATTCCTCACTTAAAATTGGACCTCGGCTTCCACCTCAGCCTTGGCCGACGTAGCAGCTCAGAGGGGATCACGCTCATGTTTGACCCCACAGAAAAAACAATGGGACTTTGTTTAGGTTTCCCTCAGAAAAGACACAAACATTTTGGGTGGCAGTCAAACGCCGCTTGTTCGCTGACGGCGACGGGAGCAGAACCGGGGGGGTTAGGGGATCAGGCCAGCTTCTGGGCGGTCTCCGTCTCCTGCTGGGTGACCTTCTCCTCGGACATGACGGTCATCCACGGCGACACGGAGCGCGTGATGGTCTGCTTGGCCATGTTGTAGTGGTTGATGATGGTGAAGAGGCGGCCGCGGCCCCCCGGGCCCTGGGGGGGGTAGTAGCCGTACATCCCGGCCGGCATGCAGCGCCCTTGCTGCACAGAGGAGAAGAAAAGGGGGGAGGGAGGGGGGGAGGGAGGATGGTCCCATTGGGAGGAAGCGGGGAGGACAATAAATCAATTGTTGAGCCCTAGAGGGAGGGAGGGAGGGATAATGTTCTGGGGAGAAACGGGAACATAAGAGGTAGAAATTTGTTGTGATGAAGAGTAAAACTGAAAGGAATAAATGAATGTTCATATTTTTTGACTATTGGCGACGCTCAAAAGGAAATCTTGATAATGATGTGTCTATTTATCCTTTTGCCTCACCCATGTGAGGCAAAAGGATTGAGGGTTGAGGAGGCTGGAGTTCGCTCAGTCTGCTGGAGCGAGATGATGTGAAAACTGATTAGCCTATTACCGTAAATGAGCTCATATACACCAGCAAGGCACATGCATGATTCCCCATGGCAACAGGCACTTGCAAACATTGGTGTGTCGTTGTCATGTGTGTGTTTGTGTCAATGTGTGTGTGTGTGTGTGTGTGTGTGTGTGTGTGTGTGTGTGTGTGTGTGTGTGTGTGTGTGTGTGTGTGTGTGTGTGTGTGTGTGTGTGTGTGTGTGTGTGTGTGTGGTTAAAGGTGAATTTGGTTAAACTAACATCTGGTAAAGAAAGGTAGCTGCAGCATTAGTTTGATTAAAAAATTAATACATTTAAAAAATCAAGACCTTAACAGTGACTTTCCTTCCATCCCTTTGAGATCAAACTATGACGCATTTTTATTTTTTGTTATTTGCTAGTTTAGTGATCGTAAGCGTGATATTATCGGTTGAGGAGTGCTTTATAAATAAAGAATAAATCAACAAATAAATAAATGAAACAACCCAAAGACCATCCCCCAAACCATTTGTATACGTATATCTACATTATATTCTCCTATTCTTCATTGAATATGACATCTATACACATTGTTACGTTGTACCCCACATTGCAGGGCGTGGCTGCTTACCGTGTACACAAAGCTCTCCGGGCAGGGCTGTTCGTACTGGTAGACCTTGTAAACCACCAGGAACACCACACACACCAGGAAGGCCAGGGCACAGATCACCAGCAGAGTCACCTGGAGAGGGAGACACAACCAGCCACCACCACCACCGTCAACCATCCATGATCCAGCCCATCACAGTTCAGTCCTCAAACTGTTACGCAGCACACATGTTTACGGCTCATTAAGGCCCAAGAATGATTCTGCGTCGAATAGCCGCGGTAGTCTTTTCCGAATGTCTTACACCCCTTACCTTACAGGCGCCTTTTTTGAGACTAAAAACGTGTGCGAGGCCCCAGGAATACAAAATACACAGAAAAATCCATCAGCAAAGGACTGATGAAGAGTCATTTTCATGCATCAAGTATCATGGTAGTGGGGCTGCCATGACTCGAAGAGCATGGCAATGGTTCAACACGATTAATTATTCAGAGATACAAGGTAAACTGACATGCACTCTCTGGCGCTGGTTCATGAAGCCTCTACCAGACCCAGGTCAATCCTCATTCTATATTAGTGTGGGCAGAATGGTCAAATAACCATGCCTATATGGGCTGATTTATCGTTATATGGGGTTGTCTTGATGGGTATGTGTAGAAGTAGAAACCAGTCAGCACTATCAATATGTGGTCCAGAGGTTATAATGTTAGCTGTAACATTGTGTGGTCTAATAATAGACTACATTCATTTGGCATCAGGACCTAACCTTGATGTATCTCATTGTTGCACTGCTTCTCATTGAAGAAGCAGTGCAAGTGTTGCAAGGCAAGGGGAGAAGCAGCATTGATATGTCGGGTAGCGTGCGTCTCTTCTCTCTGTTTCTCCTGGGGATTATGTAACCGCCGGCGGTGTCTCTAGGAGACCGGAGTGCCAGGGAAGACAAGATGTTATTAAAGTCACTTCATCATTTTCCCGTTTGAGAAGTGGAATAAATATATTTTTTTGCAAGCCGTGTTCCCCATAGGCCTACTTTCTGCCTGCAGTGGTCAAACTGTTGTTAACAAAGTCTCTCTGACAAAAGTTTTGGGATCAAATGAGAGATGAGATGTTTTACGATGTGCGGTGAGGTTAGCCCTGACAAGAGGAACATGCACAGATAAAGATATTTTGAGTGAAATATATTTTATATCTGAAGGGCTTTTCCACAGTGCATGATGTATTATGAGGATATTTTTGTTTTAAGCCTTTAGTCTCTCTTTCGTGTGAGAACAATTCATGTGTCAGGATTCAAAAGTACACGCAGTGCTGGAAATAGCTTGTGACATGAAAACGGCAACAGGAGTGGATGAAAGGGAATACCCTTGCGGGGTCTCCTTAACACAACATATCAAAGCACAGATTGTCACACCAGACATGTCCCTCCTTATCTTTAAAACTGGTCTTCTTCTTGCACATCAAAGGACATTCTGTTAAAATCAAAGACATTAGATGGCCTTGATTATGACCTTTGATTTATGATGTTTTTTTTGCAATTATAAACATCTGTTGAGGATTTTATTTTATTATTATTATCATTATTATTTGTATTTGTATCTATTATGTATATTTAAGATACATAATAATTGTCAATATTAGCACTTTCAGCCCCACCACTTATTATTCCACGTCCACTTACTTCCTTAGTTGGCTTTATATCATGCATTGTAATCCATGGCAGAGAAAGTGTTTTGGTATGTTTGGGTATGTCTGTGCAGCCAAAGAGGATTTTCCATGTCATAAGTGGACAATAAAGATGTCTACTATAATCCAATTATCAAAACCATTATTATTACTATCATTAAAATAATTGAGGGATACACATTCTAATGAGCATCAATGGTTCAACCAGACATTGCTGTTTGGAGGCTATTGCCATGGCAGCAACGGAATTAATGAGGTGTTTGGGGGCGGGGGATATAGGCTGTGTGCATTATGCATTCTGTTGTGTACGCATGCAGCTAGCAAACCTTTCCTGGTGGAGCCCTCTTGCTTTGCAATACACTGAGGTCCCTGACACAAACCAACATGTTCTTCCACACTCTAACTCTGATGAGTCGAGAGAGGGAGAGAGGGAGAGAAGAGGATTCTGTGACAAATCATGCACTGCAAAGAAGCTCCAAGGTGGTCGATATTAACGTGTGTGTGTGTGTGTGTGTGTGTGTGTGTGTGTGTGTGTGTGTGTGTGTGTGTGTGTGTGTGTGTGTGTGTGTGTGTGTGTGTGTGTGTGTGTGTGTGTGTGTGTGTGTGTGTGTGTGTATGTGTTGGGGGGGGGGGGGGAGAGTGAGGGTGTGTGAGTGAAGAGGAAGGAAACCACACAAATAATAGACACAGGAGCATGAATGCAGAAGAGAGGTGGTGTTTCTTACCTTGAGCCGCTCAGACACTCCCTCGATGATGCTTATAGAGAACTCTGCAATTTTAGGGGACCTCAACTTGGCCTTCTTGCTGTCCCCATCGTAGTCGCTCTTTGTCTTCACCACCACCTGGCCCAGGAAAACACAAGAGACGCATGACGTGTTACGTGCTGCATGGTATTTCAGAAAATTGGAAAATAAAGACCTATCAGGAAATTATATTGGTGATCTAATTGTTATTTTCCAATAGAAAGGCTTCATCTTGATTATATTCAATGCATTGATGAAAGAGGGAATTGAGACCTTTTCCGGAGCTGGAAACTGCAGTTGACTGGCATCTAACGGTGTGATCAGGGGGATTGTGTCGAACCCGTCTTCACTAACCCCCTTCCCATTATTCTTTTCGCTAAAATTGTTCCCTAGTTTGACCATTTTCCTTCACGATAAGCAGTAAACCTGAGGAGAAGGAGAATAAGAAAACATGCGCATTTCAACCAAACCATCAGACGGATGTGCAATTCTAACATGTTTGTTTTAATAGGCTATGAAACACCCCGAGAAATGTCATGTTTTATATGTATAATGAATGAAAAATCTCAAACAGTAATCCGCACAATATGATAGAATACCCTGCAGTAAATGATGAGACAAATAACAATACAAATGTGCTGCTGTCCTCGTCCGCGGAACACGATTATTGACAGTAGAAAGGTTATTTTTATGTTTTTACCCGGCTGCTGTGTATCGTGATAAATCAGTGCCACTATAAACCTTATCGTGCACTTACCCGCTTAATTATGATATTTTCTTGATTCCGGACGGTGCTTCTGTCCTCCAATATATTACAGCTTGTGCCGTCGACGTTGCCAAGGTGTGACGCAGCCGATGTAGGAGTCGGGAACACAGATATGGCCAGGGTCTGCACGGCGGGGTCCCTTCCTGCTGAACCACGCCGCCGCCGGCGAGCAGTGGTACTGCAGATCATGTTGAAGACCTATCATATATAAAGCATTAACCGTGATTTCAGTGCAGAAGAATGGATGCATTTTCAATAGGGAACTAGAATAGACAGCACAACTATGACAATGACAAGGGCCAAATAATAATGCATACTATTAAAAATAAAATAATAAAGAAAAATCCGAAATTACCTTCTAATATGATCTAAAAACTCAGTAAAGTTATCCTTTTCTGTATCAAATATTGGAATGTTGGAATTTATTTTCGTTTTAATAGAAAAAGATTAAGAGGCTCCAGATATACCAAATGAGTAGTTAAGGATGTTCTTTGCCACACATCATTTTTGTTTTTGTTTAATGTTAAGGTTGTTTTGGAGTTAGCGGCTCTCAACAATCAAAAACCAGAAAAACTCTGGCGGCAGAAAGAGATATGTTCCGGGTACAAACGTTAGCCTTATTGTGAAAAAGAATACCACCAGGTGGCGCCACAAGTAAACCTTTATTTCGGTGAAGGGTGAAATGGGCTATTTTATGAATTTGAGCCTACTGGTGTGGTTTATAATTCAAATTAAGTTGCCTATGCTTCTATCTCAATCTTATATTAGGAGTTCAACAATGCGTTTGTATTTCCTCCAACGGCGAGGTAATAGCGTAGCAGATTCGACAATAGGCTTAATCGGTTTATCATTTCGGCTGAGAAGTTTGCATCAAGTTTGTTCGTTTACAGTACACAATCTATAGGCTTATCTAAATATATGAACATTTAAAAAAAAAAGTTCATGCTCTAGTTACATGTTTGGATTTGGCATGTTATAAAGTTGTCGGATAGTAGGAACGTTCACGTTTTGTCTATAAACCACTAACACACGTCATCCTTTGGGTTTAGCTGAAAACAATGAAGAACGGTGTTACAATGTAGGTTAATCCAAAAGTTCACTGCAGCCGCGTGTCTGCGAGCAATACTCTTTCCTTGGCACGTGTCCCAGAAAGTTCATTTGTCATTTCCTAATCCCCGCCGCCTGCGCTGCTGAGGATATGTGTCTTCTGTCAGGACGCCGGAGACTCCCGTCCTAGCGTTTTATACCGCTCAAGGCTCAGCCATCAACAGCAGGAGCGCACCTATCTTGGAGCTCACCAAACCCGTGTGTGTCCCCCCCCAAAATACAAGGTAGGCTATGTACTACACACTTTTATAAAACTACATTCTGATACGGCGTTAATATTTCTGTGTTTGTGTCATTTTCATGGATCTCTCATCCAAAGTAATGCATCTCGAATTGCCGTTTTCATGATCGAGGCTGCTTTTAATCCACGTTTCAGCGCATGTTTTGCTAGTTGTTGACCTTATGCAGTCGATCGCTTCAAAATGCTTTTCCTAGCCTAGCAGACTGCACTTAGAGACTTGGGATGGCGCCTTGTGAATTCTTTTTCTGCCGGTTATAACTAACTTCACCACCGGTTAAACCATGCAAGCCCCTTTAACACACAAACACACACACACACACACACACGCACACGCGCACGCGCGTTGACCAGTGGCACCAGTAGTCAGCCTTGTGTAAAGTAGTTTTTCCCAGTAAACGCCTTTACATCGGAAAACGTTGTTATTCATAACCATATGGAGACCAATCACGTGTCCCAAGGTTTCCGGAGAATCTGGAAGTATGAGGTCACTTTAACGCCCATTGGCCCAGGAATGTTACTCTTATTTGCGGCATGCTACTGAGATGCCTGCTCCAGTAGACAGAGCATTGTTAAGTGTAGGTTTTGTTTCATTGCTGTTCATTTGAACGGAGAAGCAAAAAAGTCACTACAACTAAATTTGAATCTGATGATTAGACTATGAATGAAGATATTTGTAAGTGTTAGGTCTGTTGGCTGAAAGATTTTACATGGTGGAAAGGGCAGTCATTAAGGTCTGATAGATTCCAGACACTACAAACCAAACAAGGTCATGTTTGCTAATATCAGTTAGTTGGTCCAGAGGTTTTCCAAATGGTGGTGGCCAGTCGTGCGGTCAGGGACGGCAAAGACAACACAGGGCTGGTTCTCAGCCTCATGTTGCTCATGCTCCCCTGCCTTTCAATTGAGTTATGAGCACAGTCTCTCCTAACGTCACCAAGAATGGAAACACAGAGTAAGAACACACACAGTCATATTTTGGCGTTGGTGGAAGCCATTGTGTTTAGTCTGGCCAGTGTCAGCTCTGCTTCCCCCCTCAGAATTACAGGAGGTTGGTGGTTTAAAAAGATGTTATCGTCAAACCAATGCATAGAATATAATGTACTTTATGTTAGGTAAGGCCTACTGGTCAGAACTGTATCAGAAGTTGATAGCATGGATGGAAAACTAACTCAGACATCCAAGCAAAGGCTCACATTTAATAACGTCCCCTTACCCTAAGCCTTTTAAGCGTCAAGCGTTAAGATCCTCTTGGTCATTAACTAAATTCTGCAAAAGGGTCAAATGATTCCCCTCACATCAAGGGGATGCACATATGAAGCCTGCAGTTTCCCAGTGCAGATTATAATCTGTAGAATTGAACATGCTTTAGTGTACCGCTGAAGACGCTGTTTCATAACAGACATATATAGAGAGGGTCCGTCGTTTATTTAACATGGCAAATGCAGGGGAGTCAAACCAGACATTTGGTTGAAATTAGTGTGTTTGACTCCTTTTGACTGGAGAGGGACTGGCTCTGTCTGCAGACCCGCCCCACCGTCACACACACATGACCATGCACAGCGGCACTAGACGCGCTGCATAAGGACTTCATTCAGCTCTACATCGTGGTTCTCGCCGCCACACACTTTCCCAGGCCGCGAGGTGTTTACAAGCGAGGACGCCCTTATAAAACATTCTGTTAAGCCGGAGTGACCATGAAACACACAAGTCCAAAAGTCCCGGAACATTGGTTGTGATGTTAAAGTGATTGTCTTTTTTCTTCTTCAATAAAGACTGTGTGTTGAAAAATACGCTATTTTAGTCAAATGACAGACTACAGTTGTTTTTGTTTGGAATACTGTTACCATGGTGTTGGACCCCACAGCGGAAAGGCATTATGGAAGTGATGGCATTCCCTAAACAGGGAGGTTGAAGTCATGTTTAGGGGTGGAAGGAGTGGTTTTCACCTTGAAGACGCTATATAATATTGTGGTAATTCCAATGAACAGTAGGGTTCTGTACTACAAATACATGCGGTACTCATAGCGTGTACCAGTAGATGTCAGGCTTCACTAGATCACAAATGTTGCCAACCAACCTCCTGTGGTCGGGCCTAGAGCTTATGTTCACATATCATTAGTGGAGGCAGGGTTTTAGTCTTGTGGTGTAGGAACTGCCCCATCACTCCAAATAACAGGGGTAATCCTCGAAGAATTCATCATGTGAACATGTTTTTTTGGTTTCCTTGAGCGTATCTATTGAACAGATATGCACACTCAATATGGTTTGATCAATTTGAGTGTTAAAAATATCCTTGGCGTCTTGAAGAAAAAATACCATTTGTAAACTTGCGGTTGGTATTCAAAGTCACCCATTGCTCTATCACCAGAAGGACCGATACTAATCATGTCACAAGGGGGTCTTTAAGAGGAGATTGCCCTATTCCCATGCGGAAAAACGCCTTTAGCCAGTCAGCCTTGACTGTCAGAGGTTTAAGAGCGTGGAATTTAATTCCAAATCACATCAGACAACTAAACACTTAGTCAGTAACCAATTAGAAAGCATTCTTAACACCGTGGCTAAGGACTACAGATGAAAAATAGCTTCTTCACTGATGCTGACATTTTTAAACATGTGTATTCATTCATTTCACATTGTTCCTTCTCTCAATTAAACTAAACTATAAACTAAATTATAGATTAATTGTATTTTCTGAGAAGGAAACAATTCTGGACTGATGGTGTCTACTCTATCGTGCATTCAACATCCCACAAAAGCCACCACATTAAAAACAAACAAGCAGGCCATTCAGAACAGATTAATAAGAATTGAGCTCCTGAAAGTGTGTGAGCTTCATCTCGTCTACAGGTTTTCATTGAAGGCTCTTGTGGACTGGGGGTCAAAGGAGCGTTTAAAATCTAGAGTGTGCACTTTGTAGGGCTGGTAGTTTGAGTAGGGGGCATGCTTATATGGTATTTTTTGGCCTGTGTATGGACTGGGTAAAGTTAGACATGATAAGGCTTTTTGACTGTCACCTCCATTTGCTTCTGAGAGTGTACAACTCCCGCTGTGGAACATATGCAAACCAAGGGCTGATAACATGTTATAGTAGTTCCATTGTCTAGTTTCTCATAACTACCTCTGTTGTCTGCACTTTGAGCAACAACCTATGCCCCCCACCCCAAATGCTTCAAATTCTATTCACAAAATAGTGTATAAGAACATTCATTGACTTTTTCTACAGCCATGAATAACTGGAATTTCTACAATTTATCTGTATCTGTAACATGTCTGATATCTGTTGTGGAGGAATGATAGCTTCACTGACTTTTGACCCTGTTCTAGTCCTAACCAACGATAGGGAGAACGGTATATTGTCACTAGTTTAGCTAAAGTAATAGCCAAAGTAAATTGTATAATGTAACTTCATGAAGTTATAAAATATTTACTACCAGATAAGCAATCGATGACGAGCAGCTTTCTCATTTATGTGTTTAATTATCTTGTGCGGTCTTGTGTGTGTGTGTTAGCAACCTACACATAAGCGTAAATCGTGTGTAGGCAATTAAATCAACTGTTAGTTGAGGACAAGACTTGCGCTAATAGCTGTGGTTCCTCTGTGAAGTCTTCTAATCTTCAACTATTTAGCTGACATGTTCCGTGATAAAAGCAACTTTGCAGATTGAAATCTCTCTGAAACGTCAAACATCATCACCAATGACAAAAATACCCAGACACAACCAGATTCCATCAAGGCTGAGAACGCTGGCCTTGTTCTGAAGATGATATGATCTATAAAGTAAAGTATTCTTGGAGTCGTCTGTCCCCCTCATTGTATATCAACTCCAGTCCGAAAGCAAATGCAGTGTTTGTACTCAGCTGTGTTGGTTGTCTATTTTAACATGTTCCTGCAGGCGTTTTAAGAGCCACCAGCCGGGAAAGCTGTAACGTTGTCCTCTGCGCTGTGGGGTTCAGTTCTCATCCCTGTGGGTGACGGATGTTGAACCTCTAGCCTTGAGGTGCTCTTCATACGTTTCGTGGTTCATCACATAAAGGGGCAGGGTGATATACATGTGTGTGTACATGTGGTGAGTATAAAGAAGAGTGGTCTAGTGTTCCTGGGTGATTCAACTCTTTAGCAGTGCTGGGAACTGGTCAGGCTGGATCTCTCGTCAGCCCGGAGCCACACATTGATCCATCCCTAGGGAAGCGGAGTGTAGCCCTAATGTTTGGGCTATCCTGTGACTCTAAGCATGACTACCGCCTTCTTTTTCTTGAAAGGGAGGAAACTTTATCTTCAGTCGAATCCCACACAAAGGCACAGGGACACAACGGATCATGGAGGATTTTCTTTTGAGACTGCTGTTGGCACTGTGGTATTATATACCTGTGGAAGGAGTGGTCCGGTGAGGTTAGGGAGGAGGGACTGACGAGCACGTCGGCGATAAAGATAAGAAAATAAAAGTGGGAGTGTACCTAAGGAAGGTGCGAAACAAGCAGGCAGGCACAGCGAGAGAGACTTATGTCAAAGACCTGTGAAACGCCAGATCAGCTGCGATCAGCTGTAGAGCGACGGCACTGGGAGTGGAATGACATTCTAACAGAGGCATAGCTAGTGGTGGGGACTACCGCTGACACATACGCTTAGTTGGAGGAGAGGGTCCCCTGGGTGGAACACAGAGTGGACCATGGGTAACTCTTCAAGTCAGCAGAAGAAGAGCAGCGGGCTGACCAACTCCAGACCCATCGCCAGTATTAACATGTAAGTTCAAATGCGGTTTTTAATCAGTTGATCAATGTAGAGCTTATCATTCCACCATTAATGTTATTCATTTCCCTAAGTCTTTCCATTTGCTTTGAATGATTTTCACATCTGGCTGCCCTCAGATTCATTTCAGTGTTCTCTGCCGTTGTGTAGTTTGCACCCACATGCAAATATTCACAGACCCTCAATGAACTCACTGATAAGGGTCACAACTTACACAGGTCTGACATGTTACTGTATAGTTAAGATTGGTTATTGTACTACATTGACTTATTGGTTCAGATTTGGAAATAATCTTCATAAAAAGGACTCCAGTGACATTTGTAGTTTTTTTTTTTTATAGATTTACTGCTTAGCAACCCAAAACAGTTTTGCAACCGGCTTCCTAATCAGATTCTGAGGTCATTGAGAAATACATCCCCTCTATGTCAACAAGTGCTTCATGCCATTCCTGTCTTCTGAGAGAAAGACCCGTGGAAGTTCTGCCCTCTGTGGGCTTGGCTTCACAAACACACTACAGCTATCCACACATTATAGCTGAATGCAACAGAAACCTTTATTGAGGTTGTGACATCAGTTAAATTAATCCTTCAACCATAGTTCTGGTCTGAAAATGTATATATGGACATTTAGAATCGGCAGTGAGAAAATAGCACAATGATCATACATTTCACGATAAAAAAATAACTGAACACACTCAGTTAAAAAAATACAGGACAAGCACTAAGGACACTAACAGTTGCCCAAGACAGCTGCAGAGACCGTATGCAAAGTAAACAGAGTGGCAGCAGGTTTGTTAGGTTACCAGGAAATAGTCGTTTTACAAGCCATTGCCGTACTCATAAAATCAGATGGAACGCGCTCCTCTCGTTCCAACTCAATGTCATTTATTTGGCGCTTGAGGGATTCATTTGCGTTGTCTATCACAGCTTATCCGCTCCCCTGCGTTGGGGGGCCGTCTTCAGGTTGTGGGTCCGTGGTGGCTGGGTCTTCTGCTTTGAGCCAGGCTTTGGGGGACCTCTCCTTGGCCACCGGCGGCCCCGGTTGGCAGGTGTCAGCGAACCTCTCGCGGGCTTTCTGCCAGTTACTGCTGGACCTGGATGGGGCGAGGAGTGCGGCGTCTTCCGCGGAAACGACGGCACCAGCTCCCAGACCCGACTTTGACTTCCTGACCTTGAGCTGGATCTTGTGTGGCGGTAAAGAATTGGGAAGAAAACAAAAAGGAAGAGGAAGTGAACCAATTTCCTCTGAGACGCACAATAGAAAAAAACAACAACAACTTTCATTTGAAAAAGACCCGCCCTGCTCTTTTCTAAGAGTCTTACCGGATCTTTCATTCCCTTCCCTTGCTTGCCCAGTCCATCTCCACGCTTCCAGCCCATCTTCTCCAACATCTTCCGGCCTTTATTGACATCACTGATTTCCCTTTAAAAGCCAAATGTTTACAAAAAACAGAATGATTGAATTCCCATTGCCTCAGGTTTTGGGCCACAGATACAGATGAAGTCATAAAAGAGAAGCTTGCGTACACGTGGACCGAGGCCGGCGCGTCGTCCCTCTGGAAGGTGCCGTCGCTGCCCACCGTCTGCCTGCGGCTCTCGGCCCGGTCCTGGTACCGGGGGTTCTTCAGGGCCTTGGCCTCCTCAAACTCACTGCTCTGTATACAGGAGAGACCACGGTGCACAGTGGTGAATGGATTGTCGATGGCGCGACAGTAAGGCTATGTCAACGTGGCATTTGCTGTAGGATTGCACTGACCTTGAGGCCATATTTAGCCTTCATTTGCCGCAACTCCTTCTGTCGCAGGACTTCCTTCTCCTCTTTGATTGGGCCGATGGGAACTTTGGAACGCAAAACACGCATCCGAGCCAAAATGACTCTTTAGTTAATTCGCCTACCTCAAATCAGTGCAGATAATCAGTACACAGTCTTCACATTAAACATGACACTGACTGTAAACTAACACATACTCTGTAACTACAACTAAACAAAAAACAACTTAAACTCATCTGTCATCATCTGCATACATCTAACGGACAAAGTGACTTTATATCACACTAAAGAGCAGGTAGGGGTTATGCATTTTGCTCAAGGATGCCTTCCGGAAGCCTGCAGACATTGGGGATTGAACCTAGTACATTTCCAGTGGGATCCAGACATCCCCTTCATTATCATATTACCCTTTGTTTTACTGAAAGGAGCTATGGATGTAGAGCAGTGTGGAGGAGCAGGAGATACGACGAGAGCTGCAGCCCTGATGCTGGTGTCTTACCTGGCGTCACCGCCCTCTTGTGCTTGCTGAGGTGGGCCATCACCTGGCCAGGCTCACAGCCGTCGCAGGTGTCAGTCCCAGAGTGGATGTGGAAGGACAGCACCGTCTCCCCCATCTTCACCTCGTCCCCGTGCGTCAGCGCACAGGGCTCGCACTTTATCTTTGGCTGGGATTTATTTAGGCAAAAGGTTAGTGCAAAGACCCATGGCATTATTTATATGCATTTGTATAATGTGGAACATGGATCAACAGCAGGGCTTTCTTGTGGACTGACCTGCAGGATTCGGTTCCCGTTGAGCACGGTTCCGTTCTGGCTGCCCTGGTCCACCAGCATGTAGCATTGTTGGTCTTGGTCAAAGTAGACCACAGCGTGGCACTGGAACCACAGAAGTAAAACAGCCACATTACCACCAGGCAGATTACACACCCCACACTTCAGAGGAAGGTTGAACTGTGTAGGATACCTTGCTGACTCCCATCTCGGCTATTCGTATCGCATGGTCCATATCCTTCTCTCTGCAACGGAAAATGAATATTTGCATTAAGGGGCGAGGTCTTGATTGACATCCTGATGACCATTCTTATTGAATCATGGATTAAGGTTGTGTATGTTGCCCTTCTGTCTGGAACTGGATTGCCCTGTATTGGTAGCAAAGCCAGCCTGTAGCTCACAAGCACAGCCCCAGTCTCGAACTAGTCTGGAACCAGCCAGACCCTGGCAGCTATGCTCCAAACAAGATAACTTGCATGATCAGCAAACCCCAGCGAGTGATGAAGATATCACGAATTTCTGAAGTGCCGCTTTGGACAATGGATTTATCAATATAATATTTATTCTGCTCTGGAATTTGTTTTATCTGAACGCATGACGTTTATACATTAATGAGAACGTTCACTTTGAGTAGTGGTAATGTTTGCTTATGGTGTTTACTTTGCAAATATGTCACACAGGATTGATGCTCATCAAATCAGCTGCAGAATAAGGTTGACTGACTGTGGCCCTCACAAACACTGAGGTCGTCAAGACTTTCTAGACCTAAAGAGCTAAGAGAATATGGGCTGGCTGTGTGAGACTACTGTATTGCGGTCACCCACCTGCCGATGGTGGCTTGGGCGTCTGCTGTGATGATGAAGAGCGTGCCCACCTGGAGCACCGGGGACCTCACCACAGTCACCCTCACACAAGGTGGCCAGATGTCTGTTTTTGCTAAAGGGGCACAAAACAAGATCATGATCAACACCTGGAACGTTTACTCTTCAGATGGTTGTGCATATCAAGAGGGATGCTAACGGAGTAAGCGCTTATTCCCTGTTTACATCAAGAAAGAGAAACGTTAATAAAATAACTGTTAAACTAATAACCACGTTCAACAGAGCTGATATTGTGTATGAGTGTGTGTATGGTCTGTTAAACGCCCTGATCTGATCTTCAGCCCCAATCTCTCACCTTCTTGGCCCTCGGCCTCCATGTCCGACTCGGCCTCGCCCCCCGCGGGGGAGGACGATGACGACGGGGAGGGGCTAGTCTCCCTCTCTCCCTCCGTCTCGGTGAGCTCGCCCTCTTCAGGCTCGCTGTCTCCGTCCGAGTCGTCGCTGTCCGAGCCTCGGCTCTTCTTGCTCTTCTTGCTCTTCTTACTCTTCTTGCTCTTCTTTTTGCTCGCCTTGTGTTTCTCCGACTTGGACTTCTTCCTCTTCTTCCGGGCGCTGCCCTCGTCGTCCGAGCGGGAGCGGGAGCCGCTCTTCTGCTTCTTCCTCTTCGCGGCGGGCCTCTTCCTCTCCTGCCGGGACCTCGAGGAGTCTTTCCGGCGCGGGGATATGTCGGGGCTGGAAGACTGCGGCCGTGGTTTCCGTGGGGCGGCGCTCCGCTTGGTCGGCCGCCGCTCCACCCACTCGTCTTCCTCCTCTAGCTTGATGCCCTCGTACGACGGCTCCTGCCCCCACACAGCCACCAACACCCCCGAGGTTACCATCTCCGTTAAGCCGCCACGGACGGGGGACGACAAGCTGGCTTCTCTAATGCGTCTCTACGAAACGTCTGCCTCTCAATGGTCTCAGTGGTCAAACGAAGCGTGTCGTGGTCCACCGTTGTGTAAAATAAATTCCCCGAGATTTGTGATCGATTGTTATTGCGTAACAATATGTTGAAATCATTTGTAATGTGTAATAATGTAGTAACTGACTTCTGTGGTTGTTGATGTTTTTACCAGGTGCACAATGTAGTGTAGTGTGACACTACCGTTTAAACCTATTATTCTCTAACACATTCTTTGATTATTAAATTGAATGTGTACCTTTGTATGATGCAGTGTTCCCGTAAGAAGAAATCTTCATATTAGCCAATGAGCTAGTCAACTCTTGCACCTGGGTGAAGAGGAATAGTGGTTTAGCTATTAAGCAGTTTCCAACCCAAACTCTGAGTCTATAGGACCCAAGCTTGATCATTTGAAGACTGAGACCAAAAAAAGAAGGACCACATGCCCCTTAATAAAAAAAAGAACTTTGAAACAAAAGCCAGCTGTCGTCCAATTTTGCAGAACAAAAAAACAAGAATACAGAGAAACATACAACACAATTGTTAATGTTGGATTTTAAGCCAGTGATTCAGAACTGTTAAAAGACAGATGTGTGCCTTTTTGAAAAGTAGTGCACACCCCTGAACCGTTATTGACCCACCAGGCTCTGATGCTGTTGTATAAGTAAGCATTATGTCCCCCCTTTGTCTGCATACCTTGTGATTCGGCTGAGAGGCTTTCTTGGTGCCCTTCTTGGACGTCTTCCCTTTCCTCTCTGCAGCCTTATGGTCTTGGCCTGGCTCTGCATCAGTGTGTGCAGGCAACACCTCTATCTTCGAATGGAACTGGTAGCGCCCACTCTCTGCGTCGTAGCAGTAGTAGATGCCCGTGTTGTTATCGTAGTACAGCTGACTAGCCTGAGGGAGAGAAAATATTGGCCTAGTTTACATTGTAGTGAAAACATATTTTAGATGCTTGCTATGGAACAGGCACCTAAAAAAATCAGCAGAAATACAAATCACTCTCAATAACTATTTATTTTTATATTTGTATTTTATAACTATTAGTACTGTCATACACACTAAGTGCACCCCTTCTGAGAGGCATGAAACTTTGGAATGTATGGGATGCAAAATCATAAGATACCAGTGAGCGTTGCATAAAAGCCAAGGATTTTCAGCCATCTACTCAAGAAAGTCTCAAATGTAGAACAATAATACTGAATGTGTAACCAACCGAGTCGTAGTAGAACTTCGTGCTGTGGTCGTAGTACATGCCGGTGGTCTCGTCAAACACGAAGCCCGTCTGGGTCATGGCCTGCTCAGCAGTAGCCCTCAGCATGTCTGCTATGGAGCCCTCCTCGCCATCCTGAGAAGGAAGGAATAAAAGCAGTTTTAGGGAATAACGGCAACCCTTCAAATAATTATGATACGGATATTCACTGTTTGTGATGCAGCTTCCGTAATCATCTAGCTATGTGATTTGAATGTGCAACAGCTATTTCAAAGGGTGGGTTCTGTATTAAAGTGTCTCCTAAAATACTTGTACTGTATTTTATTGTATATAATAATAATTTCATAAATATATTACGATCAAACGCCTTGTCTAAAACAACCTACCTCTGTCTTTGGTGCGGTGTGAGTGTCTGGCTGAACAGTCACTTCTGGGACAGCCTCGGAGGCAGCTGGAACCACTGGGGCCTCGTTGGCCTCAGGCGGGTCCTGTCCCACTGTGGCCGTAGGACCCTGAACAACAGTAGCCTCTGTGTTCTCATAGCTGTTCCCATAGTAGTAATTGTAATAATCTGTAAAGATGAATTCCAAGACAAATTAGTATTGTCAAGATTCCGTCCGTTAGTTCAATGCTACTAATTATGATGACCACAACAAACAAAGAATCACATACACACCTGTTTCAGACCAGGTGTACTCTTCTGTCTGAGTTTCACAGTCTATTCTGTCTTTGTCTTTCTTCTTTCTCTGGTGAATCTCTGCGCTCAGCTGGTCAACCTATTAATAAAGAAGACCAGGATGCAAAACATTCTTGCGTCAGGAAATTACATTCACTGTGATGATCACCTTAACTGACCATTAATCGTTTCCTACGTTATGCGCTCTACCTGTTTCCTCAGGTCTTCGTTGTAGTTGTCTGTGTTTTTCTGCAGTCTTTCAGAGTGACTCAGTTGTTTTTGTAACTTTGCCAACTCAGCTCTGCAATCGTGAAGTTCTTGCTTTAGGAATTCTACTTTCAGTTGAAGCTCAGCAACACCTGACTCGTTGTCTCTTTCCACGTTGTTTTCGGGGGTCTCCATTATTACGACTAGGACAGATTATGGACACACATGGCAAATTGTGAGCCTTTCTCCATTGTAAGCTTTCAGAACCAGCACAACAGGCCAAAACTTTTATTACAAAGACAAAGAGGGGGAAAATTCAAATCAAGCAATCAATTCAAGCAGATAATACATCTGAACTATATACGATTATACTAAAATACAAGACAGCTCATGTTATTACAACCGCTGCTCCTGGTATGGGTCTGTAACGATGGTCTTACCATTGATTACCTCCACTCCGTTTTACTCTGCTCATCAGTAAATCTTCATTCAGCCCCCGTTGAAAATGAACCTGCAAGTTGAAAATAAACATCGTGTAACCATCTTGCACGTTCGATACATCCTGGTACAAGTTTTGAGGATAATTAGACAGTTACACTTATAACAGGTGATTTTTTTACAGTCCGTCGTTTTCATGACCGCCATTTTCTGGCTAACTACGTCATTAAGTTAGTTCTTCTTCCTCCCGGGTATAGTTGTGTAGATTCAGTCATTACTGCCTCCCAGTGGCAGATTCTCTATCCTGCGTCTCCTACTCTGAATATTTATTTGAGCTAAATTCCAATACACATAAATGGACATTTATGTATATTTTCACAGTTAATACTACAAAACTACTCTGCGAAGGTGCAAAGTGTGTCTTTAAATGTAAGTACATACAGGTATTTAGCCAATGTGTACCTTTGTATGATGCAGTGTTCCCATAAGAAGAAATCTTCATATTAGCCAATGAGCTAGTCAACTCTTGCACCTGGGTGAAGAGGAATAGTGGTTTAGCTATTAAGCAGTTTCCAACCCAACTCTGAGTCTATAAAATATAGGCTTTCAAAAAGTTTCTATTGTAATTAATGATTTGCAACTTTATGTAGCCTACATGTAAGGACAAAAAAGAGTCTGCATGCTATATCATTGTTACATAGCTTACTCCATGTCGTTTTCTACGCCATAGAATAATGAACTAGAAGCTACAATACTATTTCTACAGTGCTGTCCCTACTGGCCTGAAGGCCCTTTGGTAATATCCTCACAACTTCCTCCAATTGATTGTCTGCCAAGGTTATGGCCATATCTGTTAGTTATTCTTTTTTAATTATTTTATAGCATTTTTCTGTTGAGCCTTTCTTATTCATATCCTTCCAATGTGATTGGGGCTAGTTTTCCTTGAAAACGTTGGTTATGTAAAATAACACAATGTAATACATTCTGATACCACTAGATAGAGCCGGCAACCCTTCCAACTCATCCATAACTATTAACACTCACAGCCACAGCATTCAACCTTTCAAACAATGTTCAGAGAGGGGTGGCCAGTTGATTCAGTAAGACAAATCTCATGTCTTTGCCTATTTCTGGCAATACTAAAATAGCTGTTATTTAACCATTCAGCCGGAGTGTTGTCAAGTATTTTATTCTCTAACACAGTTACTCAGGTGGATATGCTATGCTGTTGATTTATTGCCATCAGCACATTTGTTGTCTTAACATTTACGTTTCAATCCAATGAGCTGTGCTGTTAATGGCTATTATTTCAGAGCTGCTGTGCTAAATAAATCTATTTAGAGTAAGTATAACACCGTGTCACCATTGTGTCAGTTGAAATCTAAGCTGCCAAGAAATATAGGTGCTCACGTAATGTGTAGGCCGCTATAAACCTGTGAAGCTAAACTAAGAAAAGTGATTGTTTTCCCTCTTTTTTTTGTCAGGTTCCAGTTTCTTCTTCCTGGTGAATTTTCTGTTCTGTTTCTGTTATCTAACATCTATCAGCTTCCCCTTCTGTTTGAAATTCGAGCTCTCCATGTTTAGTTCTGGTTTGGTCACACAATGGAACGGCAAACGCAAATGTACTGCTGGGGTGTTGGTGATAAGAAAGGGAAGAGGTGCTCTCTCCTGTATGGAGAGACACACACACACACACACACACACACACACACACACACACACTAGCATACAATGACCCCAGAGACACATGCATATGCTATTAATCACACCTGCTGCATTGTACCACGCACCCTAAATGTAGTGACTACTGCCTGCTTCATGTTTATACTGAGCAGCAAAAGGTCAATACCAGAGCCCCATAAGTCGGTTGGCGGATTTATCAGAGATACATCGGTATCGGCGTATGTGTTGGCTGATATGAAAACTTTAGAAATGTTGTCGATTTCTGAATGTAATTACCTCTTATAAATCCTCTACTCTGGTGGTTGAACCTCTAGTCTAAACGCTTTGACTGAGCACATCCATGTTAAACTGATAACACTAACAGTTTGACATCATGTTCTGTGTGAAAGTTAGAAGCCCCTCCCAATACAGGTATTGGTTCCTTTAGCTCTGGGTATTAATACGATGTTGCTGTGACCCAAGGAGGTGCTCAACCCCCAGGATATCAAGATATATATATATTTAGAATATAAGTAGATATGTGAGTCCTTTGCTCCCTCATATTGGTATCGGCATCTCCCCCAAAAATCCAGTATCGGTCGGGCTTTAGAAACATTTCCCATTTGAAAGTCTGAGTGTTGTGTTGCTATGATGCTCGTTATGTTATATTGCTGCCAATGACCGCCTAGACTCCTGGCTGACAGTAGTAATGCAGACTCCTACTAACAGTGACCCCATTGAAACAAGGCCCACAGTCTTATTAAAGGGAATCCATTGAGCTATCTTTCACTTAGAACACAGACTCTTTGCTAATTCAGCGTTTCTAGCGATTAGCATAATTTGTTTAGTTGGTGTAGTATTTGGCTATTCCCTAAACAAAGAGACTCAGATTGAGCATGTCGGCATAGGTGAAAGTAATTTCCACCCTTCGGTTGCTTGTGACTACTGTGGTACTGTGGCTGGGTTTTCTCTGACACTCTGAAAAATTGTTGAAACCGGGCGTTGCAACGTCTCATATCGCTGAAACATCTGCAAATAAGACAGTAAACACAGGGGGTAGATCCAGGGAGCCCCCTCATCTTTTATTACATCTAAACTACGAGCAGCCCAATATATCAGTGGTAAAGGCCCCAAGCTCCACCAAAACCCACACGGCACATGACAAGAGAGGGCCTCCGCCCTCATCTTCTGCTCCATGATGTGGAACATCTGAGCCAGACTGGAGCCCACGTGTCTCCCTGCAAACAATATAAAATAACCCACATGCTGCTATGTGTTATTATGTGCTAATGTAGCATGATGAATCATGTAGGGTAGGCGAAGGTTTGGTCATGTGCTACAGAGGCGTAATGGAAGAGCCTTGCTGTCTTGGTAATTATGGAATGTCTTATTGGTCATGGGGGGGAGGCTAATTCTGGTAGGACGAGAGCTCTGTCCATATGAATGTCTTTTATTTGGATATATAATTTGGACTTCCTTGACTTCCCATTCAGTTCCTGTTCATCTTTAGAGGCTTCACTATAACGTTAGTGTGAGTCTTTAAGTGGCATGTAGTGTTTTTGATCGATTGTCTCTCATTTACCATGGATGTTGACTCATAGCAGATACTTCACGTCAGGTGGCTTTTTTGGTGGCTATGCCACAGAACCAGTTCCCCAGGTCTGATATGCATGCCACTGAACCAGCAGCGAGAGCAACACAGTTAACAGTTAAACAGCCTGGGGGTTGGGGTTGGGGGGGAGAGAGTGTTAAGATCCGGCCCCACATTCCTAACCGCTCTCGGGGTAGTAAAAACCTGGAGCTCCCCCAGTAAAGCCTCCCTCCTCCCTCAACCCTCCACCCTCCTTCGTCCCTCCACTGTTTGTTTTCTCCCTCTCTCCCTTCCTCGCTTGCTTCAGATTGCAAGAGCCTCCACGGCTGGAACATACCATTCCTCAAACCACAGTGGGGGGAATCTAGCGGGGCTCATTCCAGGCTGAGGCACAGCCTCTCAAGAGACACAGGCTTTCTGCCTCCCCCGTGGTCTCCCTCACAGTGGACCAGTCCGGGGAGTTTAGCAGGAGGGGCTGGGAGATGCTCAGAGAGAGAGAAAGAGTTGTGCTTTTGGAAGCCAGCTGATCAGTGCTGTGGTTTTCTGCCACAGAGGCAGCGAGAGAGAGGAAACGTGACCAGAAAAGAAAGGAGGTCCTTCAGAGAGAGAGCGAGAGAGAGAGAGAGAGAAAGAGAGAGAGAAAGCAGTCAAAGTCTTTGTCATTTCAAGAAGGCATCCATAACCTGAAGACGAGAAGAAAAACATATTTTAGGAGGGAAATGCTGTCTGAGAGCCAAGAGGAGGCAGCGCTGTGAGAGAAGCTCGCTGTGGAGGATGTGAAGAACCTTAACATGCTGGCCGTTTCGAGGGGGGAAGGAAGTACACAGGAAAACAACACGCCAGGGCTGTGAACCAATCAGGCGTGATTCACACGAACCGACGACGAGGAGTAGAGCGCGAGGACAGAAGAGAAGACATGTCCTGGCTGTCCCCGGTGTCCTGGGCCAAGTGGACGTGGACGGCGGTGCGCGGTGGAGAAGGAGAAGATGGGGAAGGAGAGGAGGGAAGAGGAGAGGAAGGAGAGTACGAAGGAGAGTTTAGGCGGAGAGCAGAGGAGGAGGAGGAGGAGAGATCTCAAGGCAGCAGGCGAGTGTTTTGGCAGCATTTTTGGCCTCAAGGATTAAAAACAGAGGGGCTTTCACTCTCTGGAGGAGTGTGTGAGTGTGTGAGTGTGTGTGTGTGTGTGTGTGTGTGTTTCTTTGGGTTGTATTGTTTTGTTGTCTTATGAGTGAGTGTTTTTTCCTTTTCACCTGTGGAGTTGGGCAAACAATAATGTAGAGCTGGATTGAATTTATGTGTTGTTATTGTGCCTTTCTTTTTGCTTTGACGTCTAGACGACATCTGCCTCTTGTGGAGGGACATAAGTCATTTCAAATTCATGGCAAAAACCCATTCCCCCAGTGCCTTTTGAAGTATAGCATGCATTTGCAGTTCTAAAGCTATTTTATGGTGCTGGATGTGATGTACTTCTCTGTTTGCGCTCCGTCAGTTGATCTTTAGTCTACAGCGTGAGAGGGCGCTTTCCTGTTACTCTTTTACATTTGGAGGGACACTCTTGTTTACACTACAACTGCACTTTAACACCTTGGGCAGATACAAATGAGCATGGACACACACGCACACATACACACACACACACACACACACACACACACACACACACACACACACACACACACACACACACACACACACACACACACACAGACACACACACACACACAGAGACTATGAACAATGGTTAGCAAACACACAGGCTTTCATCCCTCTGTGTTCTTGGTGACTGTGTGATGTCTTTGTTTGGCTCATCATAAGTCATTTTTCACAAATGACGATGCTTACTGAACATGATAGTGGGGACTGACACTGGCGGTGAATCAATGTTTCAGCGATTTGCACCTAAAAGAAATTCCTATTCATCTCCTAGCTATCTCAGGTCACAGGTTCCTATCAAACTATGACTGCAGTAGACGTTAATAAACGTTATAATGTAAACGGTGGCGTGATAAAAACAATGCAGCCTTCTTTTAAAAAACAAGGTGTAATGATTAACCGCCCACTTTGGTCAACAGATTGGGGTTATCACCGTTGAGAATAGATAACCAGCTCAGATCCAACGGTGTATCTCTTACTACGTTTCTTTATCATTTGTTGCCTTTTCTCTGTTCCTCTTTTACACGTACACAGATGTTGTCAAACTCATCTGATGCTGACCTATTTGACAAGCAGACAGGCATGTATGTCTTGGCTTATCAGTAACAGCAAACCAAGTCTGTTGTGTACCTCTGATCGTAGAGGGTTGTACTGATTAAAACAATTGAATATACAATTCTGGATTAAATAATGAAATAGGTGTATCGTTCCCCCTAAAGTGATTCCCTTTTCATGGCAATATCCAGTTTACTGTTCCTGCTCTTGTGGTTTAGTTTAACACCATATGTTCTTGATAATGTTTATGGTTCATTCTGGTAATGTAAGTTACTGTTGATTTAACTTGGAAATACTAAACCCAGGGATCCCTTTCTATTTCCTCTCTTTCTTTCTTTCTTTCTTTCTTTCTTTCTTTCTTTCTTTCTTTCTTTCTTTCTGAAACATACTCTCTTTATCATTCTTTCTCCCCCCTCTCTCTCGTTTCTCTCTGGCTGCCCGTGGCGACAACAGCTCTGACTCAGAGGGCCATTTTGAGACCCCGGAAGCAGCCACTCCAGTCCATGCACCCCCCTCACCAAGAGAGCTGGAGAACAACAACACGCATGCAGACAACACAGGTGGGAGCCCCGCAGGAACACGTGATGGACGCACACGCACGCATGCAGGCAGGCGGACGCACACGCAAACACTAATCAGTAGCTCACTCAGATCAATCATACAAGTACGCACACAGAAACAGACACACAATAAAATGTACTCAAGTAAAGAGATATGCAAAAACAGGTGGACAGGTAGTTCAGAGAGACAGGTACTCAAAAGGAAGGAAAGATACACTGGCAGGAAATCCAACAGATGGGCAGAAAAACGTTGAGAGAAAGAATTGTCAGCAGCCCTGAATGCACACAATTCTTGAAGATCACTTCTTGTTGCCACGGCAACAAGGATCTCAGTGGTAGCCCTGGGCACGGCCTTGGACAGCCACGTTGGTTCACGTGTGTGTGCATGTGGCAGAGAGCCCGACCGAGAGACAACGGGGCTGCGCTACAAAGCACTCCTTAAAGAGAAAAGGTAAACACTGCCTTTGCCCTGGAGCCAGGCACCAAATCTCTTTCCGCTCCCCGGGGCACAGTTCTGTGTGTGAACCGGCGCTGTAGTCCTACCCAGGCGGGAGTGGGAGTTTGCATGTGATCCACTCTATTATTATTATTATTATGTAAATTCCAGGCATTATGTGTGCCTTGTTTGAGACATCTCAACAGTGCTACTAGATTGCACAAATAGGTCCAGATTATATGAATAGCTCATTATTCACCATCACAGATATCTTAGACACAAAGACATTGTAGTCCGTCATCATATGAACCAATGGTAACAATGGCACGAGAAAATAAGGCCTGCTCGACAAGTGTCCCTCGAACCCATTCTGAGTGGTTAGTCCTCAGGTTGTGATGATGTAATCATGAGGGTCATTATGTAATCTAAAAACATTGGAGGAGAGGGGCCAACGGGCTTCTGTGGTAGTGGTAGGCCCCCTCCCCCTCCAGTGTTTCAGATCAGATCGACCCCGTTACACTGGGAGGCAGAGCCAAAGGGATCCTGTGGTAGTATTGTCCTTTGCCCTGGAATTCCACAGGTCAGACATAAGCTGTGACCTTGTATTGTTCCGTCTAACTGAGTGCGCTTCAGGGGGTCCCCCACTCCAAAGTCCCCTCTCTTACTGCCTTCAGTTTCTAGAACACAGCCAGGGTTGGAGAGGTGAATTGAGAAACATATATGTGGCCATGTGAGTGAGTGAGAGAGACGGTGGATTTCTACTGTCCGCTGGCGCAGAAGAGTAAGAAGGATCCTGAGATGTAAACATGTGGTTCATGGAGCTGAGGAGCGCTGTGTGTGTGTGTGTGTGTGTGTGTGTGTGTGTGTGTGTGTGTGTGTGTGTGTGTGTGTGTGTGTGTGTGTGTGTGTGTGTGTGTGTGTGTGTGTGTGTGTGTGTGTGTGTGTGTGTGTGTGTGTGTGTGTGTGTGTGCCGTTACAGGGAGAACAGGGTAACTGTCGCCCATCTCCAGAAGTCTCTCTAACGTAAACACACCGTTGCTGGCCAGCTCGTCTCATGACTAAACTGAAAGGCGCGCTCCAGAACAGACAACCTGTAAATGTGGTTTAGATAGCTCAGCGCTGTCTCAGTGTTTTACCTGAAAGGCTCCACACCCACACCCACATCAGCAGTGTGCTTGTAATCACTACCCCCCCCCCGGGAAGCAATGGTTACAGTTTGAATACCTACAAAGTATCCATCCATTTGCAAGAGACATGCATTAATGATTAGTCTTGAGATGTGGTTAATTTACACACAGTCTCATGGGACAGTGTGGTTGTAGTGAATATGATGGGACGGTAAAATGTTCAATTGATTTAGAGATAATCAAATTTGAATGACAAAGTGGTCAGATAATTGACCAAAGATTAGTTTTCATGAAAGTAATTCTACAAATAGATTTAGCCTCAGATATGTCATTTACTTTTCCCATGCCGTCCCACTCATTTTCTCTCCTTCTCTACATCTCTCGTGCACGCACACCCAGGACTCGTTTTATCACTTCTTACACATTCACAGACAAAGCAGAGGAAGACATCGTTGGTCAAAGAAAAGCACCCTATATTGTGAAACAGGCTTATAACAAAGCCAGTTTTTCTTTGAACAGTTCTCTGTATATAGGCATGTTTGAGCACATCTAAATTCTCTACATCAAATCTGTGCTTTGTCATTAACACGATGTGCCGCATTGATGTGGATATAAATAAGCCAGGCAGTCTTTCGTCTCCTAGCAACATAATATCGCATGAAAGTGGTGAGAATGACAGACGTGGTGGAATATGCTGTCATCTCTGTGGCCCTCTCCTGGTGTTATTTACTACAGTCTGTCTGCTGTTCTGCTGCTCATCACACAAAAATATACATTTCCTTTTAATAACTGTACAGTGCGGTTATCATACTGTCCTCCACTACCATTATCTCCAATCAAGATTATATTTAATGTAAAACATCGCCATGGTGACATCAGAAATGTTCGTTATTACACGCCACCTCGGTGGCTGCCCGACTCCACATAAGGGACTTTTCTTGGGCTCATCTAAACAAAGGACGCAGGGTGGTGGTGTTAAATCCGGTTTATTATACGTTTTAATACCGATGGCTAGGGCGCTCCACTGCCATGCAGGAGCTCTCTCTCCGAGTGTGTGGGGTGACGGCTGGTCTAACCTGTGCACACTGATTACTCAATGGGCAACAGGTGTGCAGCCTCACCCAGCCCCAGAGTCCAATCAGACACCGCCAGGTGAGGCTGCTTCAACGAGGGCTGAACGGTTTGGGGAAATAATCGAATTGCGATTCTTTTGACCAATATTGCGATTTAATGTGCGATTTTTTAAAATTATTAAGTTCCTTATGTTGGGTATTATTCACCAAAAAATAAATAAATCATTCTTTAGCATGACCAACACAACATTGGAAGCAGTCAACTTAAAAACTGCTCTTTCCTTTAGGCCACGCCGATGTGTTGAGATTCATTTATATTATAAACTTTCCAGTCAGTAACGGTAACAAATCACTTTCTTTTCTTTTTTTTAATCGCAGCCTTTGCGATTTGCATACCGCGTTCTATAACATCGCGATTTTGATTTGAATTCGATTAATCGTTCAGCCCTAAATGTTTAGATTTGATTGTCCAGACCCCACAAACAGCAGATTCTTAAAGGCACAAAATTACTTTTGGTGTCCAATGGTTTACTTCTTCTGTGCTGACTGGTGTTTGTCTCTTCTCCGGTCCTTTCCAGATTGGGAACCGGAAGAACACCTGGTAGTTACCGTACCTGCGGGTGTAGAGGACCCATTACTCGGGGTCATGGGTCAAGACGAGCCTGCGGCTGCACTGGTTGCCTCGCTGGACATCAAAATCCAAACCCAGAAGGAGGAAGAACCAGAGGAGAGAACCCCCCATACCTCGGCCTCCTCCGCGAGAGCCCCAGACACACTTCCCACCGAGGAAAAGCCGGAAATATTAGATGAACCAAGCACAACTCAAACTGTATTACCGCCCCGAGAGCCAACGCCACCTCCTCCACCAGCTCAAGCTCCGCCTCCACCACCAGCTCCAGCTCCAGTTCAAGCTCCGGCTCCAGCTCCAGTCCCAGTATTCGCTGCCCCAGTCCAAGCTCCTGCTCCAGCCCCAGTATTTGATGCCCCAGCTCCAGCTCTAGCCCCAGTATTTGATGCCCCAGCCCCAGCTCCTGCCCCAGCCCCAGTATTTGATGCCCCAGCCCTGGCTCCTGCCCCAGCCCCAGTATTTGATGCCCCAGCCCCAGCTCCTGCTCCTGCCCCAGCCCCAGTATTTGATGCCCCAGCCCGTGCTCCTGCTCTTGCCCCAGCCCCAGTATTTGATGCCCCAGCCCTGGCTCCAGATATGAACACAGAGCCGGAGGAGGCCTCCACCGAGGCCAGTGGGCCTCCAGGCAGCACGCATCCAGACCCGCCTGCGGAGACCCTCCCCGCCGCTGACCCTGAAACCCAGCTCAAAGGCCCCCTCAGCCACACGGAGCCCCCCCCGATCACACCGGCCCCCAAGCCCAAGCTCACGCCCCTGAAGATGAACGCAGCGCGGGATGAGACCCCCCACGAGGACGAGCAGGCGGAGCTTCAGCCTCCCCAGGCCAACTACAAGTTCGACCCGGATCAGCTGGACGACAGCTTTAACCCCTTCATGAGCGGCGGATCCAAGATCCAGAACACGCCCCCGCCCTGCGACCCCGCGTTCCGGCCCAGACTAGAGCCCATCGGCTCCGCGTCCGAGCCCGTGGTCAAAGAAGCGGAAATGCCGCCGGAGATGCCGGTGGAGGCCAAGGCTGTGAAAATGGAGTTTGGTCTGGACGAGGGGGAAGTCACGAAGCCGCCCCCCAAGAGGCTAGGCGGGAGGAAGACAGCCACTAAAGTCCCCGGTAAGAAAGTAAGACCCAAGGTAGCGGGAGGTTCCGGCAAACCGGCCCCAGAACCCACAGTATCCGACGAGGTTCCCAAGCCGGCCCCTGAGCCGGCAGCAGCGGCTGCATCCGTCACGGCGTCGGACCCCGGGAGCCTGGACGACGTTCCCATTCCCAAGTCGAAGAACACCTTTGACCCAAGCCAGTGGGACGACCCCGACTTCAATCCATTCGGGAGCAACAGCGCAGTGGGCAGCTCCCCCACGCCTCCCAAGTCCTCCTATCAATTCGATCCGGACAATTTTGACGATTCTGTGGACCCCTTCAAGCCCTCCAAGGGACTGAGCAACGAGGAGCCCACCGTGGGGGCCCCTCCGCCCGAGAGCAAAGTCACCGAAGTGGCCAAGGAGAAAGCGACGCCTCAGCCAGAGAAGAAAGTCAGACAACTCCCCAAGAAAAACAAGGAGCGGTCAGTCACGTAAGTTTGTGCCGTCCCTTGATTTAAATGCCCCATAGAAGCACGGTGTGCTGAGCTAGCCATACTGTATGGAGAGCTGAAACCTAACTGCTCAACCACAAATAACAAAGCCTCTGGCCTACTTTTGAGACCCTGCACCAGAAAACAATCCTTGGAAGCATGCCAAACAGTTAGTGCATGTTATTCCGAGTGTTTATATGTTTACATATTTCTAAATATATATAGACTGTTAATTGTCCACAGCGCCGATGGTACATCTATTCTCAGCTTACACGGGCCTGTTCAAGGCGAGACATTCCCACGATTCTAATTTTAAGTATCTTAACACGCCGCGTCACTCACTGGCCCTCGTTTCTCTCCTCTCCGTCCTTTCTTTTTCCTCCCGTCACTCTCTCCCATCACTTTCTGCATCCCTCTATCCTTCATTATTTTCTTCATCCTGCCTCTATCCACCTGCTTTGGTTCTCCTCCTCCTCCTCCTCCTCCTCCTCCTCCTCCTCCTCCTCCTCCTCCTCCTCCTCCTCCTCCTCCTCCTCCTCCTCCTCCTCCTCCTCCTCCACTCTGCTGTCCTCAGGACCTCTGAGCGGGCCAAGCTTTTCTGTTTTCCGTTGTAAGTAGCCTTTCAACGCCTTCTGCACTCTGTCATTCTCTCTCACTGGCTGTCTGCGCTCTCTCACACCTGCTCCCATGCATCTGTATTTCAATTTGATATTGTTTAGTGGAAACACTTGACAAGTTAGTTATACTTTTGTTCTTGTGCTGCCTTTTTATAGGAACGCCTGCAAGACCAAGAACATTGAGAATCAAACCTCGGTCCCTGATGTTTGCAGTCAGGTAAAGTGTGTTTGTGTATGTGTCGTGTCAGTGTGTGTGTGTAAGTGTGTGTGTGTGTGTGGGAGGAAAGAATGCCGCTGAGTAATAAAAAGTGTTCAAGTCCAACTGCAGTAAGGTGGACTTTCAGCTGAACACAAACGCACACGCACCACGCAGGCACCCAACCAAACAGACTGCGCAGGCACCCACCCAAATACACCACGCAGGCAACCAACCAAACACGCACGCAGCTGAGATAAGCATCCGTGTGTCCAGCTCTGCAGTGTTCTTGGTTTCAATGCAGACTCACTTTGACTCAGCTCCCGTTAGGGAGAGGGTACCTCCCACCCCTAATCACACAAGGTTGTGTTTGCATTATGGTTGAAATGGTTTAGCATTGGTTTACAGAGAGCGTATTAGGTTCTACATATCCAGGTAGTAAAGTAAGAAGTTTAGGTATAAGTAGCTGGTTCAGTCTAGGAATTAGGTTAGAGAGTTGGCTAGGTTTAGGTATTGGGTTGTAGATATTTAGGTATACTTGGTAGGAAGTTTAGGTATTAGAATATCTAGATGGATGAGTTTAAGTATTGGGTCAGGGAGGTGGTTTAGGTATTAGTTTAGCGTGGTGGTTATGTTTAGGTATTAGGTTAGAGAGGTGGTGTGGGTATTAGTTAAGTTAGGATACTTGTTTTGCTAGTAACATATGTTTACATTGGAAAGGTACCTGATGTGGTTGAGTGGACCGTTGACGTCTTCGAATGTGTCTGCAGGAGGAGGATGAGGTTATTGTTGTGGCTCCAGACATGACTCACAGAGTCCATCACGCCACGGATGAGGAGAAGCTAGCTTCCACCGCCATCATGGGTCAGACGGCAGACCTACAGGAGGACAAGGCGGACACACAATGCAGTAAAGGACTGGTCACCACTCAGCCCAGCAGTGACATCACCATCACCAATGGTATTTACAGTATGGCTCTGCTGTGGTCCGTCAGATCATGGTCGAACGATTCGATGGTACGCACAGGAATGAGGCGTGCTGCTGGGATTTTAGTTAAGGTTGAACTGACGCTTATATAATCGGAATCTGATACTGATGTACCAACACGCATCCATGAATCACAGTCTCATTCAGTCTAATTCTTGAGGCTATAGGCGGTGTACTGGCAGAGGGAATAAACCAAGTAAATGTTGTGTGGGATAAGAGTTGTTTTTGAAATTGTATAAAGCTCAGGGAATTGGTGCCATGCAACAAGCTTGTACTTTTGATATTTTTTAACATTAGTATTTATGGTATCCAATGAAATGGCATTCAAAAGGATATATTCAAAAAATAATGTAAGAAATGTCTACCCTTAGCTTCATACCCACTTGGCTTGTCTGTAGGGCCCAAGATGACAACATCAGACATCCTGGAGGATGATGACCCCTGCAGTCTGAAACGCCAAATAGTAGGTTCCATAACTATGTCATGTACTGCCTCATTAACACACATTTAAAAAAAATGGATATAAAAAATATCCTTTGACATATCATTTAGCTATATTTCAATATTATGTCAATATATTTAGATATTTTTTTTACACATCTACATATATAAGAAAAAATCTTTTCTCTACTGATTTTTCTCTACTTTTCTCTACTACTCTGTTAACACCAAGTCCCTTGTTTTAACGGTTTACCTCTTGTCAACTCTGATGTTCAGAGCAAGGAGCTCCCTGTGAAGCAGCTCCCCAAGGTCCCGTCCAGCGAGGACCAGGACACCCTGATCTTCACCCAGGACGGCCTGCCTCTCAGTGAGATGGACAAGGCTGCCGTGCTCACCCTCATCAGGGAGGAGGTGGGTCATCATCTCACACACACACACACACGCACATGCACAAGCACAAACACACACGCCTTCTCCAAGCAGTTGATGCCTAATAAGCTAACCTTTTCTTTTGTCCTGGATCAGATCATCACTAAGGAGATGGAGGCCAACGACTGGAAACGGAGGTACGAGGAGAGCAGAGAAGAGGTGATGGAGATGAGGTAAGGATCTCTCACATTCAGTTCAATTCATGGCTCTAGGGTTTGTTTTTTAAAAAATAATGTTTGAAAATATTTACTATTTATATATGCATGTAATTTAAAACAAATAACATATTGAAGACTGTACTATATGGGGATATGTTTTCTTTACAGGAAAATAGTTGCAGAATATGAGAGAGCTGTTGCACAGATGATTGGTGAGTAATGTCGCCCCCTGGTGGAATATTTCCTTTTATAGCATATTTTTCAATGTTGACAATCATCCATGTGACGTACTGTATCCTTTTCTATCTGTTACCTATCTCATTAGGTTAGGTTAGGTGATCAAATCCAAGCACACTTGACCAGTATAACAATTTAAGTCTTCACAGATGCTAAAAGAAATTCTATCCACACGTGTAAAAATGTAATTTGATGCAGATCTATGACATAGATCTTTAATTTGTCATTTAATATCATGTTCTTCACTCTTTCAATATTCCATATATGTGACGCTTGTCCCACTGTTTTGCGATTAGCCGTCGCACTAAACACAGTATCTCAGTAGTCATGCTCATTAACAATCAGGGATTTCTCACCGGTTGTGATTGTGCTTGGTCGCCACCAGAGGATGAACAGCAGCAGAAGTCCCTGTCTGGCAACAAGACGGTCAGGCAGCTGACCATGGAGAGGGACCAGGCCATGGCCGACCTCAACTCTGTGGAGCGCTCCCTCTCCGACCTCTTCAGGAGGTACGAGAACCTCAAGACGGTCCTGGAGGGATTCAAGAAGGTCAGTCCAAGTTTAAGTCAGGCCGTCGTCGACGAACTAGCACCAGCCGTCATCCTTCCACCGAGAGCTAAGGGACCCGTTTCTCTGCTCCCTAGAACGAGGAGGTGCTGAAGAAATGTGCGCAGGAGTACCTGATGAGGGTCAAGCAGGAGGAGCAGCGGTACCACACACTCAAGATCCACGCCGAGGAGAAACTCGACAAGTAAGAGAGATTTAGACCGGAAGATCTCCCCGGTTACACCATATCCTGTCGGTGATTAGTTTGAACAGATTGACTAAAACTGATCTTTAAACATCTGCTAACATATTAGGAGATGCTTTTCATTGAAAGCAAAGTACATTGGATATAGGTAGCTTAAGAGCAGGTATGGGGTCGGGCGTCTTGCTATAAGGTAGGTAGCAGACGTTGGGGATCGAACCCAGAATCACGACATATTAAATAATTCACTATCCTTCTCCCACACTACCCTATGCCCTATCTTGGTCCTTAAATCTAGATAGGGCTAAGAAAATTGATAATGTAATGAGGGAAAAAGTTTTTGAATGATTCCTCAGAAAAAACAACTTTTGATGATTCATCATTTTAAATATTTTTGGAAGAAATGAACATGCAATTTCTCCACTTTTTACGATGGTGTCGTCTGTACCATTTATTTGAAGTCATGTCCCACGTATGGCCACAAGTGTCCCATCTTCTTTGCCCTGTGTTCTCCGCAGGGCCAGCGAGGAGATAGCCCAGGTGAGGACCAAGGCTGCCTCTGAGGGCGTGGCCCTGGGAGCCAGCCTGAGAAAGGAGCAGATGAAGGTGGACTCCCTGGAGAGAGCTGTCCAGCAAAAGGTAGTAGAACTCCCCGGCGAAAAGAACACATCTGCTGGCCTTTAATTACAGTCTGGCACGGTTTGAAAGCCTCTCTCTATCTTTCCACATTTTTTCCTATCCACATGTTCCACTCAACAATTCCTTTTGAAGTCTTCATATGTGGATAACCCTCTCCCCCGTCTCCCACAGAATCAGGAGATTGAAGAATTGACCAAAATCTGTGATGAACTGATTGCCAAACTGGGAACAGACTGAAGGGCATTGGATCAAGCCAGGATCCCCAGACCATTTTCTCTTCCACCTGGCATGTAAATAGTACACAAGCACGCATTGGCACAAAATATTTTCCGTTTGGAGAAAGAAATTGTATACCTTTTTTTTTTTGCTTCAATAAATACGAGATGGCAATATCAAAGCTGAAGATACACATTTTCTGTCAGCGTTTACAAAGGCAAATGGTGTCATATCATTGTCTTTATCATAGACATATATTTTTTAATAAGTACTATTGAGACACGTGTTGTTTACTTACTCCACGTTTTGTGTGAGACCTATAGGTCTATAACATAGATGGGGTCAGGCTAACAGAGATCTAGTGTTCTGGCATCTTCTGGCAGGACGAAAAGCAGAAAAATACATGGACAACTTCCATGTGGCCATGCAATCATTTCTATTCAAGAATACTTTTGATGTTCAAATCCTAAATTATCAATACACAATACACTCTGTTTAATCACATCCCATTTTAACTTAATCCTCCTTAATCAAGCAGGAGGAATGAGGATTAAATGTGTCTTTTAGATGCAATCCGTTTTTTGGCAGAATAAACTCTTATTGACCCCCTTCTTAGGCCAGTCTAAAGGCTAAATGTGGACAAAATTACAGAAAGAAAACCCACACACGCCCACTGAGCAATTGGATCCCATTTTATACTACATGTATCATTAAAAATAACATTTAAATGTATGTGGGAGAGATGTGTGCAATATGTCTTCATAAGTCGACAAAAATAATAAGTATGTCATACTGGGAGGCAGCCTAGACTGATTAACTTATTTTTGGTCTATAGTGTAATTTGTAAAGTTGATGATATCATATTTCACAGGGAAGGATTAGCTAGTATAAAGTATATATAAACCGACCACAGTATGTTATGCTTGTACACTTTTTTTCATCTTGAATTATTGTTTTTTGACTTCCTTTCTAAGTGCAAATATGCAAGTGCTATTTATGTCTTGGCACATAGTATTATTTGTGCTACTATTTGTATTGTATCAAAAGTGAAATTCTCCACAATCAAGTAAATAATTTGCCTTTTGGATTCTACCTGACAATTCTGCATTGCTAGATACATACAAACATACATGATATGGCCCTACATTTGTATAAATATTTTAATTGTTTAATGGAGCACCTAAAAAGACATACCTACACAGATCATCAGTTATATTGTTGCATATTCATTTTGCATGATTTGAAGTGTATTTAGGTATAAAAGAAACATGTCTTTTATAAACCAGCAACCTTTTTGAGATAAAAACTCTATATTGTCTAAAATGAAGGTATTTTTTTTCTTTTTCTGTAAAACTAACTGTTGCTAATGTGCCTTTTGTTTTGTTTTTGTTTTCTGTGAAGAAAACTTGTGCCAATCTCTTTGCCAACTTTGGTTCTGAATCTGATGCCAACGTTCCACTCACAAACTATCCAGCACAAAGTAGAGAGTTGTTAGGACATTGAATAACTGCACTTTTAGATTTCAAAGCAGGGTTATACTGGTTCATCAAAAGACCATGTGAATATATATTTTTTCAGATTCCACCAAGTTATGTCCTGGTCTAATCTCAATGTTACAGCACAAGGGTTGGGTCAATTAAGGAACTGTTTATAACTTAAATTAAGGTGTGTTCATGGATCAAAACAATCAACTGCCAAATGCTGTTGCAAAATCACATTGGTTTCAATATGCGTGTTATCCTATCGTGTCAGCTTTGCATTTGTTTAAAGGTGCTTTTGAAATGGGAAAAAAACATTGTGACAGTACAATTTGTGTATATTTTATACTAAAATGATATGCATTTTTGTCTTTAATGTTTATAAAATGCCAGAAGTGAATACGCCAGATTGTATGTTAACCGTTTATATTTTGTGCATAAAGCATTCCTAAATAAATGTTGAAGGTATAAATGCTGCTTGCCAGTTTGATTGAATGGTACAACTTGTATTTCTGCATCGCTACAGTGTGTGTGTGTGTGTGTGTGTGTGTGTGTGTGTGTGTGTGTGTGTGTGTGTGTATATATATATGTATATATATATATATATATATATATATATATATATATATAATATATATATATATATATATATATATATATATATGTATATATGTATATATGTATATATATATATATATATATAGCATTAATTTAGATTCATCCTGATCGGTGAGGCTTTTCATTGCAACAGACAAAAAGTCCATCGGGTCTATATCTTATGACCACTAGGTGGGGTAATAGGATTCCATTGCATGCCAGTCAAAGTGGGAAAGTACCGTGTCAGACCCACAAAATAGTTCTTGATTTGCAGCGTGATTTAGCACATCATGGTTTTGTATTAAATCATAAAGTTACGTTAATCCACATTGCTGCCAATACTTTTGGGTATGCAGTTCTGACAAGAAGTCTTATGGCATCTTGACATTTTTTCTTCATTCAAGTAACCTGATTGAAAAAATCTCATTCGCTTCGATCGATCGTTTTAATCAATTGTCTGATTAATTCATTTGAAAGTTAAGAGCTGCAGTACGTGTAGACGATCACGCACCCTACCATTGTGAAGGTCTACTCACAGTATGCTTACGGTTTTTTCCATCGCCTGCCAAGTCGTTGTTTTCGTAACCCCTCTTCCGTCGACGTAGGGCGTGGCTAGGATACAGGGACGACTGCTGATTGGTGCATCACTGATTCTACGAGTGGGACTGGCGCTTCGTGACAACCCCTTAACTATGAGCTTTAACAGATGAGCGCCCAGTGTGTGCAGAAAATCTATTCAAGTGCCTATTTCCAATATCATCCAAGTTACAAAGTAGGCATTTAAGACGGCTTTTTCTCGTCTGAGGACGGCTACGTGAGGAGCTTACTTCCCATTCTCCGTTTTGCTAAGTAAGTAGTCATAGTCCAACTTTGTATAACTTTTGATAATTTATGATTAGGTTCAGTTCTTAAACGCTTGTTGGGGAAAAAAAATGGGCTTCAATTGCATGTATGACATTGGATTACACTTTCCATTTCCAACTCCGATTTGATGTTTATTGTTTAGATTGTGATACATAAGTCTTGATAATTGCTATCATTTGTACATGTTCATTGTTTCAGTAATTCATTGGTAGATGTAGCCAAATCAACTTTATCCATGGGATAAGTCCACTGAGGGAGCTGAACTCCAGAGTAGCATTGGTATCAGATGTGCTTATTGCTAAAACTTTATTATGTGGAACAAATAATTAATATAGACATGGTCTTCGCCTTTGCAAAGAAAAATGTATATGATCTGTCGGATTTCAGTTTATATAATGAATTTTATAGTAATACGATTATAATAAAGAGTGATTAATGAATCACTCTTTATTATAAGTCTCTGTCTCCAATGGTGAAGTAGAATACATCTAAGAATATATACAGAAAGAGAGGCAGCTCTAATTCTGTGAAGTCTTGCCTCACTTTCCTCATCCAATACAAGTCCACTGGATTATAAGTGTGCTTCTCTTTCCTCAGAAAGTGCAGTTAAACCCTGTCAGTTAAACTTGTCCCTAATGACATCATTTTGACCACCTTCTCCCCTCTCTGACTTTGACCACCGGCTATAATTGCTTTCACTTCCTCCCGTCCCCTCCCCTCTACTCCTCTTCACTGGCCTCATTCCCGCCTCCCCAGAAGTCCTCTCCCGCAGGGGTTTTGGTTCCTGCATGACACTTTTACGGGTTGAAATATGGAGGTGAGGAGAACATTCCCCTCCTTTCCTATACTGCCCCTGGGCCCTGGTAGGCCGAGAGATAACAGCAGCCACGTATAGCCCGGACTGCGCCCTTCACCAGGATTCCACATTTGTTCTTCGTTAGACTGTCAGAGAGAGAGAGAGAGAGAGAGAGAGAGAGAGAACAAGAGATGGGCGGGGAGAGGGAGAGCGGGAGAAAGAACAAGAGAGGGAGAGAGATAGAGCACAACAGAGGGAGAGAGAGAGAGAGAGGGAGAGAGAGATAGAGACAATAAGAGAGAGGCAGAGAGGAAACGAGAGAGAACAAGAGGTGGACGGGAGAGGGAGAGCGAGAGAAAGAACAAGAGAGGGAGAGAGATAGAGCACAACAGAGAGATAGAGCACAACAGAGAGATAGAGCACAACAGAGGGAGAGAGAGAAACAGAGAGGGAGAAAGAGAGCAAGAGAGGGAGAGGGATAGGGAACAAGAGAGAGATAGAGCACAACAGAGGGAGAGAGAGAAATAAATAGGGGGAGAGAGAAACAGATAGGGAGAGAGAAACAGAGAGGGAGAGAGAGAAACAGAGAGAGAGCAAGAGTGGGAGAGGGATAGGAAACAAGAGAGAGAAAGAAAGAGTAAGAACCCGAGAGCGAGAGAGGAAGAGAAAGAGGTAATGAGAGTTAAGATGTATCTTATTTAACTTCTTATGCTTTGGCAATGCAAATGTTATACGTTTTCCAGAGAGAGAGAGAGAGAGAGAGAGAGAGAGAGAGAGAGAGAGAGAGAGAGAGAGAGAGAGAGAGAGAGATACAGAGTTAGGAGAGACGTTCCCCAGTCTATCCCTTAGACTCACCAGTATTTCATCTTCCTCTTTCTCTCCACCTTCTCCCCTTCTAATTTGTCTTTATCTGTGTATCTTTCATCCACTGGCATCCCAGACCCGCTGGCTCTGCCACTGAAAGTCTGGGCTGTTCTGTGGCTTCTGACTGTTGACCTTGCTGAGCGCTTGTGTTCAGTGGCAGAGACTGGCCAAACGTGACCGGTGGCTGCTAACTGACTGTACGCGTCTTTCTACATAAATCCCCAATGATCTCACAACCAGGCCTCGTCTGCCATACGCTGCTGTACTGCAAATTGCTACCTGCCTTTACCGACATTGAAAGAAAAAAAAACATTTAGCCCTTTAAAATTGCCATGTATTTTAGCTTGAGTTAGTTTAGGTTACTGTAAAAGGCTTTGATATCTGGGTCCTCTGCCACAAAATGGAGAACACTGCAGCCATACAAAAAATAGCATTGAAATAGTGCAAGAAAGTGCAGTAAAGTAAAGTAGAGTTGAAACGAGTATAATAGACTAAAGTTGTATAAGGCTGCCAGCCTACCGCATAACGAAAATCATCATGTCCTTTCAGGGGGTTTCTGTCAGGAGGGTCTTCCCCGCATCATGCTGCACACACTTTCCAGCCGCCGCCTGCCCTCAGCCCCCCTACTGCTGCTGGCGTGGTGGGCACTGAGTCTGGCCCAGGCCGACCCTAACGCCACCCCCACCATCCAGCTCCGTCTGGCCGGGGACAAACGCAAGCACTACGAGGGCCGGCTGGAGGTTTACCACAGCGGAGAGTGGGGCACGGTGTGCGACGACGACTTCACCATCTACGCAGCCCGGGTGGCGTGCAGGGAGCTGGGCTACCTGGACGCAGAGGCCTGGACGCCGTCGGCCAAGTACGGCCAAGGACAGGGTGAGAGAGAGAGAGAGAGAGAGAGAGAGAGAGAGAGAGAGAGAGAGAGAGAGAGAGAGAGAGAGAGAGAGAGAGAGAGAGAGAGAGAGAGAGAGAGAGAGAGAGAGAGAGAGAGAGAGAGAGAGAGAGAGAGAGAGAGAGAGAGAGAGATCATTCAGACAGAGAGGTTATTTTGTGATCCAATGACAGAAACCTGGGGAATCCATCTGGTCAACCTTGTTCTTTAGACTCGAACTTGAACTTTGGGACTTTGCTTATTTTTCTTTCTTTGATGTGTTTATTTTGTTTTACTTACGTTGGAAGAATACTTTTATAATTATAAGTGTGAATCTCCAAGCCAAACACAACTTCCTAAAAAATCTCCCCTACAAACACACGCGCGATCACACACGCGCTCACACACACACACACACAGACACACACACACACACACACACACACACACTCTCCAACCCCTCCAAACACACACACATACACACTTTTGTCAGTGATATATAAATATCTGTACAGACATGTGTTCCATGAAAATCCCTTCAATCCCTTCTCCAGTTGTCTGTCTGTCAATGACCTGGGGGCCTATGTGCTTTCCCCATTAAATCACAGACACGCTTATTGTGTGAATGTGTGAGTGAGAGACAGAAAGAGAAAGTGTGTGCGTGTGTGTGTGTATGTGTGGCGCCCGCCTGCACGTGTGTGTGTGTACGTGTGTGTGTGTCTTGTGGGAAAGAGGGGGGTGGCTAGATGAAATGAGCGGGGAAGCCAGGCACTCAGACGTCCGCTCATCGTTCCACATTGTTCCGTGTAGGAATAACTTTATGGCTTTACATTAACTGTCACGCTTCCAAACACACTGTTAGAGCGGGCCTTGTTGTTAACGAGTGTTAACGGCTATAGAGATCAAAGTGCCCCATTCCTCATTAAAGCATGTTTTCCCGCTGGGAATATTAACTGGTTGGGATTCGTCAGGAAGAGCCCAAGTGAAGGCAGACATTTAGGAGGTTTCCTCTGTGTAGCTTAGAGGATATTCGAAATTTAATACAGATATTGTTACGTTGTTATATTATATATACCCCAGAATGTCAGTCTAGCAAACTTTGTTGTCATATTTTCCATTTAATCTGGAGAAGACTTTCATTATATAATAGTGATCCGTTTGGAATATATTGTTTTTTTTTAAATAGATGAGATTTTAAAGAGATAGGATAGTCTCTACTTTGACGGTTGGGGGGGGGGGGGGGGGGGGGGGGGGGGAGCCAATGGGCCAGTAAAAGCTCCTTAGTTTTTTCACTCCTCTTTCTTGAACAAACAATTCACAGGCTTACAATATGTGGAGCCTTCCAACTTGCAAGTGCACATTCAAGTGCAGTTAAGTGTGATAATAGACAAACAACATTTTGATATGATATTATCTAAGCCATGATATATTATGGTATAATGTATTATCAGGATAACATGTCGAGCAAATCTATCTTATGAGAGAGCGTTATCGTTTCAAATGACAACTTCAGAAGTTTATTTTAGCATTGCACAGCCAGTAATCCTAATATTCATCTATATTATCCACCAATCCCCATCTAAACCTGACGGTGATGAGTCAGAACAGAGTCTAACTCTGACAGGTTGTTATGATTCTGAGTGGAGCCATCCAGGAAACACACTTCCTGTGCACTCTGTTCCCTTTCCATTCCACTGGCGAGAAAAATCATATTCCCAGGAAGGATGCCGTTGATAGTTCTAACATAGCCTATTCAGGTATATTACCGCAGTACTGCATGATGGGCCTCTGGAAGGGATGAATGGTGTGTGTGTGTGTGTGTGTGTGTGTATGTGTACTTGTTCTTGAACGTGTACGTGTATGTGTGTCTGTGTGTGTGTGTGTGTGTGTGTGTGTGTGTCCAGTCAGGTCAAGTCAATTAGGCTTGTCTAGCCATTATTCATAGTTACAGTCTCAAAGGGCCGCATTATACGCCACCGCCTCACCCCAAGCCCGCCAAAAGGCAAGGAAAAGCATCCTCCATGGATATTTAAGGTGTGTGTCTGCGTGTGTGCCTGTGACTCAAGTTACAGGCTTTTAATCCCTGAGGACCGAGGTGGTATTAGTGCCAGAGAAGGCGATGAGTGATGTGCGAGTGTGTCTGTGCCTGTGCCTGTATATGTGTGTATGTCTCCTGGCTACGTGTCTGAGAGCACGGATGTAATGAAGTCATATTGAAGGTATGAGCAGGTTGACCCCCCCCCCCCCCCCCCCCCCCTCCTTCCGACTACACAGTGATCCTCTCCTCTCTCTCAGCAGTGGTTTCCATGAGCTGTGCTGCTGGGGCTCCACTCCTCTGGGATGAGTCATGGCCTCTGGCGGGGCCAGCAGCACACCAGAAGGACAGGGGCTTAATTTATTAGTGATCATCCCGTCCTCTGACCCAGGTCCGGGGGTGGAGGAATGCGGCTGGGTCAGGCGGAGAGAGCAGGCAGGACACAGCTCCACATGAGGAGTAGCTCTGCTGGGCTCCCTGAGCTCCCTGAGCGTTTAGTCTAGTGGACGAACTGAGACAGAGGTTTATGTGCATGTTCAAGGTCAGACATACGTCGAAGGCTAACTCACGGAAGACTGATGGTGGTTTCTGAACAGGCCAGCGAGTTGCCCCTTAGGCATTCACCTGCAGCATGTTAACTGATCTCCGGGCTATTTCTACAATCCTTAAGAATAGCTCACATTTTAAAAACAGGGGCGCAGCCTTATCCAGATGTGTTGTTGGAGGAGTATGTCAGACCAAGAAAGCAGTAACATAATTTATCTCCACAAGGGTTATAACCATGACCATACAACCTGGCAGACTGCAAACATGCAACCATGTAGATGATGTACAATCTCCTGGGAGGGCTCGAGACACATGGGTCACATGATAGTCTACTAGTAGCTAGAGTGTTTGACTCCCAGCCCAAAGGTTCAGGGTTCCAAAACCAATGTCCTCGAGCAAAGACCTCTACCCTCTCATGAATGACATGATGACGATACCCAGAACCCAGTGACTCTGGATCAGAATAGTCTGCTTAGTACCTTAATGTATTGTGGCTCCACCGTCAGGTCGCATCTGGATGGACAACGTGAACTGCCAGGGCAACGAGAAGAGTCTGGCCCTGTGCAACTCCAACGGCCTTGGCGTGTCCGACTGCAAGCACAGCGAGGACGTGGGCGTCGTGTGCACCCAGAAGCGCATGCCAGGCTTCAAGTTCGTCAGTAACGTGGGGAACAACCTGGAGGTGAGTTCACAGGGAGAAACACACACTCTCACACACACACATGCACACACACACACACACAAACGCAGGCACACACCAACGCACGCACGCACGCATGCATGCCAGCACGTGTGCAGACGGAGACGGAGACAGGGAAAAAGGCCCAGGATGAAGGAACAGTTGTATAACTATTTTATTGTTCCAAGTTGCTCCAGGTTATTCCTCCACTTCAAATCCTGCCTGCAGCAGTAAAGAGACGCATGACCTAACTCCCCAAAGGCCATACACACACAAACACAAACATTTCTGAAAGGGAGTAGGGTAAACATGACTTTACTCTAAAGCAAGCAGCTATGTAATATTCATGTTGTATTCCCTGGATTACTGAGTTTGAGTAAACCTCAACAGAAAAGGGACACCTTTTGTACACAAGCTAGTCTTTTCTAAGTTATAAAATTTTACCCGGGGCTGTGCCGCGCAGATGTGCTTAGCATTAGGGGAAAAGCAAGAAATACATTTTAAATAGCACTTATCAAATCACTAATAACAGTGATAAACCCAGACACAGAACCGTCCATGAAGAAGTCCAGAATAGCCCTATGAAAGCAGGCAGCATGAGGCCCTCTGGGGGGACAGGATGAGCTCATAGCACAGGAGGCCTCAACTCTTCCAGTGTGCCCAGCAGAGACCCAGGCGGTATCCCTGAGTCAGCCGGGGAGCTGCGTAACGGGGAGCCCCCCTATGCGCCATTTGTGCTAATGTCTTTGCCAGGTCTGGTATAGTACAGCCGACACAAGTGGCCCCCAACTCCATACACACACACACACACACACACTGCTGTCTGGGAGACTTAAACTGACTCACTCACCCACCATGTGTGTACAAACCCACCCACATCTACGTTGTGCAAGCACGCACGTACACACGCACACGCACACACACACACACACACACACACACACACACACACACACACACACACACACACACACACACCGGGGGAAGACCTTCCTGTCTAGTCTGGCAGGAACCCACTCTAGTCAGCATGGAAAATGTGCGTGTGTTTGTGTGAGTTAGGGGGCTTTCTCCCACTAACACACCAGTGCAGTTAATGTAATGTAAAACCACTATCTGTCAGAGACCCTAGTCAGGAGTCAGACGGCATTCACCATCCCGCCAGACCAATGACGACATAGCAACAGATGGTCAATATTTTAACACTTTAGTCAGGGTTTCCTGCGGTGGCGGCTGACACACCAGAATAGTGTCCACATTGCGTACGGGAACTCAACAGACGGCACGTAGTACAGTAGATCCTTCTCCATCCCTCATGAGTCCTGTCCTTACACGGCTAGCCTGGTTTCCCAGAGACACAGGGCTAGACACAAGAGGCATGGCTCAATATAAAATAGACGTAAAGAGCTCCTTAAGCATCGCTTACAGTAACCCTATTCACCGTTTGTCCAGGTGCCTATCTGAGCTTTGATCCATATTTCGCCCCCCCCCCTGTTTGGTTTGTATATATTAGTGTCTCTGAAGTTGTTATTTTAGTTTTTGCTCCCCACCCTTTTAAACATTTCCCCTGGTCTACACTCACAACCCGTGGTGATTCTAGTCTGGTAGGGGGGGAAGTGGAATGGTCAACGGTCAGGTGCACTTTGTGTACGCGCTTGACCTGATGTCAGCCACGGCTGGCCCAGTTCCTTCACAAGCCTGTTTATTCACTGGGATGAATCAGGCATTCTGAATGGGTTACACCCGGAATGTGTCTTAAAATGTGCCAGGGGTACTTAGGAAGTAAAACAAATTGGTATTTGTATTTGTTCAACCCTTTGAAATAATCTCACCTTCACATGTGTTGAGACGGTTTGGCCATTTACTATTTTTGTTTTTCCCAGAGGTTACTGTTGAACATTCATTGGATGTTTTGGTGGGCTGCTAGGTTTGGTGTGGTGGGGTTTTGATTAGCATACGAAAATATGAATCAACTTACTGTACGACTTACTAATTGATCTACGGTCGGCTGACCAAATTAGATTCCTAAGTGGTTATGAAACCATTGGGGAAGGTTTCATATTCAGCTCGGAGGATCTGATGTATGAAAACATACGAACACTCAGGATACGGGACTTTCAAATTGCTACGTGCTCAGCGCTGCCCACTAAATGATAGCTATCTGATTCCCTATCCTTATGAAAAACGTATATGTGGCTTCTGTTTTTTCATGACCATTAGTGTTTTTCCTTTTTTCCTTGGTTGACCTCATCTCCACATTCACATGGAAAAGGAATACCCCAGTATGTGGAAAATAAAGCTGATATTACCCAGTTATAATGAGCGAACCCACACACAGCAATACAAGGCAAAGCTATTTCTCGTCTCCAGAAGTCTTTATGTGATCCTCTGTCATGCGTCCAGGTTTTAGTTTTGAAGCCCTACATTATCAGTCACCAGAGGCTGTTTTGATTACCTACATTGTAGGTTATCGCCGCAGTATACAAGTATCCTCCCTTTTCCAACGACATAGGAGAAAGGATGGACTGTAGTGGCATTGTCTACGACAGCATCGAGTAGTCAAGCATCAACTGATGAGGTTCATTGATAGATTTATACATTTAATTTAGCTAATTAGTAAGATAGCTATTTTGAATCTTCACTTGAAAATGCATCCTCTCTAGAGCCATTTGGCCCTTCTGGGCTGCGGTAGAACATGGCTGGCACGTCTTTTTCCTTATGTCGATATAAAGGGCTCAGTCTAAGGTAACAAAAACACAAACATTATTTTCATGGGATTATTAATTCATTAAAACATAGTTATGACTATTATATCCCATTTCTGCCAGGACTGTTCTGCTAGCTGCCACTAAATTCTACCCACTTCATCTTCAACACTTTAACAACTCTGTCAGACAAATATTCAGGCGCTGATTGATCAGCACTGTTGCGCAAACTCGGACTTCTCATAGTTAAGATTCTCTTTCTCTCTCTTTTCTCCTCAATTTATTTGGGTTGGCTGTTCTCTATTAGCAACACTATTAAATCAGCACTTTAAAGTGTTTATCATTGACTAGAACCAAAACGCGTCTGTCAGGCAATACATGTTCCTTTCCCAAGGCAAGAGGAGGAAACGAATGACATCATCAGAGTGGTATGGGGGAGGTTGATGGGGGGGGGGGGGGGGATGAGTTTACCAGCACGACTGAAGGAAAACTAGGCAGCAGGGAAGGGTTTTTTGCATCCTCCGGTACTGTGGGCAGACAAGGACAAACAAACGTCAGCATGCCAGCTTTCTGGTCCCACATGTGGAATGAGTATTTCACACTTGGGATGGGGTGGAAGGGGAGACTTATATTTCTTATCAGCACCACCACAACACAGCTCCGAAAACTTTCCCTTCTTGGCATGGACACCTGAGATAGCTTGGGTTATCATTGCGATTATTCATATGATAATTTGGCTACGGCTTGTCTTCACCGGCCAACTTCTATCCATGGCCTTCTCTTCATGCTCAAACTTGAACGACCTGAGTATGTCTGTATGCAGGCAGCGGTGGAATATGGACATCTATTCCCATAGATAACCTTAACAGACCCCACCCTTTGGTTTAAAAAGTGTTGGTCCGGTTACGGAAAGGAGCCAGAGCTTTGTATCGACGGCAGGTCCGGACAGGTATGCCTGCTTACAAGGGTTTAGCCTCAAAGATCCCTAACAACGGGCTGAAATGGTGTTAGATCATCTCTTTATTCCATACAAAGGGATAAGCAGTAGCTGCAGTAGCCTAACAAACAGAATACTTTTTCTTTCGACCTGGCTTTTCTTCTAAACGTGTCCAAGACTCAAAGAGAACAATCGTGTGAGTGGTTGCCAAGGAGGAATGCAATGGGTCAAGAGCTCCTAGGTCCCAACATGCAGTTGAATCGGGCCAAAGGTGTGGCCTCTCTCTGTCTCTCTGCAAGGCGCACGGGTGTCCTTTTACAGAGAGAGGAGCTAGACGAGCCAACGCGACGCAGAGAGAGGCTTACAGGGAGGAGAGTGGTCGAGAGGAGAAAGGGCTGATGAATTTGGGGAGATGAAGGAAGTCTTTCCCGGTCTCCCCTTCTATCTCTCGCTGTTCCTCGCTCTCCCTTGCCCCTCTCTCCAAACAGATCAGGTTCTGGAGCAGGCGTATTTAGAGAATTACAGAAAAAAGACACAATGTGTCCACATGTTCAACAGCTGTTTCTGCTCTCAGCTTTCCTCAACTCACGCACGTATAAGTAGTTTTATGGCTGGTGTGACAATACAATCGTTTTATAAACCTAATTTATGTTTCACATTTTCCCAATATTATTGAACACAAATTGTACACAAAGTGTTACGCAAACTACTCACGTCATGCACAACTATTATCTTGATAATCAGTCAGAAGATGCAAAAAAGACCTGAATTGCTTGACATGAGCACCAGTAGAACATCGCAGTGCTTTGGGTCGAACCATTACATTGATAGATTGATGACCTTTGAGCTCTCTAGGACGCTTAGATTTCAAGTTTTGTCAGTCGCAGACGAAATGTCTTTGTTGGGATTGCTTGAAGCATGTTTTCCTTTGTGTGTTTCTCCCTGCATACACCGTAATTGATCTCCGGAATGGAAAGAACCTTCTCCTGCTTTCTCTGAAACGTTGGGGAACTTTGAGAAACTGGAGGGCCTCTTTATGTGTGTGTGTGTGTGTGTGTGTGTGTGTGTGTGTGTGTGTGTGTGTGTGTGTGTGTGTGTGTGTGTGTGTGTGTGTGTGTGTGTGTGTGTGTGTGTGTGTGTGTGTGTGTGTGTGTGTAGGAAGGGGGTTACAGTTGTGAGATCCATTTAACAGATTTGCTTTTCTTTCTCTAGCTTGAGTGCCGTTGGTTTCCCCTCATGTTCAGACAGAGAGGGGGGCACGTGTAGCTGAATGTGAAGGTTGAATAAGTTGAATAAGAGAAAAAGAAAAACACTGTTTTCAGAGTTAGTCAGACCAAATGTGTGTGTGTGTGTGTGTGTGTGGGGGGGGGGGGGGGTCTGCTAGACCCACCCCAGCTCATTCATCACATCAAATTCTGCCGGCCTCCAGTTTAAAATAGTTTAGTACCAGTAATATTCAGTGTTATTGCTAAAGTATTCGGAAGTCACTCATCAGCGCTACTGCTGCACTCTCATTTTGATGGACCAATGATGCAATACCTACATTTCCCTTCTTCCTTGTTTAAGGAAGAAGGGAAATGTTGGCCTAATATCCTGTAGTCAATCAGAGAGGAATGAGCAGCAGCAGCCCATTCTGGCAGTTAGGATGAGGGGGGGGGAGGGGGGGATACGGGAACCGGTCCCAGGAGAATCTAAAGCAGGAACTGATGTTTCCTCATGTTTGGTGCTTTTCTTTCTTCAAACGTATATTTGACCAAACTATTTCCTCACCTCCATGGAGGACGCTTCGAGCCCTCCGGGTTCCTATATGGGGTCTGTTAGCGAGTCCTTATGTTTGGTGCGGTTGGAATTTCCTTCGTTGCATTCCAAAGGAGTCCTAAAAATGACCGTTGGTGTTGATTTGGGCGTTGAGCAAACTGAAGTATGCTGATGTTATGTCTGCCGGCCAGGTTTGAAGTGGGAACCGCGGCGGATGGCAGCCATGTGCGTGTCTTCCCTCTTCTTCAGAAATACTCATTCCTAAAATACAGATCAAACTATCTTCCAAAAATCGGTTTCTTTCATTTCCCCCCAGTAAAATCTTTAAAGCCTCCCAAATGTACACGTTGCATATTGCGTTAAAAAATGCAAAACCGCAACACTGCACAGAAACTCGACCGTACCAAAGCTATCATCTATGCGTTGCTGTAACGTCCACTGTCTGTAGGTTGCTGTCCTGTTCCCTCTGTTGTCATGTACGGGTGCCAATCAATGAATCACTTTGATCATCATCCCTCCTCCACCAACCAGCTCATCCGATTCCACCAATCACCTCATCAGTTCCACGCGAGGGAGGCCTGCCACACAATTAAAAGCCAGTTTGGCCTGGCTAGCTCTCTCTATTTTTGGTCTGCTGAGGGTAACCCTGCTTGGGTCTCTAGGGAGTTTGATAGGATTGCTGGCTCCTTTGATATCATATATACAGTATATATATACTTATTATATTATAGATATTGTCTATTAGATTCCCTTCTCCACCCTACTTGCGTTCATTGTGACCTATGGTTCAGCTCCACCATTTCTATGTTCATTGTTGCTACCTTGCGGTCTTGGGAGACGTAAGACAGAGGCCTCTACACATTGACAACACGTAGTGCTGTTTTCTATTTAGAAACTTTAGGTTAGGAGTGTTGCTACCCACTGTATTTTTGGGTTAGTTTAGGTCACCACAAGGCCCGGTTGCATTGTGGTGTTTTGCTTGTTTCTTTTGTTATGTTAACCAGTGCCCCAGTAAACCCACGTTCAACCACAACTTACTCATCCGTCATCCATAACCCGGCCATTTTACATCCGTTTCCCCAACCACTACCCAAAGACAGAGGGGTTGTAACAATAAGCCAAACCAGGCTATCTTTATCTGCAGCACCTTCCGGCATCACGACATTAACCCTGATCTCCATGTTGGAGATCCACCACCCATGATAATGGCCAACTGACCTCTCTGCCCTTCTCTGGGAGGAAGTGGAGGTTTTCCGAGACATAGTAAGAGAGAGGACATTCCTCATGTCTGACACCATATCAGAAAACCAGCATCTTTCCCAAAACCACTGCGTTTTCCTCACAGAAAACCTTTCTGGGGGATCTTGGTGAAAGTCATTGCTACGTTTAGAACATATAAATAGGGCTAAACTCCCTGACTCGACTCATCTTCTAAAGTTATTGTGTCACAACTGTTTACAACCACGGGCTGAACCAGCCAGGAAAAAACATTAGGGAGCATCTGGTGGTTGGCTGTTGAAGGGGAAGATATTGGCGATGCGATGGGTGTGTGTGTGTGTGTGTGTGTGTGTGTGTGTGTGTGTGTGTGTGTGTGTGTGTGTGTGTGTGTGTGTGTGTGTGTGTGTGTGTGTGTGTGTGTGTGTGTGTGTGTGTGTGTGTGTGTGTGTGTGTGTGTGAGGATGAACAATGGCAGTTATTGAGTAGCTTGTTTGACCTCAACCAAGTGAGGCCAAAGGCTTTATGCCTGGCATTTTAAGAGGTGAACTGGAGCAACGAGACCGACCTGAGATGGTAACCCTTTAGTCTCGCTAGTGGTCTTTACAACCCTGCTTAGTGGGCCAGCTATATGTGGACCACCCATGGATGTTACCCCTCACCCTGTATTTATATCAACCACAGCGTTGGCTGTAATATGTTGTCTTCTGATGTTACCCTCTGGACTCTCTCTGTACCTATTGCAAATCAGCAGATTTCCACCAGCTTTCTTCTACGATTTAAATTTCATACTTTGCTGAAAGAGAAACGAGTAATGTTTGTCTGGACCATTCTGGACAGATTAGTTTTGATAGGATAATGGTTACGTTTAAGAATGAAAAGAGTATGGTGCAGTAAAAACATCAAGCTCATGAAACCAGGAAGCCCTTTGTTGCTAAAAGATTCATCTTCTAAAACTCATAACAGTAGTCGCGCTTGCTTCAGAGAAAAGTTCCCCGGGGAATTGTTCTCTCCTGAGAGCCAGCACGTTTCTTGCCAAGGCTCCACTCCAGACAAAACACTCGGTAGATGATGAGATTAAATAGTATTCCCCCCACAAGTCACACCGGCCAGGCCCGATGGACACAAGTCAGAGCAGATTTAAGCTTTAATCTTATATAGTATTTTCACAAGAATGTTCATCCCCATGTTTGTGATCCAAACTATATGCAATAGAGGTCATATCGACCAAAAGATATCAAAAGTGAAAATATGATGCATGTGAATACAAAACGAAATGAATCGCTTCACCAATGAGCGAGACTGACCAATCAATCAACCAACTGTGTGTGTGCCCCCATCCCTACCCCCCCCCCCCCCCCTTCCCTCCAGGACATGACGGTGCAGGTGGAGGACGTGCGCATCAGGGCCACCTACTCCCAGAGGAAGCGGGTGCCCGTCACCGAGGGCTTTGTGGAGGTCAAGGACGGGGGCAAATGGCGGCAGATCTGCAGCCAGGACTGGACCCCCTTGAACAGCCGGGTCATCTGCGGCATGTACGGCTTTCCCGGGGAGAAGGGCTACAACGCCCGCGGCTACAAGTGAGTGCCGCGACGACGAGACAGAGTTCATTTCTGCTTATGTAAACGCCTATGTATTTAGCTAAAGAGTGTTTGGATCCGTGCCGTTTCAAAACAAAACCAAAAAACGGTGGGCTTATGTCAATAAGGGTACATTCCCCTGCGGGAGTCCTACAAATAACGCGCCATGTGGATGCTTTCTCTCTAATGTGCCTGCTTCGTTCCACATAAACAAAAGTCGTCTTGGAGTTTGATTTATCAAGCCAGCGTGACGTAACGTTGGGCTGATGCTTTACATAAGCTGCATTTTTATTTATGCTGCTTGTCACGTTGGCCTTTTTGGCTGTCGTGTGTGTGAGTTACAGCGCTCTGAGAGATGGAGGAATGGGCCGTGTATGGGAAGTGACTCAGTCCCATGGGATGTAGGAGGGGGGGGGGGGGGGGGGGGGTCCTTTTTGTTCCTTGTTGCTGCTATGTAAACGTTTTCAAGTGCCGGAGAGCATTAGTAATCTGTATTGTCAGACCCCGTGTGCAGCCTGTTATAAAAACTGTGCAATGTCTTAAAGGTACAATATGTAACATTGACACCAAGCGTTTCAAATGGGTACTGCAGCCCATATTCACAATAATGGAGAGCTGTCTCCGGCGATTGGATCCACTCAATTAAAAATCTCCAATCTTATCCAATTCCAATTAAGGCCTTATAAACTCAAGGTTATGTCTGCACCTCTTTAAGGCATGCATTGCATGTTTCCATATCTGGATGAAAACTGTTCAGGCTGTCTACTCCCCCTCTCACTGTGACCGCCTTTTAACAGAGACCCTTAGAGACTCCTAACCCACAATTAAATGAAGACCAGAAGAGCCTCAGTGATGCATAAGTTGCTTCACACGGAGGAACGGTCCTGGGAGCCACATCATGGTTTAAAGTTCTTTCAACCCCAGAAAACCTGTGGGAGCTTCTTACAACCACAAAGGTTTTGTTCATTGGAGGAGATGCAAAGTCATGAAGCCATTGTTGCTGCCATATTTTGCTAGAGGATAAATCAATGTCTTGATGTATTTGTGATAAATCAAGAAGTTATCACAAATAATTCCCGACATATTGATCAGCTATCATAGCCCTGAGTGACGAAAGCAAAAAGCCAGACTCTCATACATTAGTTTGGAAGTGATAGATTGACTTGATTGAGCAACAGATCAGTTACAATTTACCATTTTTTGAGGTTGTTGTATTTGGACACTTACTCGTAAGACGTCTAAGTCGAGTCTCGTTAGACTGCATTTCAGGTCATTTCATTCCACCAAATCCATTTCCCATTCACCCAAATAGCATCTATGCATGAGCATATGCATCTGTGTCTAAACTAAAATTGGACTTGAAGTGTTTTATCTGTTTAACTGCAGCTGTGGGCAAATTTCAGAGCCCTACGAACTAAGGCTGTGAATGTACACCCATGCTGTTTTCATTAGACGGTTTGCTTCATGCTCGACTCTGGGTGGGAGTGTTCCCAGGCGAGCAAGCGTTAAAGTCCCGCTGTAGCTGGGTACCCCTCAGTCCCGCTCCAGTGAGCTCCTCTCTCTAAACCACGGGGTCACGTGAATGTCAGTCATCCCACAACAATGTTGCTTTTTTTGCTGCCGTCAGGGAAAAATCACCCCCCAGAGCCTGGTTTGGATCGTGTTTATGTCTGAGTAACACCACATTCCTGAATATAATCATGAAGTAACCCGATAGAGGGTGAAATCGGAAGATGCGGACGACACACATCACTTAACAAGCGCACAGCTGCCGGATAGAGCGTGCATTCCCTCCACTCACAAGTTTCCCCAAAATGTATCTAATATCCCTGCTTCATACTTATGTATCACCCTGGAACATGATAGTGTGTAGTGGTGAGGGTGTTCGACTCCCCAACCGAAAGGTACTCGGTTCGATCCCTGAAGCTAACCACTAACCATGAAGCTGGTCGCAACCCAGGCGTTCAACTGAGCCCAACGTCCCGTAGTAGCAAGCGCAATGGGCACAAAGCACATTATATGTTCTTTGTTTAATATAATGGGTGTCAATACAAGGTGCTTTGTAGCGCGCCAGGGCTTTGAGCAGTGCTCTTAAGTGTTAGCCCTGTCGGACTGCACTGCATGCCGGTGTGAGCTTTTAAAAGTGTCTGCTAAATGACTAGACTAGGGATAAACTAGGGATTTTAGGTATATCAGTCAATTCCAAACAACCAATTATTTCCTATTTTCTCTTTTTCAATCTGCTTCTCTCCTCTTGATCTGCTCCCAGGCTGCTGGCCAAGCGTCGTAAGAAGAACTACTGGGGCTTCGGGGTGAACTGCACGGGCACAGAGGCCGACCTGTCCGACTGCAAGCTGGGCCGGCAGGTGGAGCTGAAGGGCAACGGGACCTGTGAGCAGGGCATGCCCGTGGTGATCAGCTGTGTCCCCGGGCGCGCCTTCGCTCCCACAGTCAGCGCCGGCTTCAGGAAGGCCTACAGGGTGGAGGTGAGGGACCGTGCTATGCTAAGAGGAACTTTTCAGTTAGTTTAGAAGAAGCACTTGGTAAAATGTAGTTGATATCATTGTATTGGCCACAGCTATACATTGTGCTTTAGCATCCCTTTAAGATGAAAATAGTATTCCTACAGTTGGGTGCAATTCCAAGATTTGACCTTTACGTTCCGTTAAATCTGCAATGGTTTATAATGTAGGCTACTTACTGAGGGAATTGGACACACCCAGGTCTTGATGAGTTGTTAGGGTTCTATATTATAAATCCATTAGTTGTATATGTTGAAGGAGAATTTGCCAAATTGTCTTTCGACTCCTTCCAGACTCCCGTTTCAATGAGTATTAGCCTCCCCTAACCGTTTGAATGAATGAATTACTAAAAGTGGTGCACTTAATTTTTATTAATTTAATTTAAAAAAAAAAGTTACCAGTGTTTCTCAGGGGGGCTGAGATAAGACACAGTGGAGGATGTTAAATGGCCACTTTGCCTTCAGCACAAGTACACCATTTGAGTCGAGTCAACGTGCGTACGGAAGTGACGTATGTGCGGTAGCACGGCGAGCGAGTAAATAAACCACTGTCGGGGAGAGGAACTACATTGACTAATAAAATCAGACATCTGGAAGATGTCTTCTTCACAAAGCACAACGAAAAAGAACACAAACAACAAGGTTCTGACCGAAAGAGAAAACGACAAATGTGTCATCGATACGTGGCATCGCTCCTATGCCAGACGATCTCCCGGTCGTTAATGAGGCAGCATCGGGCCAAACATCTGGAAATGGCTGAGCAGACAAGTGATAAACATATGGCCAGCCCAGCTGTGAACACCAGTTTCCCCTGATCCCTCTTGCTGTTTGCTGCATTTGTTTTGTTTTGTTTTTGCGTGTTTGGATTCCCCTACCTTATTCCCAAGGTAACCGCTACCTGCTTATTTAACACAAAGGATCTATTTATTAATTTGAAGTAGTTATTTTTATAAATATTTATCGCAACGTATTCGGTATACGTTACAAATTGGCATGGTGTTGATTGAAACAATAAACTATGAGATCTTACACGTCGAGTGTACAACGTTCCAACGGTTGCTAGGCAGCCGGCTGTTTTCCCAGTCACCTTTGATGGTGTTTTGTTCTTGCGCGTGTTGTTTAATCCTTCTACGGTGCGTGTTATCCTCCCTTCGCCATAGCAACCCTTGGTCCGCCTGAGGGGCGGGGCTGTGATCGGGGAGGGCCGGGTGGAGGTTCTGAAGAACGGCCTGTGGGGGACGGTGTGCGACGACAACTGGGACATGAAGGCCGCCACCGTGGTGTGTCGCGAGCTGGGCTTCGGCAGCGCCAAGGAGGCTCTGACCGGGGCGCGGCTTGGTCAAGGTAGGACAGCCCCCCCCCCCCACCAACCCTCATAACGCCTACCCATAGTCCCCAGCTACTCATTTTCATTTATACCACAGCTTTGCTGAATACTTGATTTTGATTGGCCAATAATGTTCCAAGGTTGTGAGTTGTTATATAGTGATGGAACATCACAGTATTTTAACAGTTTCTAATCAATGTGCTACATTAACAACAAGGGTCTATTAAACTATCCACCAGATTTCCTTGACCACCCAAAAACAACATGCCCAAAGCACAGCAGTAGATATAACAACACAACTTATTGAAGCAGGGTTAAAGCTGCTGGAAGTAAGATTACAAAGTTGTAAAGAGAGAGCAGAACATCATTTTGAAACTAGACAACCAAAAAAGTCCCCCTCCCCCCCTATGATTTACTGCAATTGAGAAGTGTTTCATTCACGCACCTCTGATTGACAGGCAAGATGGATTCCCCGAACCAATCGCAGAAGAGATGCACTGATTGGTCTGAAATTACCTGTGGTCTAAAGTGGTCTAAAATCCAAATCCAAATCCAAATTGGCAGGCTGTGTCAACTCCAGACAGATAATTCTCACAACAACACATTTCAGACTGACTGATATTTTTTAAAACCAATTACACTGAAATAATAAGTCATACATACAGCACCTTTAAAGATGGCATTACAAACACTACAATTCATCTAATGTTGATTAACCTGGTCAAATAAAGGTTACATTAACATTATGAATTAAGTATGTTGAGGGACTCAACAAACCAAACGAGAAGGAACTCTTTCTCAACGAATTGTGCGAGAATAAGTTAATATTCTAAGAATATACAAGATTACAACTCAAGATTATCCAAACTAAAGTCAGCACATTATTGAAGAAGTCAGTTGTTATTTGAAGTTAATTATGCAACTTAATGAAGACTAAATTATATAAGCTATATCTAACTGTCATCTATAAACTATAAAGATAAAGAAAATTATCTACGCAGTGTGTACAACAGACGGACATAAGTGACGAAAGCGAACGTGGTCTTTAAAGGTTTCACAATGGGAATGCTTTTTTGGACGATGCACAAAGATCTCTGGCTTCAGGTTATTTTTATGAGTCACTCAACACTGCGGCCAAAAGCTGTCCACAAAACACTTGGAAGTTCTCACTTCATATGTCAGTCCAAAATGGCAGCCCGATAACAACCACAGTAGCAACACACTCCAGCCTGCATTTAAAATGGACACGATAATGAGCATTCCCTGGAATCTACCGGCTGGTTTTTATTGATCCCCTGCTGCTTCTGTTGTGTATTTAACCTCATTGGCTGTCAATCACTCCCTTTGATTATATAGTGATGGTTATAGGTATTATATTGGCGCTGATAACAACTAAATACAACCCAGTCCAATTTCATCCGCAGACGACTTGAGTGTGTGTGTGTGTGTCCAGGACTATAACTGATAAAGCAGCTTCAGCCTACGTGAACAAGAACATAGAAACACACACACATGCATGCAAACTTACGTGTCGAAGGGACTTTTAAAGTGGACAATAGCAATAACCTTCAGCAAGAAAAAAGTGTTGTTAACAGGAGTCCATTGTTTGTCCTCTTTGTGTGTGTGCAGGCATTGGGCCGGTGCACATGAACGAGGTGCAGTGCTCCGGGTTCGAGAAGTCTCTGACCGAGTGCGCCTTCAACAGCGAGGCCACGGGCTGCGGACATGAGGAGGACGCCGCCGTCAAGTGTAACATCCCCGCCATGGGCTTCAACAGCAGAGTGAGTACAGTCGTAGTGTCTCTGATCATAAAGAAGCTATGGCTATCCATTGTGGGAAAACATTCACAATGTGGGTTTCGTTTTTTGGCAATCTGGGAGATCATCCGCTGTCGTCTGACGGGGGTTTACCTCTGGGGACAACGGGTGGTATATCTGGGGTGTAGTGGAATAATAGATGATGGATGTCCTGGCCAAGACCGATTAGCAACTTGAGGGATGAGAATGAAGTTGGAGTTGATGGATGATATCTACGGACAGGTGGAAGTAGTAGCCAGCTTTCTGTGAAAACTTCAATAGTCTCGTCGTAAATTCCTGAAAGTAGGCAGTAAGAATGAAGCACAATCTGGAACTGGTTTATATATTTTCTTTAAAAGAATTTGACCTAAGAAAACTCGGAAGAGAAATATGAACTTTTATTCTGTGCAGGGCACATCCTTTAATATCTTTAATCGAAGACGAGACAGGGTCAGCTAAGAAAAGGCAAGCTAAGACCAGATAAAGCATAGACATAAACATAAAGTCACAATATGAAAGATTGAGCCTCTCCAAGTTAGTAGGCGGGAGACTTACAGAATACAAAATAACTCAATAACATTGTTCTGTCCACTAACTATTCAATCTTGTCAGACAAACTAGTGTAGCTCGGTTGGCTGGGTGTGTTGAGTGGGAGGGGTTTTGCGAGTGTTGATATTAAGATTCTTGTAAAACAATGATAGACGGGCTTACCATGATTTTTTATTTGTAGAATACATCAGTTATCGGCTGTGATAACATTACTGAAATTGATAACATTACTGAAATCACTATCGATCAGCATTGACTACAGATGTATCCAGGTTACTTCAGGGTACAAGCTAGTTCAATGTTACGCAATGTCACTCTAATCGGAAGGAAAACTCTTCAAAACACTTTAATCGCGGATGACTATCTTCAAGAGGAAGGCTCCGTCAGACCCCCAAAACCCCCAGACTAGTAGACCCCCAGACCAGAAGACCCCAACCCCCCCAGACCAGTAGACCCCAACCCCCCCAGACCAGTAGACCCCAACCCCCCCAGACCAGTAGACCCCCAAAACCCCAGACCAGTAGACCCCAACCCCCCCAGACCAGTAGACCCCAACCCCCCAGACCAGTAGACCCCCAAAACCACAGACCAGTAGACCCCAACCCCCCAGACCAGTAGACCCCAACCCCCCAGCCCAGTAGACCCCCAGACCAGAAGACCCCAACCCCCCAGACCAGTAGACCCCCAAAACCGCAGACCAGTAGACCCCAACCCCCCAGACTGGTCCTAGAAAGAGACCAGTCTGGACTACTATCCTCCCCCTCATCTCCCTCTCTCCCTCCCCTCTGCAGCTGAGGCTGAGCGGGGGTCGTAACCCGTATGAGGGCCGGGTGGAGGTGCTGGCCGAGAGGAACGGCTCCCTGACCTGGGGGGCGGTGTGCAGTGACAGCTGGGGAACCATGGAGGCCATGGTGGTGTGCAGACAGCTGGGCCTGGGCTTCGCCGACAACGCTTTCCAGGTGAGCAGCGCTGATCAAAAGAGGCTTGCAGTGAGTTGTAGATGTGTAACGTTGACGAGCAGGTAGGGGTAATGCATCTCGCTCAAGGATGCAGAACAGGGAGGCTGTGGGCGGTACAGGTAGGCTGGTAATTAAGGTGTTGAACACAGTACCTTGGAGAGTGATAGATGCAAAACCATCCCATTACATTTACCTGCTCAACAACATGGAGTCATTTGGCAGACGCTTTTATCAGATACAGTTCATTCAGGAGCTGGTAAGGCTCAGGCATCTCGCTCCAGGATGCCTACATGGCTGCAGGGAATCAAGCACAGTGCTTTACTCCCAAACTGCAATGGACTCTGATCACTTCCCTATTTTATTCTGTTTTTAAACAAGTTGTAGAAGATGACGTTATTCATCTTGGGGACCGTAATTGAATGTCAGAGAAAGCATTGTGGGTGGTTTGGTGCCCAGCAAGAATGAGCTGCATGTGCTTTTCAGGGTTGTGTGAAAATAAATGATGGTCCACGTTGTATGGTTTTCCCCCCTCTGCTGGAACGTTCCCAGCGCTTTCATAACTCGCTTGGTACATAACATTCTGGAGGAACACATCTGGTAGGGATTAAGCTTGGCCGGCACAATTGTTAGAAATACTGGAAGAATACCGATCATATGCAAAGTCGGCTTATTCTTAGTAATATTCTAATATTTGAATGATTTTATAGATCCCATAAATCCAAATCCAAAACAACATACAATTTTTGTTTGACCAGCAGATCCGTTTTTCTGCGTTTGAACAGATATCTAATCCATTCCACTTAACAAGGTATAATGTGAAAATGAACACATTAAATTATTGGAAAACACACTTTGTATAGATGTTCATCATTTTGATTGAGCGACTCCTAACGGCAGAAATAACATATGCCTTTAAAACAAAATCAAAGGAATTGTAAAAATAAACCAGAACCAGTGCTACGGTGGTCGCTTAGTAACCAACAACAGTGTCCCTGGGTATGCTGACAAGCCATCAATTCACAGTAAGGAGCCTGCGTTTTCATTCAACCATATGAGGGTAATTGATACGCTATGAGCTTTAAAACATCAAAACCGGCAGTAAGGAACCACGGGGGGGGGGGGGGGTCCATGGCTGTAACAGGTGTGACGCCAGTAGCTGCAGAAGACTTTTACTAGCAGTCCAGAGGATAACATTTAAAGAGGGTACCTGCATCGCCTCCGGCACGGCTCTGACGTCTGAGCACTGTTGGGTTCACCGTGAGCTCTCGGCCCCCCTCCCCTGCACTCTCCTCTCCCCATGTTATCTTTACAGTCCAAGTCTTGCCTTGGCTGTGTGGGAGGGTCTGTGTGGTTTCGGGGTCCTGCTGTGATTCCATCGGTGATATAAGCCCGGAAAGTATGTCGGGAGAACGGGATGACGACAGCGGAGCAGCTTGGTGTTTACAAGGGGAATGTGGGCGCATTGGAACAGCCAGAGCTTGTTCAGGCTTTAATAATTGTCATTTAGACGATCATACGCAATGTGCTTCCTATGGAAGAACACATAAATGTGTCATCAAGCGCTCCGTAGCCCAGCCTCAGCATGTGGACCTTCCACTCTGCGTGTTGCTTACGTTAAATAATCTAGTTGCATAAAAGTTTTTTTTGTTTTGTTAGCCGTGCACGTACTATATCTACATCTTCATTCCAATAGGACATAGGAAATACATTTTGAAACGAGCCACAGATAATAACTATGGTATTAAGTCGCTCTGTTTGGTGTTTCTATGTACAGCATTTGCGTAAGGTCAACATGTTTAGAAAGAGAAGATTGCCTGCTCTTTGTTATATCATAGCGACCAAGGAGTCATTAAACATTCCCCTCAGTCCACTCTAGTATGAAATACCAGCACCAGATGCAAACGACTACATTATGTCTATTTCATTTATAACGATAATCAACCCATGCTAGTAAACTCAAGCTCAATTTTACGCAATTATAAAGTCTTATACTAATGGCGGAAAGTAGCTGCTTTTGGGTCCATTAAGAGTTCCCCTTAGTGGGTGCCTAATTTAATTTATAGACTCCTATGGTTCAACCATGATTATATCAATAAAAACCTAACAACCTAACATTCAGTTTAAAGTATTTTTACAAAAAGAAACATAAAAGGTCAATTTACCAGCACAAATGTTTCCTTTTCCAGCTGGCTATGTAACAGTCTATGAACTTCATTGAACCTAACTTTGTTATTCCTAGCCATAGACAGCCGAACTATATAATTAGGTAAAAATAAACAGTCTATGTCCTATTTATGCTCATGGATTCAAGGTTCCTACTTTCTCTCAGGATTTATACGTGAGACACAAGGCATTTTTAAATGCATGTTTATGTCACATTCATTGTTTTGTTTATTTCTTAACTGGTGGGCAGTGCAATGGACAGGCTTGTCTGGAGAAATGACCAAGAACAATGAGTCAAGAACAACATTGACTCACATAAGCTCATTTGCTTCATTCATATGCGAACTAATTTAATTTCAAAGAAATCTGAAACTATCTTTACGTTGTTGATGCTATTCCTTCAGTTGTTCCTATTTTGACCTATTTCAGGGCAGTTATATTGGATTTTGTTATACACCGCTGCTTTCTACAGAAGATGTGAACATTGGCATTGTTCGATTGTCATGGTGTTGCAGCTGTGGATGGGATGGTTGCCCGGTCATAGTTTTAACTTGCTTTTTCTGGGGGAACACATGGCTGCTGAAATCGTAGGCTCCAAAACCGGAAGCCAGGTTGAGAAAAGTTTTTTTTGTTGCATATTTCACATGTTGACCCCAGTATTGACCTTGGTTTTGCGGCGGTCCTTCCCAGGAGACGTGGTACTGGCAGGGGGAACCGTCGGCCGAGGCGGTGGTCATGAGTGGGGTGAGATGTTCAGGGACAGAGCTGACCCTGGACCAGTGTCTCCACCATGGAAAGCACCTCAACTGTCCCAAGGGAGGAGGACGCCTCGCTGCCGGGGTGTCCTGCACACAGGGTAACACACACACACACACACACACACACACACACACACACACACACACACACACACACACACACACACACACACACACACACACACACACACACACACACACACACACACACACACACACACACAAAATTACAGACACTTTGCTTGTGGCATGTCCCTTTTTTTTACTGCCTCTACGACACAGTAAACTACATATAACACAATGACAGTAGCCACTAGATGAATAACACAGTAATGGACTGAATACATAATGAGTGATTTCCATATCCCCCTTGTGGGCAAAGTGCACCAACCTTCTAGATTTGATCCGAGGGTTTATTGAGATTTCCACAAATGAATAGAGCAGCAGACACAAGTTTATTGAATAATTCACTCCACATGTTGTGAATATATCCAAGCACTTCATCATCCACACAGCCCCAAACATCTCAAAGAAGATTTCTTGGCTTTCCTTGAATGATGCTGAGATCAAGGCAACTAACATGGTATGACATACTGATGACATACAAGATCAAAAATTGTATTTTTGTGTGTTTACCGAATGTGGTTGCAAAGCCAAAGGTGTTTCAAATCCAGGATTTCTGCATGGATTTCAGATAACCTTTTCTAACTCGCTCAGCATGAAACTTGATATGCAGCATCAACAAAGGGACTTTGATCAATTAAACAAATAAGTGTTTTTATACGATTTGTACTACAATTAAGTATCATCTCCATTTAGTATCTCCACACCATCATTTACCCCCTTCTCCTCCTCCTCCTCGATCTCCCCCCCTAGCGGCTCCGGACCTGGTTCTGAACGCCCAGGCAGTAGAGCAGACCACCTACCTGGAGGACAGGCCCATGTACGCGCTGCAGTGTGCCCAGGAGGAGCACTGCCTGTCCAGCAGTGCCACCGGAGCCAGCTCCACCTCTTACCGCCGGCTCCTTCGCTTCTCCTCCCAGATCCACAACAACGGACGATCCGACTTCAGGCCACGTTCGGGTCACCAGTCTTGGGTCTGGCACGAATGTCACAGGTGAGACACTCACTATATGCTGTGTATCCGGACTAGTATTAAAACACACACACACACACACACACACACACACACACACACACACGTCTTGTGTTTGAAGAGACAGAATAATACATCCCGGTAGTAATGTTCAGATGTTTTAGGCCCAATCCCATTTCTACCCCTTACCCCTCCCCCTTGTTTTGAAGGGGTAAGGGGAAGGGGTAGAAATGGGATTGGGCCTTAATACCTGTGTTTTCCATCGTGACACGCAACCTTCTGACACCACAGCTGGTTGGTTGATAAGGCAAATAAGGTCACAGATACAAGAAAGAGCAGTAGTGTTGCAAAGTGTTAAATCACAGTTATTTGTTCTCAGGAGAAATGATGGGTCAAACCGTGCTGTTCACTGGGTTATAATAATTAATCTAAACAAACAAGCTGGAAACCGTTTGCCACAAAGCCTTTGCCAAATGGTTATTAGGCGTTAGGGTTAGACGTTGGCCTGGCCTCCCCATGGGGCTTCAATGATTACAACTCTACCTAACACCTCCTTTCTGGTCCAGGCACTACCACAGCATGGAGGTGTTTACCCACTACGACCTCTTCAGTCTGAACGGTACCAAGATTGCAGAGGGCCACAAGGCCAGCTTCTGTCTGGAAGACAGCCACTGTGAAGAAGGTACCAGAATCTCCCTTCTCTGTTTGTTAAGTGTTGATTATTGTTTACTGGAAGGTCTACAAGGACGGTGGTGTCAAGCTTTAGGAAATGGCATAAGGCCAAAGTATTCTGTCCTGTTTCCAAGGCAAACAATGGTCACAAATAGTACCTTGTTTTGTTTAATGTAGCATTTGAGTAAATCCTTAAATCACAATGATCAACGAGGAGCAGACATGGTTTTAGATCTGATGCATACTTAGAAAACTGACATTTTTCTAAATTACACACGTAAGTGCTTCAACCTCAAATCACCTATTTTATTTGTTAAGTGCAAGACCCTCTGCCATGTTAATTAAAATGAGCCATGGTTCGTCAAACCAATTTCTTCAATAAGGAAAATATATTGGCCCATGTCTTAGAAATCCTTTCCAACGACAGTTTGAATCAACTTATTGTGTTCATATTGGATCATGTAGAAAATATGGGTCTGAATCATCTCTTTTTTTGTCGGGTTTGATCAATGAAAACCTTTTTTGCGGTGTGGCTTCTATTACTAAAAGACTACAAGGTACACTCCTAAGGAACAAATGTGATTGGTTCACAGGTATTCAGAAGAAGTTTGAGTGTGCCAACTTCGGCGCCCAGGGTATCACAACGGGCTGCTGGGACACCTACAGGCACGACATTGACTGTCAGTGGATCGATGTGACGGACGTCAAGCCAGGGGACTACATCTTCCAGGTGTGCACTAAGCCAAACCTCCTGATAACTCTCACCCGCCAACAAACGCTAATGAGTTAAAGGTGCAGTGTGTATAGAATGAGTATTCAGTTACTGGCTGTAACCTCACTACTAGATGCCACTAAATCCTACACTGCACCTCTAATGAACTAATGAGACATCGGCGGAAATGTCTTTTACTTGATCTTACTTTGCTACAATTTTATTTCATCGTCTTATGCCTTATTTTTAAGTCTTGTTCGATTTATATTTGATAACTTATAAGCCCTCTCTGAACTCTTCAATGTTATGAAATCCTACAACTAATATATCCTACAAATGAATATTGACTGGTCAGCCCATACCTCTTTTTGTTTACAATAATCTTAGCAGTGACACTCCCAAAACCTCTCCCACTCACACATTATACATTCTGACTTGAATTAGTGAAAAAAACAAACATTGTGTTCATATTAAATTATAATAATGTCAAGTTAATTGCTAACAGCCCTTTTTTCCCACACCATTCTATTTCATAAACTTCTAGGTTGTGATCAATCCCAACTTTGAAGTCGCAGAGTCTGACTACAGCAACAACATCATGAAGTGCCGCTGCAGATACGACGGAAACAGGATATGGATGTACAACTGTCATATAGGTATGATTATCACCCTCCAAACCTTTTTAATTTAAACAATTACAATTTAAATTACAATCTTAATTACTGTGAAATAAAACGTATACGGTACTATGAAATAAAAAATATATTTTCTTCCACACTATATATATTTTATTGAGTGAGATAGACATATGTTTGACTCCTTAACATTAGGGTATTGTAACAAACACTTATTTTTTTTATGAAATTCAACAATTGACGGATCATTACGCAAAAAGTAAAACCCCCATCGACAACACCTGAAAATATAGTTTGCCACTTGAACTTGTGACAAAAAACATATCAACGTAAACAAAACATCGATACTGACGGTGAAAATACTCTATAGAACCCTTGAGTGATTCTGCTAGACAGGTTTCCATTAGGCTCATGAGAACGTTGGCAGCGTGGTGTGTGACAGTGAGTTCACTTCACTGCCTCCTCAGCTGGATGAATCCTGAAGTGTCGATGTTGGCAGCTCAAGAAAATGTAATGTTTTAAATGTCACCAGATGTCTGCCAAGTCCTCCTGAAATACAGAACGGCAACGTCGTTAATGACTTACGGTCCGTCTTAAGGATACATTAACTTATCTCAGAAATCAGAATTCACATGAATATCTAAAGTCTGAAGGCAGACAAGCCTGGGGGAAAAAGGAACTTTTTATTCGCTTCATATTTGATTCGACCAATAACGTTGCTGGAGGCAGGGATATTCAAGCTTGTAATTGGCAATCACAAATTGTGCCAGCAGTAGTCAATCAAAAAAGTGTCTGTAAAGGTTTTCAACACTGTGTAGGGGCCACTGTAGAAATGGACTAATTAAAATCTGGTTCTGAGAGCTTTATTCACTCCCACTAATGAGTAGAGTAGGTTAGCAATGAAACAGGAAATAAGGGGTTAGTCCGCCCCTTGCATTTTGGTTTCTGGCCCAGGCTCTGTGCCGTCTCGGCGTCTCCCCACAGAAGTTCTGCTATAAAATTGTCAGCCGGCTGGATCTGAGATAAATTGTGCTCAATTTGTTTGGAAGACCCCAGCCTTCATTTGTACTCATTACCACCTCATATACTTCCAAACCCCCCCCCCCTTACCCTCCCAGGTGGTTCGCTGAGCTCGGAGACAGAGGAGACATTTCCCGGATTGCTGACCAATCAGCTGTCACACAGGTAGACCAAGGACAGCGGACAAGCAAACCTAAACAGCAACAGAAGGCTAGGAACAGGACCACGCTGGGGCAGCTAGACCGCAGGAACACTTGAAAACCACTAGAGGGAGCTGACCTCTTCTTTCCCGCCTCCTCCCCCAGCTACCTTCTGATTGGTTGTGGATTTTTTGCCTCAGTTCAACCTCTGAGAAATGGAGGATGAACCAGCGAATGAATGAACTGCTAGCTTCATATTGGAAATAACGATTTTTGACCATGCACGCATACAGAAAAATGTGCTTTTATCCTATTTTGTCTTCACTGCTCCCACTGAACAACACGGAGTGATGTGGTGCTCGTTTCCGGTCAAACCAAATCCCTTCATAGTCCCAATGTCAATCAAGCCAATTTACAAGTCGTTAAGCTTCATGACACAAAGACCATATTTTTGCACTCGTTTTACGTTCAGAATTTGTGCAGCATGACATTTTGTGGTGTATCCATAGGAAATAAGTAGGATGGATAGAGATATATATGTATAAATATATTTAAAGATATGGGAAAATCAATTACATTGATGATCTTAAATGACAAGGACTGTAATATACAATTTTGACACGCAAAGCCACAGACGTCAAGATAAAGCATGCAGGAATGTGTAGTGACCATGTTCAATCAGATTTCAAAACGGTCCAATATTTCCTAAAATAATCTTTAGGTGTCAAGCATCAATGGTGCTAGGCAACTATTGTTATTGCCAGTTTTATTATTCCACCATATTCACTAGTTTTAATTTTCAAATGATATCCAATGGTGGATTTTACATGCGGTTTATTCCTGTTTAAGAATCTTTCTGAATCGAAACATCTGAAAATTGTCCATGGAAATACTTTTTTTTCTTTTGTGAAACTACAATACCTTTCATCTTAATGTGCCTATCATCCCCATGGCTTTTCTTTAAAGTCTACATTTTGTTAAATTATTGCAGTCAGGGACTTTGGTGCCATATTTCAGATGTACTGTAAATAGTTAGTGAAAGTGCCTTGTTTATGCATGTCTATGGTGGTGTGGCGACTCGAGGGCCCCCCTTATTGTGCAAGTGTACATTTTACTAGCTGGGTGAGATTGTTATGGATGCATTGTGGGAAATGTGGGAGAACATTACATTTGTAAATAAATAAGCAGACAAAGCAGATCTCAAGTTACTTTTGAGGACATTATTCATTACTATATGCACCTCATTTTAACTACTGTCTACATTGGGTCCAGGGTTTGCCTCCTGCTATTTGGCAAATGGGAAAAGTGGAAGATTTTAGTTTTTAGATTTTCTTTAGTTTTTTGTTTAACCGACCAGGGCCCCGTTTCCCGATAACGATTGATCCACGCTCGTACGACCATTCTCATGATGGATCTTCCGATCCTTCGTAAATTTCTTTGGAGCGTTTCCTGAAACTCCTCTTAACATGAACGCGTGTTCACTGCACTCACGACGTTCGTAGGATTGTAACTGTCTACTGACACGGTGCTGAAATGGGCTCAGTAGGAGGGGGAGAGGCAGGAATGTCGCAGGAAAATGGGGTGCACTATGCGTATATTTTTTCACGGCATTTTCCCCCTGAAATAATTCCATATTACAATAATCAAAAAAAGCTCGTGTGACAACTACATTTATCTTAATGTGCTGATTTCTGAAACATGCTTTGCGCAGCAAAGAGAGCCGACTTTATCTGATTCCGCATAAGGTTTAATTGATTGCGTGCACTCTTTAGTCTAGAATATTTGTAGACATTAAAAATGCAGCATTCCATTCATTCATTTTCATTAAAACGCAGAGGCTTGGCATTGACACACGGCTATTGCTGACCCGATTAGGAGAGCTCGGTCTAGATCCTGCCCATATTGTTGGGCAGGATGAAGTAGGCTATAGGTCTTTTTACACTGCCAAGCCGGTTCGGTCGCATCTTGGCACGTCCGGCGATTTCACCTTCTTATCTCAAGTTTCCTGTGTAAAACCGAGGGGGTCAAATCCCCCGTTCGTCAGGGCGCGGGCTTTCTTGGTTCACTGGGGAAGGCGGGGCTGCGCACGGAGTCTCTGACCTCTTTAGAATAATTTGTATTGTTGCATACTCCCGAATGTTTTAATTTTTTTATGAATGAAGACACCCGCATGCAATAATGAGTTCACTCTGAGTGTAGACTACAAAAGCGATTAACTACGGTCAGGGATGTTCATTACTGTACAATAAATAGTGAACTTCATCACAAACTCACCGAAGCGCCTACAGTGCAAACAATAGCAACAAAAAACGCCTGCAGAAATTCTCCGACACCCGTTGGTCTCAGCATGATGCATGTCTACAGTCTTCTGTCATTTATCAATATGAGGAAATTAACCACGATGGTTGAATAAAAATCAGAGGGAGACAGCAAGTGCAGCTCGAAATCGTCCTCCCACACAAGAGCAATGGAATAATTTGATTTTATTATATGCCTTGTGACGTGGCGTTTGATCTGTACATATCGGCTGCGCATATATTTTTGGAATTTTAAATTGCTGCAATAAATTATGTTGTCGTTGACTTCTAACATGTCTCTATCTTGGCTGTTTAAATTGAACAGTAGTCTATGAGTAAAATATCGGCGGTAACCACTGTTTTTGCTTGCGTAAATTGCGCCAACTGGGCATTCCGTGGTATTAGATGTGTTTTAATAAAACGCATCCAATACACGGAATGTCCGCTGGTGACGCCACTGAGGCGGTACTCATAGGATGCTCTTAGCATCCTATGAGTACCCCTGGAGTCCTCGTTAGCTACAAGCATTTTCACAACATTCGTTACCAACGATGCTGTCGGGAAACGGTGTGAAAACTGTACGATGCTCGTACGACGCACTTCACGATCCACTTAGGCTAACGATGCTTTCGGGAAACAGGGCCCAGGACCTTAGTGTAAAGTCAGGAGAACGGGCGAGCGGGAGAATTCAGAACGAGTGTGTGGGCGTGCCGACATTTCTGTCCTGTGACTGGCACGAAACCGGGAGCATAGAGTGTAGCTGCTTCATACATTTCTCTTCTTGCCTGTATTTTGCTTTCCACTCTTCTGCTGGTATTGCAGAATCGTCTTAATAAATGCAGTATGGATAACACCGCAAAAAGTCAGCATTACAGGGTTGGTAGCCTCACCCGCCGTCTCCGATGTGTTGTAAACAAAACACAACGTCTATCCATGCATTATTTTTGAGTTACGTCCTACACCCCTTGCCTTAAGGATACGGAGGATCTCCAATACGTCTGAACCAGTCGGTCTTATCTAATGTTGCGTGTTGCATGTGCGAAGGGGCAGCTCCTGATAATCTCCGGACCTGACTCTCCGGAGTTCATGTGTGCAAGGCTTGTCTAGGTGAGTTGAGATTAGGCTGTCAACCTGTTAGTCCACAAGGATCTCTGGGCTCCTCTTCAGTAACGCTTGACCCGTCCCGTTTGTATCCCCAGAGCCCTGGTGACCATGCGCCTGGCAACAGCCGAGTCAGTCTTGGGACGCTCCTTCACCGGCTGGATGAACTCTTTGGAGAGAAAAACAGTCATTAGTCAAGTCATTTATGAGCCTTTGATTAAGGAGGAACATCCTTAATCCTATACATTAATAAAAACCTTAATATACACGTATAGATGGTAAGCCAACCAGCCTATCCAGTGGTCCGTACCAACTGGTAGGCTGGTCTATCCATCCAACCTACATCTGTGGGGATAATCCCGCTTCTGATGTCACTACAGGGCCTATTTGGACATGGCTTGTAATTGCTAATCAACATCACACCTGATTGTAAAATAGGGATCATTTAACATAGCGCTTATCCATCAAAACGTAATAAATTCATAATGTTTTGTTACTGATAAGTTCATCAGTAACTAAAGGCTTGTAGATTAGTCATGACAGAATTTTACAAGGTGCTACAGAGAGTTACACCGATTTAGTTAAACCCCAGACCGATGGCTAAAAACCAACAAAACAAGCTTGACTAGTCGGTAATGCCCTTTAGATTAATTTGACTAAGCCTCATTGTTTTCATATACTAAAAGGGGTGAATGTGATGGGATGAATTTATATAGTGGCCAATATTAACTCGTTTTTTAGTGCTCAGACATTACAAATATGAATCTTTGTCCCACGCAGCCACGTAAACAAAAGCTGTTGACGTCTTTGACATCATGGAGAAGAAAATTAATCGAATGACGATCAAAGTATTCCCATCAGTGCATCCTTGAATATTTAAAGATCTTGGAAAGCCGTCCCATCTACATGCACCCATGTGAAGCCCACATCGCCGTCCCCCCACTGCGATCACCTGGTGGTGCGTTACCTGCTCTTTGGCCGGCTTTAGCTTTGGATTGCTGGCTCGCCTGTGAGAGTGTGCGCGTCTTGAGGAGCGGATGGTTGATGCTGAGGGCATGGTGTGCTAGGATAGAGTGAAAGACACTGGAGTCTATTGGGAGCCATGACATAAATATAAAGCAGTTGGAGGCCCACCACAGAGATTACATCTCTCACAGATCTGTGAACAGGTATATACTTCATTCATGGTGTTTATGGAGGGGAACCTACCTGCAGTCTCACTGGAGAAAATCGCCAGGGCATGCGTGTCATCCACCCATGTGATTTTCATTCCTCCAGCACTGGATGGAACCACAGAATGGGAACATCTTAAACTCACAGCAGTCATGACATGGGTTTTATAAATTGGGATAAATAATTAGCTTACAAATACAGCCAACAACAGAATACATCTGAGCTAGGCTAACGCTACCGTAGGACTGAGAACATGAATGAAGGGTTTGAACCCTCCTTACCTGTAATCTGTGAAGGCATCGATCAGGTCATCTGTCTTGAACACAGCCGGGAAGCCGTAGATCTCGATCACATGGCCGAATTCCGCAGTATTCATCAACACGGTCTCAAAAGGAGAGTAGTCATTATGGGCATACTCAAGGACCACCCCATCAGTTTCCTTCAGCCCTGCGGAAATCTGATTAAGACAGATATTACTGCTCATTAGAAGTAGGTCTACCCACTAAAACAAACGTCAATGCTTTTATCTCAACTTGTTTATTCTTATTCTATAATTTTAAACTGGTAAGGTTTAAAATTATCAACTGACAACTCTCAAAGACAACATTCACTCAAAAGAATCATAATACAACAGGGTGTAACTCTACTGTACCTCATCGGTTAATTTAGTTATTATAAGCGTTTTAATGTCTTCAGTCAGGTTTGCATCACAGGGGCTGGCCATTTCCGTCCCCCTTTCCTCTTCATCACCCCCTTCGGCCTCTTCCTCCAGCTTCGGCTTTCCCCCCCATCTGCCCTGATCCAGTTTCATGCCAGTGAAGTCAGACATGGTCTGCTCTAAGGAGAAGGACCATGTCAAGGGATCCGCCTCGGGCAATGCTGTCTCCAAATTCTTTAATGGGCTGTTGAAATCTCCGCCATGGGTACCGTCGTGGGGCATACTGGAAACATGAGAGGGCATGGCCATGGGTGTGTCAGTGAAAAGTTTGGATTCCGATGTGGTACTGCAGGAGCTCAAGCTGGCCGGCTCCGGGGCTCTGCCCTGTGCTGGTGGGTCTTGTGGGAAGGACGATCGCTGTCGGGCTGTTTGGGGTGTATAGAGAGCCCTGTCGGGTCGCTTGGAGGCTCTGGTTCGTCTCCGGCTGGGCGGGGGATTAACGTGGGCTTTGTCCATGTGACCTCTGTTCCTCGGGGTTAGTGCTGCCTCACCCACAGAACAGCTGGGGTTATTCTCTGGGTCACAAGCATCATCTACATAGCACCTATAGAGTTCAGGAACAGCATTTAAACCAAAAGTTATGTTGATTTTATGCTGAAATTACAACATATAATAGTGAAGACACATTAACATTGGGTTAGCATTTGATTACCGTTGCTCTGAAAAGCACACCACCACCCGGCGACTCCAGTCCTCCCCTACTGAGAAGGTGGCCAGTTCTGAGTGGGACTCGGTCGTCTTGTGGATCAAAAAGCGTAGTCGGCTTGGCAACGGTGGAAACACCAAGACACTGACAGAAGAACCAAATAAGTTAACCCGCATTGATACACAGGTCTTATCGACATGTGATACTGCTTTTCATCCTTTGCTGATATAGCTATGTTTAAATAAATGATCGTATGAACTCACTTTTTTCTGTCAAGCCTCTGTTGGTACCCATCAAGTTCATCCAGCAAAAGGTGCACAAATACACTCTCTTGCTTGGGGAGATAACAGCCATCAAAACTGGGATACGCCAGGGTTGTTAAAAAGGGAAGGGCAGTTATGAAGATATAATAAACATACAGCAACTTAAGTTCTTGAACGAGATCACGTCTAAAACACTCTTAGTAAAGCACATGGATTAGTACTGTAGTAATAAGGAAATATGATATGGACTGTACAAGTTTAGGAAACGGAGCGCTCTGCTGCCGGACGGGCGAACCGGACTTCTTCTCGTTTTATATTAAATGAAGAGCATCGAGGTCGCCGCCTATGGGCCAGAAAGTGGTACAACATGGACTGATGTGACGCTGTCCATCACAACCACAACACATTCGACTTATGGCTAGAAGTAGTTGCTTAAAGTAAGAAACCTTCAAGTGAATCCGCATTGAAGCCTGGATTTCAAACACTTAAAGAAATTAGATTTTTGGATCTGTGGAGGAGAGGTCGTGTCAAAACCCACGGCATTTGTGATACTCTTAACACCGTCGTTGTGTATGATAGTGAGCGATTATGTATATGAAATACAGTCGCCGTAGCGGTATCCTGAGAAGCACTCACTCAGGCGCGGGCATCAGTTTAAACTCAGACGTAGCTCCTCAAAAACAGTAGCATATATACGTACGGGAAGCACCCGATGACTCCCGGGCCGAGCTCCACCCACCAACAAGGCATAGCACCTGGCTGGCCCTCCAAGGTGAGATTAGTTTTACTTTCAGGCGCCACGGCGTCAGAGCCCACTACCTGAATTTGATTCTAAGTAGTAAATGTGGCATAACGCTGTTCTACAGGTGACCGGATGTCAACACTTAATATTAATACAATACTGGCACTTCCATCCATCTTCAGTACCCAAACCATCTAGCAGAGAGCATGAAATCAAAGTTTACATGTGGGCCAGGTCACCCCACAACTGCAATTACTGAAACTCAAGGGTTTAGTCCAGGGGTCTCAAACTCTACTTACCTGGGGGCCGCTGGAGGTAGTCTGGGTCACATCAAGTATTCCAAAAAAAAAAAAAAGTGCACAACCGACCCAATCCAAGTTAATGATCTGGCTATAATTAAATCACAATGGCTATGTGATCGTTGACAACAGGGGACATTTCATAGCGGTTGGTTGAAACTGGGACATTTTAGCGTCCTTTGGCTTGTCGGGATTCAGGACACGCAACTCAAAATTGGGATCGTCCTGGCAAAACCGGGACATCTGGTCACCCCATCACAAGTGATAAAGCGTTGCAAGCCACTCAGCAAAATTGCGCGTTTGACAACACACGGGCCGCACCAACACTAAACTTTGATGTAAAGTAGGGGGCCACAAAATATCATCCCGCGGGCCTCAATTGGCCCCCAGGCCGTGAGGTTGAGACTCCTGGTTTAGTCCTATTCGACTACCAACATCCTGAGTTTACCTATTATGAGGTGGCGTAAATTCGTTTTTCCCATAGTGAAAGTCTAAGAAAGAATGAGCAACTAATGCAGCAACATTTGACACTGTTTTATTCATCAGGGTGGTGATTGATACATCCGATCGCTGGAGTCGTTTAGTCAAACAGACCGAAGCCCATGTCATCATCAGATTCCTCAGACTCGTCCTTCGCGGCCTCCTTGGCAGGGGCAGCCGCAGCAGCTGGTGCTGCAGCAGCGGCCACAGCAGCAGGTGCTGCCACTGCAGCGAAGGCGGTTGGATCAGCCAGGTAGGCCTTGACCTTGGAAAACAACATACGCAAAGTCAACCACCATTCAAAGTAGGGCTTTGACTTTTGCCCAAAAATCATATTCGAAGTTTGTTCGTTTATTAATATTCAAATATTTATTAATAATATTTTGACCATTAAATGCCTTCAGTAAGACCTGGGCTGAATCCCAATACTTAGTACATACCATTTCTGTTCAGTGTCTACTGAACAGAAGCGTTCTACGCAGGGCTCCAGACTAACTTTTTCCTAACTTTCTCTCATAAAGAATATCGTCAGACAATGCCAAGGGATCGGTTCTGTCCCGAAAAACCCTCTGTTTCCGGAGAGACGCCTGTACGATAAGTGCGCCGAGGTCCATGGGAACACCCACAAATGGTGACGCCATTATCGGAGGAAGGGCTAGGAAGCTGCGCACGCCGATATAAGTAGCCGATCTCCGGGTAGACTCGCTGAAAAGCTGCTCCCAACCAGGTTTGGTTGCGAGCGTTTAGTCACCATGGTGAGACAGCGACACTTAAAGAGATCGACTTCCATGGTACAGCTAACCCAGGCTGTCAGCTCAACATACCTTGTTAACCCTCTAATCGAGCTTCGTAGTACAGGCCCCTGGATTGGGCTTCGCGGATTTGTTTACAGGCGTTGCTATTGTTACCGGTCTTGCGTGTTCCAACGGTTTATTAGGTATCTAATACATCGCTGTCTAATTCATAATTCATTCACTGCCTCTTCCGTGGTTATTACAATATTATGAATAGACTGCTCTGTAAATAAATAAAATTATACCAGATACATTTTCAGTCGCACCGGTGCGCCCAAATAAAATATTTGGTCGCACTACCCCGAATTCTAGGCGCATGTGCGCCCAAATTAGGCGCACTCTGGAGCCCTGGTTCTACGCATAGCATATTATGATGACTATATGCTCTGTAAGGTGACCTTGGGTGTCTTGAAAGGCGCCTCTAAATTAAATGTATTATTATTACAGCTGAAGACCGTACTACACTGTCAAGTGTAGTACGGTCTACAGCTATGCGTAGAACGCTTCCGAACACCGCCGAAACTCCACCGGATGTTTGGAGATGACGTATCTCCCCTCAGATGCCGGCAAAACTACCTTGATAAGTTACCTGTTTTCCGTCTTGTCATCGTTGCTATAAAATTAAAAATGTCTCTTTTTACTTAATGACTTACTTTACTCTTTTTAATGACTATTTTTTCGCCGCTTTCTACGACGTCTTTCTAAGCCGCTGTTGGTAGTGTCGGGTCAGCCATCACTTCTTTGTTCGTTACCAGACTCCGGTTGCTTTGTGGGATAGCGTAGTGACCTACCGTTGTATACTGTGGCGGTAGTACCAATGGGTAGTACGCATTCATTAACGTTTTCCGTACTACACAATGCGTACTGAGCATTCGGACGCGCTATATTTGTGGCGTACTACAGAATGCATACTATAAGTATGAGTATTCGGATTCAGCCCTGGATTGGGTTTTGCGTGGTTTGTTTACCGGCGTTGCTATGGTTACCGGTCTTGCGTGTTCCAACGGTTTATTGGGTTTCTAATAAATCGCGGTCTAATCAATACTTCATTCACTGCCTCTTCCGTGGTCATTACAATATTATGAATAGAGTGCGTCGGGTTCTCCGACGTCTCTCCCTCTTGGCCTGCCCATAACAGGTTTGAATATTAAGGGCTGCCTAATATTCGTTCGAATTTTGATTTATTTTTTGATATTCTAATTATATTCTCATTACGAAGTTCGAAGTCAAAGCCCTATAGATATTAAAATGTTCACTTTGGAGCGCATCTGCTCATCAGGGTCATGATATCACAACTTATCTAACAGTTTTCTGTCTGCAGGGAGAAAGACAGAAAAGTGCTTCACACGCTTTACAGTAACCTAACCTGTAACAGGTGAGCTTAACTTTCCTGGAACCAAACTTGCAACAGGTGACATGCACCCTTTTACTGTTTGCCGGGGAACTACAAATGAGCCACCAGGCGTCACTGAAAGATGACCTTAACGGCAATGTTATTATGTAGCATGCTCCAATACCTTCTCTGCCAGGGGGAAGGAGATGTCAGTCTCCACAGCAACTGCAAGGACCCTCTTGTAGCCATTGATGATAGAGTGGGGGATGGAGGCCAGAGTTGGGTAGCCGATCTCCAGACACACGCTAGCAATGTTCCTCACGCCCTGAGAAGAAAAACATTTGTAAAAATCACATTGCAGCTTTAAGTGCAGGTAGGGGCGCAATACCTTTCCTATAAAAGACAAGCTACACAACCTAAAGTTTTATTGTTTGACACCAACACCCCTGCTTATCTTGGGATGCAGACCAGCAGGAATAGAAGGCAACCAGTTGTTTTGTGCAGGGGGAACGACAGAACAGCACTACACAAGCTGTACTGTAACTTATCCTGCATCCAGTAATAACCATGTTGTTTCATTACTTTATTTGCACAATGGCTAAAGACAGGACTAGGTAGGCTGAACTGAAGTCTCACCTCCAAGAAGCGGGCGTGCAGGGCTGCCTCTGTGATGTCAAGCACCTCAGGGCTGTAAACACTGCCATTGTCATACACCTGCTGGATGATCAGACCGTACGAGAAGGGCGAGATGTTCAGCATGTTGAGGAGCGTGGCCTCACTGGCACCAACCTTGTCACCGGTCTTGATCAAGCCAACGTCACTCTAGGAATGAGAAAATATGAAAATGTTAAAATTGCAGAAGACAATAGCATCTCTCAGGAATACATTATAATCACTCAATAACTCACCAAGATTTCAATGGTACCCCTGGAGATCTTTGTGGTGATACCCAAAGCCTGGAAGAAAGAAGTCTTCTCTGGGCCCAGACCAGTATTCTGGGCTGGCACAATCACCTCACATGGGGCAATGGCTCCGGCACGGGCAGCTGCAGGCACCTGTTTTAATGAAAAAAGTGTGTCAAAACATAACGGTGTACTTGACATACATGGTAGTTTTTCCAGATTAAAGCTTTTACGAAGGCATAACTTGGACTAATATTCTTTTCACATTGGAGAAAGTTGGCATGCCTCACCTTGTTGCACAGCAGCAGGTCCCTGACCTCGACCAGATCTTCCTTGGTGAAGACAAATCCTACGTTTCCCTTGATGTGGGGCAGTAGCCTAAAGATAAATAAAGCCATTAGCTACTTGGAAGTCTTAGTGAAGACTGAACTGGTTGCACATACATGAATAGCCAAGATACTGTTTGAAACCAAGCGTCCCTGTTCATCAGGGGATGTAGACAAGCAAGAATAGATGGTAACAATTTGCTTTATGCAGGGGGAACGACAGCACAACACTACACAAGCTGCTCTGTAACTTATCCTGCTAAATTCAGTCATGTTTAGAGGATAAACGAAATGTCCATAACTGACTTCCAACTCACTTCTCCAGGGCTGGGTTGTTTTCCAGATGTCCACGGATGGCTTTGCGCATCATGGTGTTTTTACCCATGAGCACGACAGCCTTTCCGCGCAGAGACAGACGGATGGTCTGCATTTGCTTGGAGCCAACGTTGTCGGCGCCGACGATGAAACATTTTGGGTAGTCATCCAAAAGTTGCTGCAGAAAAGATAAGTAAACAATAAGCTTAAGGGACACAAATTGGAGGAACACGCATACATGCAAGTAACCTGTGACTACGCAATAGACGGCGACACTTCTAAATTCAAGTCTGAAATAGCGTCAACCTCAAGCGACTAACGTTAGGGTCTTGGTGGCTACGCGTCAAGGGACTAGCAATTAACATCACTTTTAAATTGCGATTCAATCAACAATACTGCATCTATACATGACCAACGTTCATTTTTGAGTAACCACGAAACACGCAAACATCCTCTTATACGCATTAGCTGCTTTATAGATGTACTTACGATGATTTTGACGAAGTAGCCAGACTTCCATGCGGCCCTGTCTTCCCTGGGCATCTTTGCAGTGCTTCCAAGGATCGCTTAACAGCTGGTTTAAAGACGAGGGTGATATCTGCAACGGAATGACACATGTCAGGTTATACATGACTTCCCACAGTCGATTAACATCAAGATTGGCGTGGGAACAAGCGCCCAAAACGTGTAGGCCACGAGCACATGTGTATAGCTTCTATGCTAGGCTAGTTAGCGCACAACTATGAAGTCGAGGCCTGATTAGAAAATAATGGAAAGTCTAGCGCCTAGGCAGACAAAACGGACGCCTCTACACCCTAACATTAGATTATAACAAGTACAAGTGGGAGATTTTTATAATGTTGCCACAAGAGTGAATCGTGATGTGACGGTAATAGTCGTTACCTCGCGATAGGGTCGCGTGAAGAGAGAGAACAAAAACGGAAGCGCAAGGAATATAAGGACCTGACATAACCAATCACGATGCAGTAGTGGGCGTCCTTACGCAGTCCATTGGAAGGATAATCAGTCAATCACTCACAGTGGCCTTTATTTTCTTTAATTCAGAACAAGATTATTCTTTATTCATATTATTTACAGTATGCCGTTATGCGTCCAGATCCCTGATTGCTTCAACTTGCGAGATTCATATATTGCAGACACATATTGCTCTGAATCGGAGACAGTTGCGCACTGGAGACGGGACAAGAAAAGACCCCCCCCCCAATGCATGCAAATAAGTGATTATAAATTTAATTTCATTAAATCATGTTGAATTTAATTTTATAGATATATATATATATATATATATATATATATATATATATATATATATATATATATATATATATCCAGACTACCTATATACTCCAGTCCAGTTGGTGGCGGTAATGCACGACCGAGGTGTTCGACAACCGCCCAGCGGCGCGCGCAAACAACCAGAAGGAGATACAGCAGGTCGCGGTAAACCTTCTTGTATGAAACAGGTCCGACTTGCAATCAGAAGAAACTAATGGATTTAAAATATATTTAAAGAGAACCAACACATCAACTAATGAATTATGACAAGGATCAAGAACACCAAGTTGTTACCAACGCGTGCGTTGACAAGTCCAATGTTTGGACTCTGACTCAGGCTTGATGGCCAACCTTCTCCACCATCTACCTGCAGATGTATTGCTCCACGTGTTCACATATCTCCCAGCAGCCGACAAGTTCAACGTCCGTGTGTGCTGCAAGTATTTCGACCAACTCGTGAGCCATCGCTCTCTATGGGAAGACTATACCGCGTGTTTCAGTTTCAAAAACGGGCGATACAATCCTCAGTTTTGGACAAGTCTTGCTCGCAGAGGTCTCAAACGTGCCGTGGTGCTGGGTGGGCTCAAGGAGAAGCACTGGATACAGCTGGCATCAACGCTCCCATCTCTCTCCACACTGGTAGTGGACAATGGGATTCAAGAATGCGCACGACATCTAAACAAGTTTCCAAAACTTAGGAGTTTGGCTTTAAGGGGTAACAACACGCGTAATGCGTTTACTGTGATAAAATGTTTGACAGTGGTGGACCCCGAACTGATGACCTGCATCAGTCTGTGTAATGTGGATTTCCTTTCTCCTGAACATTTCCTTGCGTTTCTCTCACAATTCACGAATCTGACCTCTCTTGAATATCACTCAGCTGGTGACATACGAAACCAAGTGCAGATGTTTCACTGTATTATTTCCGGTTTGCCAAAGCTGAAGCACTTCTCTTGGGCAATGAATAACTATTCCAAATATGTCAGTGTTCCGGAGAAGGGTTTGGGAGAACCTGCCGACTGCTTCTCCAACCAGACGCTGACCAGCTTGGAGCTGGTTGTGTACGACGACTCGTGTCTGTCCAACGACACGATGCGTTCATTGACTCGTCTACAGAGTCTTACTGTGGTTTACATGGGTTCACAAGGACATCGATTGAAAACGTGGCTGAGCCACGTCCCTCAATTATCTACCCTTGTTATTAAAGGGGGTCCCCCTTCTCGGGAGTATGGCGGGTCAATTCCCGCAAAGGTGACCAGTCTGACCATGCGTGTAAATCAGTTGACCTCAGCTGACCTGGCAGTCATAGCGTCAAAGGTCCAGGGTCTACTACACCTACATCTAGAACCATGGCCCTCAGACTGCCACACTGGTATGATTTTCAAGCTTTTTCCTAATCTGCAAAGCATTAAACTGCGCATTTGGCAGATTGGAGAGAAAAACTTCCTGGACCTACATCGTTTTCGAAGTATGCAGAGGATCGAGGTTATGGATGATTCCCCTCGCATCGCCGAGATCAGCCGCCAGCTGCAAACGCTTAATGACAAGATCAGGATACTAACGTCATCAGGCCCCAGAGACCCATGGGCTTGTTATCATCATTAAAAGCGATATTATTTTACTCGGTGGGTTTAGTATTACAATAACCCCCAAACATGAATTGCACATTGATCATGTTTTTGGGATTATAGAACAATAAAAAGGAAAAATACATAACAAAAAAGGCTTACTTACAGAAATAACATTTTATTGTCACATGAAATCAAACACATTGCCAGGCTATGAAATGTTCTCTTTATGAACAGAAAAAGTAATTGTGGCACTTAAAAAGGATACATATCACATTAATTTGTCAATGAACATGGGGGAACTCGAAGCAAAAGCATTGGATCAATAAGGCAATCATAACCCTAATCTTGCCACAGAGATGAGCAGAAATTCATTTTCTTAGGGGCATAGTTCAGACATTGAAACTGTTTAATATCACATAGCCCCGGGCTTGTGGTTATATAAGGTAGGCCTATAACAGAACTACATCAAATATATATGGCTCAATATAAAGTATATTACCTAGTGGGGTCTAGGAAATTGTCCAGTAATGGTTTTGCAAGACTATTTGGAAATCAGCATTAGTGCACTAACCAAATCGTTGTTGTTTTTTCTAGAGTTTAACCCATAAAGACTCAACCAGAAGAAACACTGACATTTCCACAGTGTACAAGACATTATATTGGCATACAAAAATTGGCACAATCATTTATATTGTTTTAAAAAAACACCATGTATCGTAATCGTACAAATGTATCTGGATAATAAAGTCTGCATGAACGTCAGTGAAAAGTTAAAGATCACCAAATAATGTAATCAAGGTTACATTCAGAGACTGAACATGTAAAAAGCCACTTGTCAAATAAACTGAACAATACTCAGGTTGCTTTACTAACGACAACGGCCCTGGTATTCCTGTTTACCCATTACAGAGGCAGCTAACCAATACAACATTATAATCAAAGAGGTTAGTATTCATCTCAAAAGGTATTAGCCTGTAACCTAAATATTCAGGGCAGGGCCTCTTAATTCCTCTTGAACACTAGCCAATACAAGTGGGTGTTATTTATTAGGCGAGAGCCATCGCTGGTTTAGAATTATATGCCCATAGAGCCAGCTCTTTGCATATTCCTGGGAGCCTGGAGAAAAATATATTTATATATTTTAATTCTATCCATGACACAAGTTATTTTCACAACACTATGCATGTCCAAGAGTATTACACATTTTCTTTGATTGTTATAGCAACCGGCAGCAAGTGCTGATGAACCCCCACCCCTCAGCCAGACGGGATCCTGCTCATCGATCCTAGAAATGCAGCATGCCATTCAACACAATGCACATCTCAAGCTCAGGTTGACGTCATCAAGACAATGACATTCTAACAGTGCTGAGTTTTGTTCATAGTAGTCAAACATAAAACATTAGATAAATTCTGCTTATTCCTAACATCACTGGACACTTTGGTAACAATTTTGGACATATGCAGCAGTAAATCAAAGGATATCTTTTCATATTTTTTTAGATGATTTCAGTTTTTCCATATTGAGCCACTTGGCTTATTTGTATCAAAGTTGCACCTAAATTGAAACATTAATAAGCGTACACTTGTATTGACTTATAACAGATTTTGATCTAATTTCGTCATTTATTTGATAGAAAATCGGTCGTAAGATAACACACACACACACACACACACAGTTTAAAGGTGCAAGCAATTTAAGTGGGACATTTTGTAAAAGTTCTGATGCCCATTGGTAGAAAACAGCAACAGAGACACAGGGGTGACATGAAAAACAAGGCCTTTAACACTAAAGAGACTAAAGAATATGTATAGTTTAGTTCCATAAAAAGACCTGATAGTTTGATCAAACCAAAATCCACCTCGATGGTCTTGGGAGGAAATCTGCAATTGGATGAAAAAATCTAAAAAAAATAAAACGACCCCAACCAGTGTGTGCATGTTTTTAAACACGTTTCTCTATGTATCACAATATTGCAAATCTCCATCTTATAATTAGAAAAATACATGAATACATTATCTCAACACGCATAGGCAAAGTATCGGTTATGTAAAACCATCTACATGTTTTAGAATTACTGAGGTCAAGCCTGTGGTCCATGCAATTGACAAGCAGCTGTCCCAAACCATCACAAAACCACTTTGAGCTGGTCTGGTCACATGATAAGGGTTCTTGCCCTGGGGAAAGGGTTAAAAAATAACATTTACAAATCATCGCGCTGCGAAAGTATTAATCACTGCATTTGTTGCAACCATACTCAACAAATACATGCATTCAATTAAAAAAAAATCCTTAAAATCTCTAGAAAACATCTGCCTTTAGTCAGTGTCGAATGACCACCAAGAATAATCAGGCAAATGACACGGCCCCTCACCAGCTGATGTCGAGGCCGTCCCCCATGGCTTCTACTGATGTGATCCCCTATGGAAATAGCCTTTAAAATCATCGACACCTCTCCACTGTATCCCACACACGCATACACGACACGCACATCAGTGAATACATAGATGGGCACAGACGGTACGCATGCAGCAGTTAGAAAACAAGAAACCAATGAATGAACCCACACAGGGGCCTCCTGTGGGTCGCTTTGTGCAAGCCCCTCCCCACCGGGACCTCCACCAACAGGAACAGCTTTAGCTGAAGAGTTTGACGAAGCAGCCCTGGCAGTAGGGCTTGTCGTTCTGCTCCTTGAAGGTGCCCTTGTTCAGCTGCTTCAGGCAGAAGGCACACACAAAGTGTTCGGGGTGGAACTTCTTGGCCATGGCCGTGATGCAGCGGCCGGTGATGGGCTTCTGGCAGCCCGAGCAGAGGGAGCCGCGCCGCTCGTGGTAGTGGCCCTCGCAGTACGGCTGGCCGTCGTGCTCGAAGAAGCTGCCGTTGATGAACGGAGTGAAGCACTCCTGCGGAAGGGTTGGGACAAGGCAGTGGTTAAGCAGTGGGGACTCCCCAGCCAAAGCCCTTCCTGCCTCTGAAGGTCGCAGAATAGGTTGCTTTGGATGAATGGTGTTTGCAAAATGAATTTAAAGTCAACAGAAACAGGAATAGGTGGACATTCTGCTGACTTGACTTTTGAGAAAGGATTTATTTTGTTGATATATATAAATGTAATTGCAGAGACCAGTTCAGGCACTGTACTTGCCTTTTTAGCAGTTTACTACAAGTTATTGCTTGGCCATTTGGCCCTCATTTAAGACATGTTTTAGACATAACAATAAAGACATATTTGAATAATTTAAAAACATCCGCCCACTGAAGAACTCACCCTGCAGACAAAGCATTCTGGGTGCCAGAGAGAGTTGAGGGCAGAGATGTAGTTCTCCAGGATGGCACGAGCACAGCCTCCGCATTTAGGAGCAAACATGTCAAAGTAGTCCTTCCTGCAGAACGCCTTGCCATCCTTCTCATGGAAACCTGGATGAAAAGGTCACATGTCAACTCCTCTGACCCGCTTTTTAACACTGCTTTAACCTGCGCAAACAATGTCAATCTAAACACACATTTTTGTTCAGATTGATTAAGTGCGCAATCAAAAGGCATTCTGGGATTTTAAATTCCTGAACTACTACAGGATTCTGTTGCCATTTTTGTATAAATATAACTTTAAGGTATTAGGTGCCCGCATCCGGAAGTGTAGGCGTCATGGAGGACTGGATTTTACCTTCAGGCCCGAAAAAGGCGCCGCATTGGGCGCAGAAGAAGTGCTCTGGGTGCCAGGTCTTGTCCAAAGCAGTCACTACTTTCTGCAACATCAAAACATCAACATACAACATCAAACATCATAAGCAGCTGTCCCGTCTCCCATATTAACATGTAAACAATATTGTCATCTGCATGTTTTCAACTCAGTACTTGCTGCCCACTGGCCAATACCTAAACTCAAACTGAACCTGTATTAAAATGGGGTTTCTTAACTCCTTCTCACTTCTTCTTTTTCAGTTTAACTATCAATTACGACCAGAAGAGGGCAGGCTAGTTATGGAGAAGCTCTCAGGAGATATGGGCAGATGCGTGCACTGCTGGCTCATGTTTTGCAGGCCTCAAACCATTCCTCATGTACCTTGAACAACAACAAACACACACAATGTAGGCCTAGATGCCAAAACAATAACGAGTCCAGGAAGAAAAGTATTTTCTAGGAAATAACTCAAGCTGAAAGCATTTGTTTGTGATCTCTTGTAAGCTAGTGCTAACCTGAGTAGTTAACTGGGGGGTGAGTTACTCTGCATTTAGACTGGGTTGCTGTGCCTGTCTGATATTACTGGAAATATGTGAGAATAATGACTCATGTTGGCTAATCCCTCGAACAAAGTCCAATTGAACTTCCTAACCAAAGTATTTTACACTTACAAAGTTTAAATAGGAATGAGCTCATAAGTTAGGGAGAAAACAACCATTAATCTGCCAAAATCCCCTTCACTTTTAACAACCAAAATATTTTGATGGTCCATACGTGAGCCAGTTGGATGTTAATATCCATAAATTAGGCAGTTTTATGAATATAAAAATCACATCATAAATGTCCTTCATTGCATGCAAAACCACATCTCTTACGTCAAGTATGGGCCCATTGCAGTAATGGCAGCGCGGGGAGAATAGGTTGTGGTAGTCCTTCTCACAGTAAGGCTGGCCATCTCGCTCAAAGAAGTTTCTAGAGCCGATCTCGTCCTGACAGTGGGTGCACACAAAGTGCTCAGGGTGCCACGTGCGGCCCATAGCCGTCACCACCTGGTGAAGACAAGGACAACATTCAGGTCAACTGTGGTGAGGGAGGGGGTTCAGTGTACAAATCTGTATACACGGAACAGGACTGCAATCTTTGTTTTTATGTGGGGATTACAATTGGAAAGTCAATTTTACATTTCCAAAGACCTCGAAATCCAACTATAGGAGAGGAAATGTTGGCGACTTGGAATTTCCAGGAGCTGTAAATATTACTATCTCTCATTAAAGTTATCCCGTCATTGAGTTTAAATTATTGATTGTACATCGATTGTACATTGATTGTACATCTTATCACTGGGATAAGAAATGATCCCAGTGATAAACATATGGAAAATTTGAGACAATACATTATTCATTCATTATTATTTAGTGGCTTTGGCCTTAACGAATGGTAATCACTCAGGAAATATGCAGGACACAGGCCAACACAGCATGTCTTAGTAAACTAGGACAAGTTACTGGAGCACCCTCTGGTGCAAGATTTCCCAAAAACTATCCAACCCCAAAGCAGAACACGGACAAATTCATATTTTAATATTCTAAATAACTGTGTATTATTGGACCCAAGATACTTAATTGATATACTATGTGTTTGGGTTTATCAGTGGGCTTTTGTCTGCACCTGTATTCATCTGGAGGGGTGTATATCCACCTACCTGGCCTACGATGGGCTTCTTGCAGGCACCACACACCCCCTTGGCCACGGTCTGCACTCCCAGCCTGTTCAGGTCCGACTGCAGGCTGCCCAGCATGTTGTCAAGCTTGTTGGCTTGTTTCGGAGGGCCGGTCGGAGAGCTCTTCCCCTGAGACTGAATCTGAAATATGCGGCACCCAATGAAAAAGTAATAAATCATAATTTTTCTGGTTGTTTTGAGAACCGTTTCAATAGAAATAGAAAAGTGGTTGATTCAATGTGCATTGATTTGAAGGCTTTTTTTAAACATATTTGGGGCTAGGTCTTTCCACAGCTCTTCCCTCATCCGTAAAGCCAATAAACTCAAACATGATATAGAAATCGGATCATGTTGGTACTTTGCATATACATCTAAGCAACCAGATTACACATCGTGTTGCATGATTGCCGTGGAACAGAGTCCCCCCCGGACAATAGGGACTGGACCATCTTCCTTTAGGGAGAGCTGTTCAATAGCCAAAACTGAGAAAGAAGCTTCTAGTTACAAAGAAGCCATGTCTGATTCAGGAACTACAAAATATATTGAGCAAACATATATATCCATCTTCTTTTGGCTTATGGTGAAGGTAAAGCTTCACAATCTACCAAAAAGTCTCATTACGGGGAACCTAGGAATCTCCCCTCTCTCCCGAATCATCCATCTGCCCCCCCACACACACACACACACACACACACACACACACACACACACACACACACACACACACACACACACACACACACACACACACACACACACACACACACACACACACACACACACACCTGACAGACAGTCAGCGCTTGAAGAAATGCATCTTCAAAAACAAGGCCGTTAACCCGGGTACATCTGAATACCTCGCCAAGCTAAAAACAGAACGATTCTACACCGGCATTCTAGAGTGACACCCCGGTCCTTACCCTAATGGGGCCTGTTGACGGAAGTCCTATGGGGGATGCTAAAAACGGTAGCGGTAACCTTGCTGTCATGGGGCGGATTGGGTGTCCAGCTGGGCCTTGGGCTTCACATTCCTGCGCAGGACAGTTAAAGAGTGGCTGGAGCATGGGCACTACCCCATCCCATCCCAACCCTGTAAAGCCCTCAAAGTCTACCACCTCTCCCCCCTTATCTGATACCATGAGCCCTGGCGCCATTAGAAGGGAGGAGAGGGAGTGGGTGAGGGATCGAGAGGGACCAGATATGCCTAAATGTAGTGTTACATGCGCCGTGTAACCTGGACTAAGTGGGGGTCTCACGCAAACACTAGACTACGTGTCGCCACAGCAGGGGGCTAGAGAGGAATTGTTGTGATTTATCTCAAGCACAGACAATCAAAAACTGTGACTTCACACAGAAGGCAGAACCTTTGTTGAATCACAGCGGATTCAGATGAATAAAACCATTCAATAATGAAAAAACATCAAAATCCGACAGAAGAATGAGAGTTTGAAATAGAAAAGGGGTGAACAAAGCAAAGTGGTGGGGGTGGGGGGGGGTGAATGTGTGCTTTTGCCGTGCCTGCATCGGTGGGAAGGCAGGGTCGTATTCTGTCTGACAGCTCACGGACACCAAGACCTTGGGGGGCGGAGGGGGCGTGGCCGGCTGGGGCGGGGGGCTGGGTGATGGAGTGGGCGGGGCCGGGGGCGGAGTGGGCGGGGCCGGGGGAGGGGTAGGCTCCCGGGGCGGAGGTGGTGGTGGTGGTGGAGGTGGTGGGGTGGGCTCCCTGGGGGGAGGCGGGGTGGGCGGGGGCGGCGGGAGAGGAGGAGGCGGGGCCTGCTGGACGGGCGCAGGCCTTTTGGGCTGAGGTGGGGGCAGGACTTTTCTCTGTGGGGCGGGGGACACGGGAGGAATGATGATCTGAAGGAGAGAGAGAAAGAGACAGAGAGACAGAGAGAGAGAGAGAAACAAAGCAGGATGGAAACAGGAGAGCAACGAGAAAAGAACAGAACAGAGGAAAAGGACAGGATCAAATATGAACGAAATTTAGAAAGAAATAGAAAAGTGAAAGTGTTAACAAAGCCTTATTCATAGCTTTAATTTGACTCCAAAATTCTTTCTCAAAGTCCAAATGCAGCTGGGTTGGAAAAGCGTAGATTAAACCCACTCTGCTTTAGTCATTCTTCAAAGCTCTTATCCCTTAATACGGTGCCAATCACTCGTTGGTACCAGCTCTGTCTTTTTAACACCAGTCTGGTTCTATCGACCCGGACGCTCCCCTCTACCTTATCCACGGTCGGAGCCCCGCCTTCTTCCCGCGTGCGCTGAGGGTTAGACATGACAATGACCCCCTCCGTCATCCAATCGTCGGGCTGCTGCTTGCGCCGGCGCTCCGCCTTCCCGATGCCCAGCTTCCCCTGCAGCTCTTGGATGAGCCGGTCCTGAGAGTTGCTCTTGTTGACGAGGACGGCGCCCAGTTTGCGCCGCAGCAGCCCCTCTCGGTACATGGGGTGCACATTGGTGGTCTCTTTGGTGCGGCGAATGACCGCCTTGAGCTGGAGGGTGAATGATACGGCGGTGGGGTGGGGGGTTTGGGGGGTTGCTTTATTTCTCAAAGCACACGTTGAAGTTAAGAAAAAAAAAAAAAATTATCACACAAGCAGGATGGCTTCAACAAGCACTGGCTCCGGTCGAGTATATTTTGTGTTTCAAAAGCACTTCTTTATCCAGTGCAGCCTTGTTGCAAAAAAAAATTGGAGCGGGTGAAATGTCTTTTGGCAAGCCATGCTGCACAGCTTCAAATATCAAACCCACTCTACTCATTGATCAGTGCCAAACCAAGTCAGGAGATGCAAACAGTCCACAGAGTGTAGCGCACTTTGAAGCAAACATGCCATCGTCTAGCATCTGAGCCTTTTTTAAAAAACCCTTCTGCGCCATGAGGCAAGGGATCATTGACTAGTTGATGAATGGACACAGTGTACACGTCTGTTGTGCAAAGACGGCAAGCCAGGTCCTGATGATGATGACTCAGACAGCTATGTCAACCAGGAGCAAGTGGAGGCGTGCACGGAAAACCTTCAGCAAAGCTTCCCAAACACAAAGCCAGGAAGAGTCAGCCTGTTATTTACCAGCGTGGACGTGTGCCTCCGGGTATGTTGTAGTGTTGTAACGGGGGATGAAGCATTTCATGCACCACACCTCAAAAAAGAACCGCGGTTACTGTTTATCAAGATGCTTTGCGTGTGTGTATGTGACTTTTGTGTTAAAAAAAGACCTGCTCTGGTGAAATAAGTTTCTTTCAGCTACTGTCCCAATGAGGCTGAAAAACGTATCCGTCATCATCATCCGTTGGCCACACATCAATATTAATGATATTTACCCTTCTGTAATACTGTTGAGGGAGACTTTGAAGTAAGGCTTTGGGAAGGGCTTGGCAATAACTCAATAAAAATGTTCCTCTCCTCTCAGTAACATCACATAAATGTATTATGGATTCACACCCCCTTGTGTAAATCAATTCTAAAAACTCTCATGATGAGGACTGCAATTTTGGAACTTAAGAGTTGGTCTGATATCACAATAATTCCCCCTGTCCAAAGCGTTATACATTTACATTTATATCCACCATGTAGTTGGGGTTTGTATATAATTTCAAATACAGCCTATCTTTGATGGAGCCAAGCACGTGGCTAGGGTCAAACGTCCTAATAATCAAAGGCCCAGATGGGATCTTAAGAAGGCCATTCCAGCCATGCTTCAGCATCTCATTGCGGGAGCCCCCAGGCGAGAGTCCTACTTGTCCAGATGCGGATAAGCGTTCGACGGCGGAGGGCTGCTGCGAGGGCAGCTCCTGCATGACGTCTGGGGTCCCGGGGCAGGTAGAGGGGGTCATACACTCATCCATCCAGCTGGAGTCGGTCATAGATGTCAAGGTCCCGTCCCGGCTGAGACTGGGGTAAATCCCTTCCTCGTCGTCCCACAGCCTATCCTCGTCTCCTTGCATCGACCCTCCTCGAGTGGAGTACCCTCCGAGGTCGGAGAACCCGTCGTCGAAGCCCCCCCTCGTGTGCATCTCGCCCGGGCCCAGAGCCAAGAGTTTGTCCAGGGCGTCGTTCAATAACGGAGCCCGGCACGGCCAGGAGTAGTCCCTGTCCGGAGGGTCTTTATGGGGGGGTGACATGCTATTGGAGGACACGGCAGGGAGGGAGATGGGGGAGGCCCGGGGACTGCTAGCATGTGGAACCGTGTAGGTTATTTTGGTGACCGTGGCCGGGCTGGGGCACCTATCGGCTGCACTCTGATACAGCGAGGACGCCAACGGACTGCCGATCCGTTGAACCGGGAGCGGACTGGCACACGTTGGGACGGTGTCTAAGGCTGGCGTCGGGCTTTGAGGGACGGTTAGGGGGCTTGAGACCCTAGGTACTGTGAAAGGACTGGAGCACTTTGGAATCGGGCTAGAGAGCCGAGGAACGGTCACCGGACTGGAGCCCCTCGGGATCGGCTCAAGGTTTTTAGGAACGGCCATAGGACTAGGGGTTTTAGCCGAACCAAATACCTTTGGTATCGTTACGGGGCTTGCACATTTGCGAGGCGGAACTGGACTAGCAACCTTCTTGATTTCAAGGGAACTATGAGCTTCAGCTTCTGGACTTTTAGAGAGTGGCACTGGACTGAGGCTCCTGGCAGCCTCTGCCTGACCGCTAGGGTCCCCGGGAGCAGGACCGGCGCGAGGGGTTTGGCCAACAGTGAGTGGACTCGGGCCGCTAGCAACAGGACTAGGGCTCTTGGTCGTAGACGGTGACGTTGAGCTTTTAATAGCGGGGGTTTTAGCTGGTGCCACATGAGCAGGTCTCACCTCGCTGGCCTGATTTAGAGACTTTATCGCACTGGAGACCGTTACGCTATGCGGGACTTCGGGGCTAACGTCGCCACAACTGTCTATCTGTTGAGTCTGGGAATACTGAAGGCTTTCGGATGTAGATGTCGTAGTAGGCGATGAAGGAGCGTCGCTTATAATGGAGTGATCTTCATCTATATGGAGATCAAACATGAATGGGGTGGAGGAGGGTGATATGTCACAGGTGGGAGAGGGAACGTCCACTTGAGCGTCATAGGAGTTTATCGATGGGGTAGGGGCAGTAGGGGGGCAGCCAGCTGGTGATGAGGAATCTGCCCCCTCCAGATTCACAGACAACTGAGAGCCCGACTAAGCCCCCCAAAACAGGTGTGTTTACCAACACAAACAAATAGGACACAGAGGAAAAGACAGAACAGAGGAAAAGGATTGAAAAAGAAAGCGTCAACCGTGAAGGTGTTCCACATGCATGCACAGAAACTAGCACGCTGCCTTCGAAACTTTATCGGCTCTCGATTAGTAGAATTACGAAATAAATACACAACTAATTCCTAATTCTGTAATACCTAATTATACTCCTTTGTGCAAACTAAATGATTAAGATAACTGACCTACAGGTTCTAATTACTTCGCCTGCGTTATCGGCAAGTTAGGGAGAGAAAAACACAAAGCTTACCACAATCTACATTACACCACCTTTTACAAGCAACACAGCCAATGGTTGTGAAACGAGGGAGGGGAACGAAAGCCTTACAAAGATAATGAAATTTCCTCCCAAAAAAATAATGCATCTATATTTGATAATAAAACCAACCATTGGTGCACTGAAACATCATTAAAACTGAATAACCAATTCAAAACAGCACCAGACGTGTTCCTCAGCAGTAACCTTCTACTGAGAAATTCAGACATTACATTTCCAAATCAAAATCTATCCACTGCTCCATCCCAACATGAAACCCCGACCCCCCCCCTCTCAACGATACTCACATTGCTTTGGACCTTAAAGTCAGACAGCGACGCCATCAGCTCGTCCAGCTCCCGCGTGGCGGAGGACGCAGACATCCTGGCCTGCTGCTGGGCGGCCGTCTCCGGGCCGTCGGACGGCTCCTCGGACACCATGAGAGGGGCGGGGCTAACGAGAGACATGTGGACACACTGTGGTGAGCCGTAGTATTGGCCCCATGCCTCAAGTCAAGTCACCAAATCGGTTAAAGTCAACGTCTTAACAACCTCTGCATTTGATTGCATTATCAATCATCACTCAATGCCAGCCCAGATGTGTGCAATGGAATGCCATCAATAAGCAGAATGATGAAAAACTGATGGGGGATATGATGAATCTTTGACGCTGGCATCTCGTGACCTAGCACCCAGAACCTTTTTACTAGGCTTTAGTGACCTAGCAAGTAGAACCTCTGATCCACCCAACATCTAGAACCTTGGATACTAACAGCTAGTGACCCGTCAGCTACATCCAGAACCTTCGATATAGGCATGTACAACCTGTGATCTTCCTTGCATCTTGAACCTTTGAACCAGCGAGCATCCAAAACGTTTGATCAACCAAGCATCTAGAACCATTGATAATAGCATCTAGAGATCGACACGACGAAACCTGCAGCAGCAGTATGATCATCATCAATCCTCAATCCTCCTCATTATTATTTCCTTACATGGGCATCGGCACAGAGCTTTCCAGCTCATCCAGGAGGCTCTCCACGCTGGGCCGTACGTCCTCTATTCCCCGGGTGGCCAGGCTGCGTTTGGGCTTCTCCAAGACAGCAGGGGGAGGGTTGTGGCTCGTGAGAGGCGACACTCCGTTCTCATGGACATAGTGGTGTATGCTGTTGGACGGCAGCGGGGGTGCGGCGTCCTCTGTGGACAGAAAACCAAACCATGTGGATCATCTGCCTGGGTCCAATGCGTGTTTGGAATGAACAAAGGACGTGTGCATCCCAATGGTGGCCTGATTTCTCAGATGCCTATAGGCCTGCGATGCACACAGTCCAGGGATAAATAGTCTGCTCATGTCCATCATTAGAAGCCCTCGGTTAATTAATATGACCACAAATTGTTGAATTATTTTGACCATTATTTGGGACCAAAGACTGATCTTTTAATTAGCATCAGCTGTACTTTATGAAATATCAAATCATCAAAGCATTGCCAAACCAGATGTGCGCAATGGAATGCTATCAACAAGCTAATCCCGTGCACATGATCCACATATGGAGGATTTAGCGTCAAGACATCAAAGTCTGGTGTATATATACAGAAGGTAAATGAACCTTCTGTGGGGAAGCAGGGGCTGTTGTCCTGGACTGCGTTGAGCTCCAGCAGCAGACGGTCCAGCTCGGACAGGTTGCTGCCCAGAGAAGAGTTCATGGCGGCGGTTGAAGAGTCACTGTTTTTCTGTTTGTTCGGGAAACTGTTGAGACAATCAACAGAGAATATTTTCGCTCACATTTCGTTTTGTTTATTATATTGTTATTGATATTGATTCTTTGCGTCTGTCAACTGCTACTGGCTGGTATACCAAGACATCACAGCGGTGCCAAAATAAAGTGTATGCCTCAACAAGCGAGTCATTTCCTTGGTTTCTTGGATAACACCGACGTCCTACCTGTAGACGTGCTCCTCCTCTGTGGGGGCCGGGTCGGGACTGCCCCCCTCTGTGGACCAAGTACTCCGTTGGGCAGAGCTGAAAGACTGAGGAGCGCAGCAGGTACATTACTCACAATGTAGGACCACCATCCATATGGCGACCTTACTAAAAACAACTTACTCTACCTACGTTCACAGCTGTCAAAAGCCAACGCTACGACTACAACTGCTATCGTTTAACGTCCGGTTTTCCGTCCGGCTCGACGTCTCGTCTTCACACGGACTCACCTGGGTGTCGTCTAGTCCGTTGATGGTCTGGTCAGGTGGACCCGGGGGCGGGGAGACGAGGTCCTGCTGGTGCGACTGACCAATGGGCAGAGAGTAGGCCGGGTCGTCGAGCAGGAAGAGCGGACTCTTGGAGATGTGTGATGTTGTGGACTCCAGGTCCGCCAACAGCGCATCTACGGAAGATAACAGCAAACACACCGATTGTTGTTGATATTTTTCGAGGCTCTCTTTGGTGTTGTGTATACCATCAAAAGAAAGATAGTCGCCAGCGCCTTCCAAAAAGGTCACACAAGAAGAGTGACTTCACTGGAGGGTGGTGGAAGAGTTGAAACCGCCTGAATCATAAGAGGTGTCTGGGCCACTCCTCTGGTTACTCATTGACCCTAGTGGGCCAACAGCAGACTCACACACACACACACACACACACACACACACACACACACACACACACACACACACACACACACACACACACACACACACACACACACACACACACACACACACACACACACACACACACACACACCCCCTGACTCAGTCATGACTTTCAGTTCGTGTTAAACGCCTGTACCATACACGCAGAGTGCAGGGACACCAAACTGTGATTGTGCAGGTCTAACGAGTAGGTAGGAAGAGACACTTACGACATTACTGTGGATTTAGTGAAGGGCCCAGGCCGTATTACTGTGCCCTGCAGGCCTATTTTAGCTCACTCAACAAGCCCGCACCAGTGTTCGGTTACTCTGTCAGAATGTCACTAGCCATAAAACAATAAAGCACCCAAATTAAGTATCTACAAACGTCAAAGCAATGCGGCGCTGGAGCAATTTAGGTACCATTTATGACCTCCTGACAGTCTCACAATGTAGACGCACACACAATGTTTAACACTACAACCTATTCTGAGAGGCGTATTGTAAAGCCTAATTAGTGCGTACGTCTCTTGCAAGCACAACACATCATTTCAAAGTTGTATCTTCAATGAGAAAGAGCCATAAAGAAGATATGCCAACTTCCCAAGCACAACATTTGGTTACTTTTCTACGTCAACTTATTAAGAATTTGAACCAACCCAACCATGAAAAAAAAAGTCTAGGTACAGTACTTTTAACTCACACATACAAACACACACTCCGAACTTCAAAGAGCACTGAGATGGAGCGAGGGAGAGAGAGAGAGAGGGCAGCAGATTTTAAAGATTTGAAGATGAAACGTACCTTAGGAAAAGACCACAGCTCGGCTACCCACACAGGAGAGATAAGGAGAAGGAAGAAGGGCAGCCCACAGTGACTCCCTGCCAGGCCGGAACTGCCTTTCTTAGCTCTACCGGCCTCAGCAGTGGGGCGTGAGGCACAGGGAGGGGAGAGGTGAGACCAGGGAGAGGGAGAGGGAGTTGGGCAGAGGGGAACAGGGCTTGGGTTATGTTTACCTGCTGCTACGCCTCCTCCCACTGCTATGCTGGCACAAGCCTGTCAGCCTGAAACCCTAGGTGGAGTTATGCTTCACCACACACACACACACACACACACACACACACACACACACACACACACACACACACACACACACACACACACACACACACACACACACACACACACACACACACACACACACACACACACACACCATTCCCTAAGGCTACGCCACGCAACACAGCCAATGGTTGTGAAACAAGGGAGGGGAACGAACAGACTTAACAGGAGTTCTTATCAACCGGTTCAAACACAAGAAGGGAGTGGAAGGACTAGGCTAGAACCAGTATCAATAATAAATAGATAACCAGCTGCCCTTTCATACTCAAATCCCATGCAGGCTTTCAGTAAAATTGACCACGTCTTTCATATTTCATTATCAACTCCATCCGGTTTGAATTGAGGATATTCGTATCCAAGATGAACCTTAGGTCACTGGAAATATTCCGCATATTTAGCGCAAAATAATAATAGTGAACATCTTGACCTGACGACAGCATCACTAAGGGGCAACGCTCACTCGTCACCAGACAGAGAGGAGACGGGGCAGAGCTCGATCAACACCGGATCCTTTTGGCCACACTCAGCCTGACCGTGGCTAGCATGCCAGCGACCAGGCAGGGTTCCACAGAGGAGGCCTCCTACTCCACATGGACACAACGGACCAGACACATTCCATTATGATTCATTGCTGCCCACTGTTTACACTTTTGCAGCCAAGTAACAGGGTTTGGGCTCACGTGATGCAGTGGCACGCGTGTGTGCGTGTGCGCGTGCGTGTGTGTGTGTGGTCACTGGGGGTCCCTGTACAAAAGCACACAGAAAGATCAGACATTGCCAGTGCTTTGGAGTTTGTAGTTAAATATTCCACACAAGATTGTTTTGGATCGATGCAGACCGCATTCTACCACCTCAGGGGATCAATCACAACGTGACCCAATCCATTGGTCTCATATCATTAGTGATCTCAAGGCCATAGAAAATATCTTTTGTTCTAAAGCAAAACAATGGCATGCTCCAACAAAAATAATGAGTTTGAGGCATCATCATTTAGGAAGGAGAGATGTAGCAAGATAGTCATACTGCGGCTGGTGCATCCACGAGTGTAAGGCTCTATAATGTGCACAGAGCGTGTGATGACTGGTGTGTGGGTTGTGCTGCAGACACCCCATGCCTGGGGGAACATGCCATAGCACGGTCCACAAGTACAAGACATCTGGAGCCAGCCGCAGTCAGGCCCCAACAGGAAGAGACGGGCTGCAAACCAAACCAACCTGAGAGATAAAAGCCCTGGGACGAGAATAACTTCATGTATACTGTTGGAGATTTCCTAAATTAGAGAGGGGCGCTTATCTTGTGACTTAAAAGATGCAGAAGATATTCAAGGTTTATAAATCTCCAACTTTGAAAGTCTTAAATAACAAAAAAAAGGAAAACCTGGTCGCTCTCTCTTTGTATAGGGAGGAAGAAGCCTTTGACGGTAACCAATTATCTTCAGGCTTGGAAGCGCTGTGCTATACGAGACGGGCCTCAGAGACAGATCTTCGCTGCTCAAAAAGGGTGAAATCCCAGTGGTGCAATCCTTCCTATTGAAGAGGAAATGTGTGAACCGCAACCATGAAGCACAGCTACTAGTTCTCCCAGACACACTGTGCGTTATGCACCCTTAATCCACAAAATCCTCTGAAGCGGGCAAGGTTCAAACTATTTATTTTGCATTCACACTCATTTCAGCCGGTGCCAAAGTTTTCCTGTTAGACAGTCGTCCCCTGTCAAAAACTCAAAGCGCTGTCGAGTTCAGAGCGCTCTGGCATTACGCACCGCAGTCTAAGCATACATACATATGGGACAGCAGAGAAGACACGCTGATTAATAAGCACAGAGGAGTGTGTGGGGGAAGAGATGGATGGGTAAAAAAAAAGAAGGGAAGTATGCACATGGTGCAGGCGAGTCCCCAAGTGTCTGAAATATATGGGTCGACATAGATTAAGGAGAAGCTCCTTCTCCCAGATGAATGGTGAGCCTTTTAATTACACAAGCACTGCCCTCCGCGGTGCTCATCAGAGAGAGCGAGAGAGAGACAGAGAGCATGAGAGAGTGTGGGAAGCAAAAATATATTTTAAAAAAAATGGATAGGTTTTGAAGGATGTTCGGTGAAATGGTTGAGGACGAAAAAGGTAAAAGCATCTACCGGGATCGATATTCATATGATGCACTGATGTGTGCTGTGAACGGCGGGGGCCAAAAAAAAGTGTATGCAGTCATTTTGCGGTTGACGGCCATTTCTAAAAAAGGGGATCATGTGGCGAGAAGCGGCTTCATCATCATGCATCATTTCCAGAGCAGACTTCTGTGCAGAATAACACAGACTCATACATGAAAAACAGGAACCGATATAGTAGTACAGGGATTTTCGGACTGCGCGGATGATACCATCTACATAAGGCCCCTCCACAGAGCCCATAGTTTCCATTATCTCTGGCAGGATATCCTGCCTGCCCGTCTCCTCACTTTATGACACTTTTCCTGAGTCGCTCACTAACACTGCTGACCAGCAGACGGTGGGGTGCAGAGTGAATCAACAACAACGCCGTCCTCCTCTCGCATCAGCTGCCAAGAGCCGAGCGGTCGCACTTCGTTTCTGGGAACACACCACGAGCAAGACCACAGATATACTACTGATCTGTGTTGAAGGCATCTCCAGTGGGAATCACAGCCTTTCATATCCTGCAGGTGGAGATGTTGCAGCATTTCAGGTTTATGGCAGACCGTGAGGGAAGCTTTCGTATGCTCCGTTATCACACACGGTAAATGTCATAGCAGCTCAATGAAAAGCCCATCATCGTACGCCGTGCTTAATGTCGAACAGAAGCCAAACACAAACGTTCAATTAAAAACCAAATGCCATCCGTGAGCCCCAAGCTACCTTCCTTGTTTATTCGTCTACTCCTTCATTCCTTTACCGTCTACCCTTCCCTTCCTTCCTTCCTTCCTTCCATCCACCCTTTACCGTCTACCCTTCCTTCCTTCCATCCTTTGCTATAACATCTGTCCTTTCCTACCTTCCCCCCTTCCTTACTGTAGTTCCTTCCTTTAATCAAGATGAACATGGCAGACTCAAATTCCTGACATGCCTCAACCTGGAATCACATCTATAATATATGAAGAAATACAAATTAATAAGAGGCGCGCACGCACGCACGCACGCACGCACGCACGCACGCACGCACGCACGCACGCACGCACGCACGCACGCACGCACGCACGCACGCACGCACGCACGCACGCACGCACGCACGCACGCACGCACGCACGCACGCACGCACGCACGCACGCACGCACGCACGCACGCACGCACGCACGCACGCACGCACGCACGCACGCACGCACGCACGCACGCACGCACGCACGCACGCACGCACGCACGCACGCACGCACGCACGCACACACACACACACACACACACACACACACACACACACACACACACACACACACACACACACACACACACACACACACACACACACACACACACACACACACACACACACACACACACACACACACACACACACACACACACACTATAGGCCAGGTGAAAGAATAGCCAAAGGCGCCATTTATTGGAGGAGCTCTGTTCAGTTCCCACACAACAAACTGACGTGATCCAATATGGACTCTTCTCCTGTAATGGACAAACATTTTGGCCAGCACAGCTGTTGGATAGAAACAGGAGGAGTGCATCAACTAGGTGCGCAGGCAATCTAAATGACACATTGTCATTTCTGGTATAACATATTCTGGTATAACAATATTGTGGGAGGGCTAGCCAGTGAGTGACCCTGACAGAGCGTGATGGATGGCCGTGGAACCAAGCCTCAGGAAATACTCAAATCAGCACACACACACGCACGCACACGCACGCACACACACAAATTGCAATGCTAATTCACCAATGTGTGTTCGTCTGGAACCTCTCGTTTCCTTTTTAGTTTTCCAAGGGGCTTTATCAACAAACGTTGATTTCCACTAGAGAGAAGGGGATCAACCTACATCCAATCCCAGAAACAAACCGTGTGACACCACCCCTGCTGCCATCCTCGTTGCATACAGAAGACAACTATTTACAACTATGCATGTTCTACTACTAAACATACAGTATGTCCTACTTTAACAAACACACCAACAGACAGGGCTCTCCGTTTCGAGGCTACCCGTCAGAAGGTCAGAGCTTGTTCAGTGTGCTCCAGTGGCTCCAGCTGTTTCAGAAACACTCATGCAACACCTCACGCCTGGTCTAGCAAAGAACTGACTCCATCATAGACTCCCCATAGCAACACACACACACACACACACACACACACACACACACACACACACACACACACACACACACACACACACACACACACACACACACACACACACACACACACACACACACACACACACACACAGGAACGGCACCCGACACACAGGTGCCCTGTGTACTTAACTTAGGCCAGACATTCCAAGGATACGCTGAAATCTTCCAGCCTTCTATTAATACCTTGGTTACCCTGACCCTTTGCTCGCACACATAGGGTATTAGGAGGATGATGTATAGACTATAGGTCTGATGACTGTAGGAGAGCCAAGACCACCCAGCAGGCTTGGAGTGTCTGGCAGGGCTGTTGGGTATGCAATGGTCACTATTGTGTTGTCCATACATAAAGCGAGCTTGGATCAATAAGAAGCTCTATGGACGCCATTAATATGGAAATGTTTCCGCTTCTCTGGCTTATGAAACAGCAAAGCAAGATGAATGCACATAGGGCAACTGTATTCCACTCTTCTGATTCCCAATTAAGCCTGCATGATAAATCGTTATAAATCAGTTTTTTTTATTTTTAAGCCTTCATTTACAGGTGTGTGGAGTTGGTTCAGAAGCTATAAAAGGTCAGCAATTAAAGACAATGTGCTGCTAGATGTACAAAATAGATCAATCCGTTTTTTATACTGCACTTTGATCAGTTATAAAGGGCCATATGAAACGCAACGTGCTAGAGGTGCCAAACAACTATGTTTGGCACTGCCTTTTTTTTTTTTTCATGGTTCATGTGTGCAATAAAAATTACATTTCGTTAGAAAAAAATCGTGGCAGAGAATCGTGATATCATTTCTAAGCTAAAAAGATCGTGATTCATATTCAAAAGAGTATGCGCTCAACTAGTTCTGCGTACGCTCGAATTAGTTCAGGACCGTCAGCCTCCATAACTATCTAGTTCTTTGATATCTTACTGGATCTGCAATGAACGGACTGATGGAGACCCAGAGAGGGGATAATATCTTGTCCTTGGCATTGGTGGCTGTCCATGATAACCAATCACAGAGAGCCAACCTCCAGCCAAGGGGAACGTTCAGGGCCCCTCCAATGAATTGACCAATCAGAGTAACACAACCTTAACGAAAGCTACTCAATAAAAGCCATTTGTGCTGCAGGAACCTTTTATGACCCGGACCTTAAATCAGGGACCCAGTGGCTGCCCATCACAGCAACCGTCTCCGGGCAACTCATGCATTTACTGCTGCCTGTATCAATTTGTACAAACATAATCTCTTTACAACAACCTCCTGGCCCGGTGTCTAATACATGTACACCAACAGATATGGTTTCATTGTCTTTGTAAATCGGACTACAATTGTGTTGGTTCCGGATTGAAGATTAATCTGTTTTAATTTGGTCAAATACTTTGAGAGGCCTGTACATATCTCTAAGACAAACTCGTCTATGTTCTTTACCACATACACCACCCTCCCCCCGGCTATTCACCACTATTTGAATTGCACATCAGTTTGTTAAACGGCTTAGAGAAATAGAGGTAACACTTAGCCCAGGGGCTTTCCGCCTGTGGTTATCTCATGCTGCACCCAACACCTTTGTTTCAAAGAAAACAATAACCACATTCAACTGTAGCAAAGTGCAAACTTCCGCATTAAGCATCATTTGTTAAAGGTGTTGGGGTAATGATACACACAGAGGCTTATTTTGAGGTTTCCCGGTATCATGGCATGGCATACGTTTATAAAAATGCCCTTTTCATCATGCGCCTTGGTAGCAATACAAAAAAAGCATATGAAAACATTTAGAAACTGAATTGAACCCTTAGTAAAACATGTGGAAATTGAGTAAATCCAGTGTATGGCGGGTAATGCTGGTTCTCTAGCCTTGGGCCCACTCACTGTGGGTCAACGTGGGTCACAGGACCAGAGACAAGCTGGTCTTTGTCCCCCTCTGGCATGGAGATAACAGAGGATGGATGGAGGAGAAGGAGGGTGAGGCGGTGGAGGAGGAGGAGTTGGGGGGGCCTGGAACGCAGCACACTGCATTCCGCCAGCCAAATCACTGATGAAAAACCACCAGGGCTGCTCTAGCATGAGAGGGAATGTGTGTGCGATGCGTGTGTAACCCTGAATCATTAGCATGGAGCAGAGGAGTGATCTGGAGCTAGCATCGCTTATGATGTCTTTGAGCCCAAGCTGTTTGAATCCAGAATCATCTTTAATGAGTTACTCACTGAATGGGAGCCCAGATGTCATTGTGTGACAGACACACACACACACACACACTAATTAAAAGGGCTTCATTGTGTCAAGGCACATTGTTTTATAACCCCAGTGGGTCGATAACTTGATAAAAGAGGGCCTGTTACTCCCTATTAATGCCTCTACCAAAGCAAACGGACAGGCAAGTTGGCACTGACCCACCGGCCTACACGCTGCCCTGTGATGTCAGCCTCACAAAAGGCCTGAAAAAACATCCTCCAGCAGCTCTGGAGTCAAAGCAGGAAGGCATTGGCAATGGATCTGAGAATATCGCAGGCAAAGCAAAAGCAAATCCGATACAGGAAGTTAACGATGCACTTAGTTCCATCAGTGATATAAAAACACCATGACAGCAAGGGACAATGATTTCAACACACTGAACCACGGGAGATTATGCATGTTTTGCCATTTCAGCCAGCCCCCTCCAGAGCTCCAGCACCTAGCCGCGGTGCCGTCTACACCCGTTTCTGTTTTGTGCCTGGCCACAGGGCCAACTGCATATTATCAAACGAGCTGTCAATCAACGTCAAATGAAGCACCACGATAAGAATCCCTGCACAGTGAGGAATTCAGGCTGGGGAACTCGATCCGTCAACAAAACGGCTGGACGTTGAAAGGTCGAAAGCTAATTTTGCCCATGCATCCAAATATGACCCATCTTTTTATTATGAAGAGGAAAACAGGTCCTTGGTTCCAGTGCTTTTGTGACATTTAAGGCCATTGTGATATAGGAAATGGATGCGTATCTGCAATGGCCTAATAAGCCACTTCTCTGCGGATAGATCAACCACTCATGGATGAAGCTGGGTGGTTGTTGGGACTACAATGATCATAACATTCAAATGACCATCAGGTTTAATTACAGCAGTGTGTTATGTGAACTATCAGACAGGGCGATATATTGGATTAGAGAGTGTGTGAGTGTGTGTGCGTGTCAATATATTTTTATTTTTTCATAATGGTCAGGGTTTTACAATGTTGACTTTACAAAACTATATGCCGATGACATTTTATCTTTTGCAAGCCCATATCTGATGCAACAGTTACAATCAAAGCTTGAAAATACATTGAATGGAATGGGCATACAAGATCGAATACGGAAACAAACATTATTCGAATGCCGCTTGATTGAACTTCTCCCATACCCAGGATATGTAAGGACTTTTGGTAACAAAACCAGCCGACGTACATTATTCCAATAAAGGATAAGTTTATAGGTTCCCACAATGGTTAGATATTACTTTCATCTATAAAGTTTTTATCAGCTGGAATCAATATTCCTCAGTATTTCTTTGAGATTTTGTTTTGCATCGTCAAGGAAACATCTGGTCGATAGTTATTTTTGACCACTGTTAATAATGTTGGACTGAAGCACATTGCTTGGGAAAAGATAAGGGCAGATGTGTCACGTTATTGAAAAATAACCCTTGGAAGGTGGAACTTTATTGACCAATCAGGATCAAATATACAAAGGCTGACCACCATCTGCAAGGCCTATTCCAAGAAATGCCTTGCTGCTATCGAAAGCCATATTGCTAAATGTCATGGTCCTTCGTCCCAAACTAAAAGAGAATATGCAATCCGTCTCAACAGTCCTCAGCTACCTATCCTTCGAGTGAGCCACTGTGACAAGTCACTGTTGCCCGTGTCCTAGTAGCCAGGCAAACAACAGACTGACTGTAAAGGATCACAGTTTCCAGCTGTAGATCACGCTCCGGAACATTCTGCTACAGTACGGCAGCGTTGAGCAGATATGATTTGCCTTCAAAATAAGGGAAGTCATCTCTTGATGAGGAAGAAAACATGAGTGTTGCTACCACCTGATGAGACAGCAGCAGCTGTGGAAATTCATATCCGGATCTCTATTGTGGCACCTAACTATCTGGTTTCAATGTTGTCAAGAACTTCTGTTTTTTCAGTTGTTTTTCGGTTTCTCCACTGCTGAATAATTCAACTGAAATACGTGCCGTTTGGTGGACACTTGTAAATCGAAAGTGTCAAGTTAGAATTAGTACCATTAGTGCACATTTTAACAAAGGAGGCATAAACAATGTGCCCTGACCTAGGTGGTGGCAGGGCCGTGTTCTGCTTGCTTTGAGCTCAACTGTCCATTTCAAATTTCAGCCTCATTTTTTCATCATTATTAATCTTGGTAGGACCGGGGGTTGTGTTTTCATGACATCCCGACTACAACAGCAGCCCAGCGGCTGGAGAGGATTACATCAGCACGTCATTATGAACACATACACTCAACTGTGTTCAGCCGTGGCGGCGCTAGATACAATGCTTTACATTGTAGCGATGCGGGAATTGTTGGCTATGCAGTCTTGGATGCTACTGGTCAATACGGTTGTTGGCTGAGTGCAAAGCTGTGGCTGCTTAGTCAGCGTCCCCTTCAGAGAACAAACCGTCCACACCAGCAGACTGAGAGCTGGAGGAGCATGCATAACATGGCCGTTCGTGCGTGCGTGTGTTGTACCATATGTTTCAAATGGCCAACATCATGTTCTGACGCTAAACATGGACAGATGGAGAGACGAAAGACTGGAGGATAGATGACTCTTGCAGGATTACTTATTGATTAATGTATCTATAGGCAAATATGATTACAGTAACTTCTAGCATATAAATGTGGAAAAAAAAATTTATGATACAATTACATCACAGCATCCATGGTATATTTGTTAATAAATAGTCTTCTGAGAGTCTGGCATGTTGCATGGTGCATGCTATAAAGAGGGAGAGAGCTCTGAAGATGCTGATAATAATGTAGAGCATCATCGAGTGAGAGGCCGGCAGACATAGCGGGAGGGCGGGGGGGGGGGGGGAATCTCATCTCTGAATCTTTACCATCCGCTGCGAGAGCATAGCCAGATGCAATATGACAACCTGGTCCATCCTCTCCTCAACATACACACATCTACGTGATGCCCATAACAGATGGAATACTTTGCCGGTTGTGCATCTCGTGGTATACGATCAAACAGCATTCTTAGTCAAGTGTGCGTGTCAAGTATCATTAGCGCTTTACATTTTGTACTGTTTCAATATACTCCCCGTATTAAATAACTCAGAAGGGTTTGCATGTTGGCACAAATCAGGTCTCAGTTCTGCTGCACTAATGAAGCGATCACCGCCCCCCCCACCGCTCAGCTCACACTCGATGAGTGACACTTCAAACAAAGCCACTTCAGCGGCCCCGCTAAACAAGGCCAAGGGCTCTGAGAGATCACTTCAGACCGCTGACGAGGCTACTTAAGTCAACCCACAATGGACTGCCTTCCAAGTGGGGCGGGGAGGTGATGAGGCGGAGAGGGTGGAGAACTGCAGTGGTACATGAGAAGATTCAAAGAGAGAACAGAGTGTGTGTGTGTGTGTGTGTGTGTGTGTGTGTGTGTGTGTGTGTGTGTGTGTGTGTGTGTGTGTGTGTGTGTGTGTGTGTGTGTGTGTGTGTGTGTGTGTGTGTGTGTGTGTGTGTGTGTGTGTGTGTGAGAGACTATTTTGACATGCATGTCTGGTTGGTGCAGAACCAGAGCAGTTGAAGGAGGAGCTGGTGGACATGGCTGAGGGGCTGTGTGTGTGTCTCCGTCTGTGTGTGTGTGTGTGTGCCTGCGTCTGTTTGCGTGTGTCAAGTCACAACAACAACGACGACAACCAACTCTATAGGGTACATCTGGCGGCGGCTAATGAAAGCCGTATGTCATAACAGAGCGCTCTGGCCGTACGCAGGGCTCAGATAATCAGCCGTGCAGCCTACCCTGCACCGCTCCCAGCCGCCGATAGATCACAGCCTCGGACTCCCATGTGGCTCACCACAGGAATGGAGAAGGAGTGGGAGAGAGGGAGGGAGGGGAGGAAGAGGGTGAGGCAGAGCTGGTGGTGGATGAGGAAGGATGGAGGAGTGGGACCGAGGCTCGACAAGCCCTGCATGTGGATGGGATGGAGTCGTGACACCCACCCATCACCAGACCATTACCATACCAACATATATTCTTAAAAAAATACATTAATATTCCGGTCAGTCAGTCGACCATCTGGAGGAACGAACTGACTCTCTCAGAGCGAGAGCGTGAGAGAGAGACCAATGGGAAGTTCCCAGGTGCTGCTCGATCAGCCCTGGAGACCTGAGGACCCAGAGTCAAGCCACTATAAATACCCACAAGCTTGGCCTGATGTGAGGAGCCTCCCAATGCTCCCTCACTTCAAACACCCATGGCTCCTCCCCCCCACGTCTTCCTCTATGTCCTTCCAGAGCAGGCCACATTCTCTCCCAGCTACCTGACATTCCAAAAGTACAGACAAGCATGTCCTTGTTGGGGAAAACCCAAACAAACACATTTTCACAAGTCTCTAAATCTTGCGATTTGGTGTGTGTGTGTGTGTGTGTGTGTGTGTGTGTGTGTGTGTGTGTGTGTGTGTGTGTGTGTGTGTGTGTGTGTGTGTGTGTGTGTGTGTGTGTGTGTGTGTGTGTGTGTGTGTGTGTGTGTGTGTGTGTGTGTGTGTGTGTCACCTCCCCTAAATTGAAATTATACCAGGTTGAGCAAGTCTTATTTTAGGAGGCTACTTTAAGGGAAGCCCTTTGCCCATGTAAGCTGAGAAAGGTCCTTAAATATTCACTGCATATAGAATGACCAATATTCCTGGCCAAGTCTCTGGCGCTTACACCAGCAAGAAGTTCAAAAACGCAGCCCTCACCAGGGAATGGGCACGACAATAAAATAATGAAATGAGAAAGAGAAAAATATGAATGTTTCGTTAACAATTAATCAGGCTCCATTTTGGTGATGATTGGTCAACCTGTTCTTTCTGTGTAAAGGTTCCCTCCCTGCACTCTAAAGTGAGTCAGTACTCTTACCAAACAAGCCATCAATTTAAATGCTACATAGTGGAAACACAGCCGTTCTCCGTCAGATAATACATCCACCCACTGGGGAAGTGAAAATGAAGCGGTATGTGAATTTACATTCTAAGGTCAGCTGAGACCAGGCCCATTCAAAGGTTCCATTTGGCTGACTGATAATGGCTTACCGATGTAACATTTCAGCATCTGGACGGGATTTCTTTGATTTGTGTGGCAAGGCTGCATGAAGGTCCGCTGCCTATTTGAAGTTGCTTTTAAGACTTTTAAATAGCCTCAGTTCTGCAGGTACATGTCATTTCATGCGTCAACCAAATGAAGAATGTATCTGTCGGGTTGGGCTATTGGTAAATCAGGGGAAAGAGTAAAACATGTTGTCCTACTTGTGTAGAGTCGGTGAATATGTTGTCTCACACACACACACACACACACACACACACACACACACACACACACACACACACACACACACACACACACACACACACACACACACACACACACACACACACACACACACACACGATCGCCTAGTCGACACAAGGTTAAAATCGACACTATGCAGAGGCAACAGAACACACCAGCACATAACATCGATTATGTACATCTGTGTAGAACTCATAATCGCTCCAAGCAACCCTGCTGTTGTTTTAATTAGCCTTGTGCTGGTTGTCGCCTAATGCTCCTGCACAGTCCCACGTTGTGCTTAACCCATGGTCCCCTCGATCAGTTCACTTAACGCAACACTGAGCTCACAGTAGAAGCCAGAGAAAGAGTACCATGTCAACATAGCATGACCGTGTTGATGTTTTAGCAGAACAACCCCATTGATAGTTGTAGCATTATTACGTCAAGCGGGCTTACCTAAATCATCCATGGTATCCGGAAATCGTGCCAAAAGCCCGTCCAGCAGAAACGGCTTGCGTGCTGATGTGATTCACAGCTGCAGGGCAACTAAAGACACGTTTCTATAGCTGAGGTTACCGAAATCCCAGCTTTCCCCACAACTGCCTGCTGTTAAGTTTTCAAGTTCCCAGCTCAATAAGCGTGAGACAGATCGGTCACAGACACAAAGCTCGCCCCCATCTGGACCCTCCAACAAGTGAACACAACCAGTTGTCCGGTTCGGTATCTAGGGACTAGACGACATCTAGCGGCCGGACGACGTCAGGCTGGGTGGACACGACAGAGTGGACTAGAATAATGGAATAGAGGAGAAACTGCTCTGCCGTTATGTGTTGGAAAAATCATACCACGTAAAGATGGACAACATGGACACATTTAATAGGAGACTATTTTAATGATTATTGTTAAAGCAAATGGACAAGCAGATGGAATTTTTAACTGTTTTAAGGGTAAAAAAATATATAGGCTATAAGCTTTACATGCACTTAATAAAATGATAATGAAAGCAAATGAAATAAACAAATATTGAGTCGTCTTTGTGGACCTAAAAGCTCAACAATCGCCCTCATGTTGACTGCAGTTGAGTGGGCTGCAGGAAAGGGTCGGGGTCACGTTCCTCTCCATATGGCGGCGTTAGAGCAGGACAGCGCCTCGAGGGCGTCCTCTGCTGGCCAGAAGGGGAAGATGAAGATGCCGCACCCGTTACTCCCTGTCCCAAGACTGGACAGGACGTCTGACTTCCATCATAAAGAAAAACTCTAAATTGAAATAAAGAAAAATAAATTCAGTTTTTTTATGTTCAAAGAACAAGGTTTGGCTCTTAGAGATTAAAAATGTATTGTTTGAGCGAGACCTGGACAATTGAAATAGCTAACAACATATAAGAAAAACTGTAAGATAGGAAAACGGTTAAAAAACTTTCAGATTTCGCATCAAATGACACAATTGAAAGCAGGGAAGCTGTGTCCATGTGATTTGTAGTTTCATAGAATAGGCAACTTTTCCATGCATTTGTGCTATGACGTCAGCTCAGCACCATAAATTATCCTTACCAAGTGTGTTTTAATTGACACATAAGTTACATCATAAAAGATGACCCTCACAGAGGTGGCGAGCCTGAATCGATCTGTGGTGCGCGGTGGAGGCTGAGCATGACTGATGTTCATAGTAGAGCCATTGATCCGCACCGCCTCAGACAGCTGAGGTCAGGGCCATAATAACTGCTCTGCATGCTATATGTCCCCAGAGTACCGCGTTCTACCCCTTCAATGGAGAGAGAGAGAGAGAGAGAGAGAGAGAGAGAGAGAGAGAGAGAGAGACACATAGAGTGAGAGAGAGAGAGAGAGAGAGAGAGAGAGAGAGAGAGAGAGAGAGAGAGAGAGAGAGAGAGAGAGAGAGAGACACATAGAGTGAGAGAGAGAGAGAGAGAGAGAGAGAGAGAGAGAGAGAGAGAGAGAGAGAGAGAGAGAGAGAGAGAGAGAGAGAGAGCCCAAACGGGCCGCATGAGGTCAGCATAGACATCTGCCTTGATCCCCCCACCCTCATCCCTCTCCTTTCCCTCCCGCCTTCCCGTTGTCTCTTCAGTGAACAGAGCAGTATGGCTCAGGGGTAGGGTCAGGTGAGGTGGGGCATCCTGTACCATCATGGAGCCTGTGGTTGGGGCCGCCACAGGATTAACACCCTACCACCTCCACCCGCATCACCCCCAACCCAAGGTTCCAGAGGCTGGGTTGGTTTGGGTGGGGTTAGGTGGTGGTGGTGGTGGGGGGGGATATCTTGGGCACCACCCACGGTATAACATTACTCTATGTTAACACTAAAATAACAGCAGGGCTTTGCCTGGCTAAAGGCCGGCCCAGTAATTAGCCAATCACAGTGACGCAGAGCCAAAGACCCGTCTGCTAATGTGTCCTTTTTCTCCGGTGGGCGTGTGAGGTTGACTATATGCAAGCAAAGCACACACACACACACACACACACAGACACACATATCATACGCATTTCTGCGTGCACACGCCAGCACACACACACGTCCTGAATTGTTCGTCACTTCAGTGAACCCCGATGACCTGTTCCCTTGAGGATCTGGTGACGTAGGTACTGTCCTTTGAATGAATAGGTGGAAGGTCTGGTCTGCAACGAAGCAGGGAGAGACACAGGGCACTGCTGTCTGCTATTGTGTAGAGGGCCAGCCTAAATTGTGCTCTCTAGTTGGTGAATGAGTTTTAAAGCTTGAGATTTAAGAAATGAAAGCCCAACCATATCTTTACATGTTTTTATTTTATTTGGGGAAACAAGCACAGACAAAAACATGGAATTATTCTAGGAAAAGGCTAATTGTTCTTCACAGACAGACAGAGGATTTCATTTCCGAACACAGGGAGAAGGCAGACACACAGAAACACTTGAAGATTGAGACGACAACAGGCATTAGCAAAAAGGATGGATCATTATATTTCAATATCTTTTTGTGATGGATTCAACAGCCCAATCTTTTTAGACAGCACCATTTATTATAGTCTGTTCTCCTCTTTAGTTGGCAGAGTGGTGTGGATCTCTGGAGTGAGTGAGCGTGTAAAGACATGAGCAACAGATTGGACCGTTGACAGAACCAAGATTTGACGAGCAGATTAAACTCCCAGTCCATTCCTCCATTAACAGCGAGGGGACTCTGAGCTGCTCTGCCATCCATAGGGCCAATTGGCATTATTCACCTGGCGGCCATCTTGGTTCTACACACCGGCTGGGTGATGGACCTGAATGGGGTCCCATCACCCTGCTGGTGCGTAGAATCAAGATTGAACCAAGATGGCCGCCAGGGGGATAAGGCCCAAGAGGTGGGTTGGACACTGGTGGGTTGGACACTCTTCAACTAGACTATGTCAAGATACTGGGGAAGCGGGCTAAGTGGGGGCTAGTCCTGGTCCTTCTCCTCGCCATGGGTGATGACATGAACCAGGTTTTTGTAGTCCAGGTTCCCGGCCACATCTGGGGGGAAGGCGGCGAACATCTGCTCCATCTAAATTTAAAAAACCGACCCAAGAACCATGAGTGATGCACCACCAGCAATGCAATGAGTTTAGTTCCTACTGACATTGCCTGATGTACGACAATTTGATGATGAGCCCAGTGAGTCGTGCACTCAGAAGACGTGTTACCTCCTCGGGGGTGAACCTGTCCGCTTGCGTTGTCAGCATCTGTGTCAAACTGGACGAGGACAAGAACGTCAACAATGTGGACGGCATGACTACATGTGGACGGCTTCCAAAGGTATAATCATTTGTCGGTGATGTGTGGTTTTGGACCTATAATGACGATAATACGAGACCGTATTCCAGGTAGTCTGACGACGGTTTAGTCTCTACTCACTTGTCCTTCCTCAGCACTCCTGTCGCCTCGGGGTCGAAGACTTTGAACGCGTTAAGAATGGTCTCCTCTGGGTCCGCACCTAGAAGAGGAGCCCAGGGACAGGGAGTGTGAATGAAGTGAACGGACATTCTCCTCCGCCGCTTCTTGTTCCGTTCATGTCCACCATACCGCTTTACCTTTGAGCTTCTCCCCGAACATGGTGAGGAAGACGGTGAAATTGATTGGACCGGGAGCCTCTTTCAGCATCTCATCGATCTCCTCCTGCTTCACGTTGAGACGACCTGCGGACGCGAGGGGGTGATTGAGGAGCCCTGGGAACCGTCTGCTGTTTCACACATCCATCTTTATTGCAGTATAGATATAGATATTTGACTAAGTAGACCTGGTTGACAGGACATAGTTTAGCTCAGAGTGAGAGAGAGAGAGGGGTGAACTTGGAGAACATGTTTCTTTTGAAACCGAGGACTTCTGCTTATTCGAGCAAGAGTGTCCGCTACTCCTAGTCACACACAGCCAAACATAAGAGCCAAAGGTAGTTTGCGAAAAAACCAGCAGGCAACACGCGAAGATGATCTAGTATGAATACACTTTAAGTGGACCATCAACATTAACGTTATGACGTCATGATCATGTAACGGTGACTCACCCAGAGCCGCAAAGGTGTCCCTCAGGTCGTTCTTGTCTATGAATCCATCTCTGTTCTGGTCCATTATAGTGAAGGCCTGGGGACAAAGGCACAATATTATGCCTTAGATCTTCCAATTTCTTGTCATTTTCTTGTACAAAAGCCATGCTCGATGTCTCTATCTGTAGCTGAGAGGGAAAACATCTGAACGCTCAAGCATGAGTAAAAGAAAAAGGATGAAAAACACATCTGATGAAACAATAGGCCTCAGCTTGGTTACTCAATACTCCAGAGCATCCCTCTATCAAGCCGGGAGGGGTGGAGTATTAATAAACGGTGTGATTCCTGGGGCTTTTGGCTGGTATTCAGGGCATGCCCAGCGGCCCTTGTGTGCAGCCTAATCACTGATGACACGTATGAATGGCTGGCCCCTATTGGCCCTCATACCACTCATACCAAACGCCTCTGTTCGCCTCATACCAGGGACTCGGAGCAGACAGGTGGGCATTCCCGCACCATGAACTAAGAGCCATGGAAACGGAGCAAGGGGAGCAGGTTGGATGGGGAGAAAACAATTTCTAGAGTCCTCTATTTCCAACGGTCTCTTCTAAAATACTTTGGTGTCTTAATCCTCAGCTGTGGCCATTGTTCTTTAGTGTCGGTGTTGTGTATCAGCCCCTGCTCTGTTCCACTCCTGCGGCTTAAAGTTCACTGCATTGTGACAAACAATGGAGGGGGAGGGGGGGGCAATGAAACTTTTATGGCTAGATATCAGAGATATATTCATAGATAGCCAAGTCTGCAAGGTATGAGAACAATGCCGATCTTGTCACTCTCTCACCTCCTTAAACTCCTGGATCTGGGCCTGCTCAAACATGGAGAACACATTGGAGTTGGCTCCATCGGCTGACCTCTTCTTGGCTTTCTTAGGGGCCTGAGGAAACATGGAGGTGGAGGAGCAACAGGGAGGTATAGGAGTAGGGAGGTGGAGGAGTAAGGAGGTAGAGGAGGAGTAGGGAGGTGGAGGAGTAAGGAGGTAGAGGAGGAGTAGGGAGGTGGAGGAGGTAGAGGAGGAGTAGGGAGGTGGAGGAGCCACAGGGAGGATGAGGATGAGTATGGAGGTAGAAGAGGAAGGAGGTGGAGGAATATGGAGGTAGAGGATGAGGATGGAGGTGGAGGAGGGATATAGAGTACGAGGTACGATGAGTTCATGTACGATGAGGGCCAAAAGATACATGGACACAAACACATCTATCATGGGAAACATCTACCAATATTCTATAACCCTATCTATCTACGAAGCTTCCGTGCATGATAGTACTGGAAGAGTTTGGGATGCAAACAAATGTACACGTGTGTCTAGGTGCATCATAACATTAACGGATGACATTGTAGAAAACCTTCATCTTGCAAGCAATTTAGTCAAACAAGCAAACAATAACAGCACTTGCATGTTCACCATTAATAACTTTACATTGAATAACTCTCTACATTGACCAACTCTCACCGTATTCTTTAATGTTAGGTTTTTAAAGCCTATTCAATGAATATGCATAGCTTATTCAATAATAATGACTCGCACTCTTTCTTTAATAAGAAAAGTGTCAGTGTTGAGTAATATTAATATTAACTTTCCACCAGAAATTATTGTAACCAGGCTATAACACAAAAAACACTACAAGCAATTGTTTGAACCTTTACTTATTAATCATTTTCAATAATAAAAACCTTTGAGTACACAAAATAGAACATTGAATACATGAAGCATTTAACATGAATTAACACAGCTTTACTTGCATTGCTATTCAATGGAAGATCCAAGAAGAATACATGAATCACATCAAGTGGACTAGATCTCCTGCTATGTTTCCAGTGGTGGATGATAAGAGAGAGAGACTCACCATGGCTGAGACAGGCAGGAGGTCAGGCAGACAACAGGGCCGGTGAACAATGGCCACTATTTGGGTGGCCTTTTGTAGCCCCCAATCCACAGAGCCACGGGGCGATATTTATAAACCATGTCCTCTTTAGGAAGTGGCAGGTAAATGATGCCCTCTCTCACACACACACATACACACACTACAGCACATACAGTATAAGATTCTCCCTCAAAGCGCATACTGACTGGCAGACAAAGGGACCCCCCCCCCCCCCTTCCATTTCTCTCTCTCTATGTCTATCGCTATGTCTTTATCTGGTGGCCGTGTACCTAAAGGTTAGGATTGCTAACCTTGGCTTACAGTGTGGAACAATAGAGAAGGGGTTAGGATCAGGTTAGGGTATCATGTCATGAGCAGGCGCTCTGAAGGAAAGGGTTCTTCCAAATCCAAAAGACCACCTTTGTTACATACAGTACGCCAGTCCAAACAGTTAGAGTAGAATGGAGTAGAACAAGTTTTTCGGTTAAATCCAGTTTAATTGACCAGCTTAACCAATTCAACCAGAAATCATCTTGAAGCGAATATATATAAAAACTAAATAACGTTAACTATAGCAGCACACAGTTCCACAGCGATGTTCCTAATTTATACAGCCACATAAAACAAGGGTTAAGGATTAAAAGCCTTTGGATTGTGAAGAAGAATATTGGAGAGTTGTTTAAAGATAAACACATCTCCAAGCACGTAAAGCGGGGACTTCTCCATCCATCTGAGCGTTGATGGAAGAGGCAATCACAGCGCGGGCAGCACTTATCTGCTCATTATTTGTAATTTATAGTCCTGTCAGAGGTGTGTGTGTGTGTGTGTGGCGTGACTGGCATACACATGCCTACCTTTCACTAGTAGTACGTTTTGGGCACCTTACCAAACACACACTTACATATCACCACCTCCTGCTCGGTTTGGCCCTGAACTACTAACAGTTCAAACTATTTGGCTCAATAAGTATGTCAATAATCCTAATTGTATGTCAAATAAAGAAAATGTAATCTCACCATTCAAGGTGTTCAAATTGAAAAGGGACACAGCCGTTGTCATTGTTTCATCAAGGTGGGACATGCGGCCAACGTTTGTCTGTGTGTGCGAGGACGGGATTTGTAGTAGTTGGCCCATAATAACAGAGCCTAATGGTATATGTTCACTACCTTCCCCCCCCCACACACACACACACACTCCAACCTGGGCTGCACACTTGAATTGCTTTGATTTTTGTCAGACCAACAGAGGGTCAGAGTGAGTGAAAGGCTCACGTCGTACACAGGAGTGATTAGGGTGTTGAGGAATCAACACCCCTGAACAAGAGCAGCCAGGGACACAGCCTTCAGGGAGGGGATCAGGCCCCCCCAACGCGTGACATTCCCAGGTTTGACAGGGCTGACACTGTGAACACCATCTTACAATGTGCCAACCGACTCTGCAAGTTCACAAGTCCTCTGGTATGAGCCATGGCAGGGGAAAAGCAATGGTTGAGGCACTAATTAAACAGTGTGTGTGTGTGTGTGTGTGTGTGGGAGGAGTGGGAAGGCACTGTGATGTGATCTAAATACAGGCAATGAAATCCTCTTGCAGAGCCACTGTGGGCCTGACCGGCTTCTGAAGCAGATGTCCCCACATTCTAGTGTGTATGATGAGCACTGTATTAGCCGTCAGCGTTTCTACTGTGTAGCCTGTTCTTATTATACACAGCCATGTTGTGAGGTCACCTGACGAAGACACACACACACACACACAGTCTTATATGGACCAATCAGTGATCAGCATTGGATCTAGAATGGGGGTCCATTGTCACAATGGAGCTGTGACTGTATATGTGGCCATCAGCCACTGAGATCAGATGCCTATAAATAGCGCAACGAAATAAACCAGCAACCAAAAGAGACAACACACCGCTTTAACAGCTGTCCTTTGTGCCGCCTAAGATGTGCAGGCCTACGGTAAGCTAGAAGAGAAAGCCATGCAATAAAAAAAATAAAAAATACGAAACAGATTCTCCACCTAAGCTCTATCTGCTGAAAGAGATTCTGCAATATGGATTGGAAAAAAATAAACAGGTTTAGCCCATCAGTCAAACCCAGACAAAGCCTGCAATGATATCTCCCCCCCCCCCCCAACAAGTGTCCACAAGAAGCACAAGAGAACATACAATTGGGTATAATATTTTATATTCTGTGACAAAAACTCTACAATGGACGCTAATAAAACGTCCGTCAGCAAACATCAACATCATATCGAGCTTTTTGTCATGGAGCGAAAAAGAAAAGATAAAGACAAATCGAACGAAAGGGATGCCGAGTCTTGTGGGTGTCGCTGAGCCTCCTTGCAGGGTGACAACAGATACATTAGAATACTTAACAGATTTACATCCATTTACACCCCCGTTTACACCCCCCCCCCCCCCCCAGCGACACCTAAGGGAACGGATAGCCCCCCTTCAAATACAGGAATGACGTCTTAACAGAATACCATTACAGCAGTTGTGCAATCTGTAGTGATGGGGTCGCCTTTGATCGGACACATGTTGACCACCGGTCGTCAGTCTTCCAGGCTTTGGTACATTCAAAATGTTCCCTTCTAGAAATGAAATGAAAAGTCGTGGGGTTGGGCGTACAAACACAGGGCATGGTTAAAGCAATGGCACCTCACGTTTTCATATTCAACAGGAAAAAATACAGATCAAATATATCATTTGATGATAATTTATAAGTGATTGGGTGGATCATTGTCATGGACACTACAGTATATATATATATACTAGGAATGATTGATTGATTGATTGATTGATTGACATGGGTCAAAGATCTTTTTTAGGGAATTGGACTGCGTTTAACAAGTCATTGAATCAAATGAATTGTGCCTACATTAAAATAAAAATGGCATTACTTCAGCATGTGGCTAAGGTGCACAGGATAAACTGGAATCAAATAGAAGAGAATCGGGGCGTTGAATGCATGTCTTAAAGTCACTTCCCTTGATTAGCGTGCTTCTTAGTGATCAGAGAGAGTGTCGACACACCCTAGACGAGGCAGAAGCAGCTCTCTCCCTCACCTCAGATATACATACCCATGCCGTTTATCATTCAGTAAAAACAAATACTATGTTCATCTTCGACTTTTAACAACAATTTGGGCTATATACAATATCGAGGAGCATGGTACAGAAAGAAATGCTACTATGTTGTAAGCTTCACTCATGATTTTTTTGTTTTACCCCGTTCCCCTCCCTCATAGCTAGCATATATATTCGCCATTGACAGATGGAAGTGCATATTCAAGATAAAATCACTAACTTGATTCAAAGACATCGGAACATATATATTTAAAATAATATTAATTTTTGACATTCAAGAGGACACATAACAATCACTTTTTGTTTTCTTTAACAAAAATAGACACGGCCTCTCCGGCCTTGAAATTCCTTCTCAGTATGTATAAAATTAAGTCTGCCTATGTACAAACAAAGTAGAGCGCTCTGACGACTAAGAAAGGTCCTGTTCGGCTGTAGCGGAGGGACGGTGCAGCCTTTTGCCAGGGCAGACATCTTCCAAGGATAGGGGGGGGGGGGGGGGGGGGTAGGGTAGGGTGGGGTAGGGTGGGGTATGGTTGGGGTAGGGGTTGGGGTGGCATGAACAAGGCAGGGATTCTGTGACGCTTTTGCTCCAGCCAAGCCTTTCAACGTCTCCAAACCATACAGCCGTCTTCAGGGGGAGACGGGGGTTTGGGATAGGTTGACTGTGATGCGTGTGCAAGCCGTGTCAGGGCCTGGCTGGAGCAAGAGCCTCACAGAGCTGCCGACACGACTGTCAGCGGTCTGTGGACGGGGAGAAGGATAGAAAACGCTCAAATCATACGAATCGCTTTCATTAGGGTCCACCTCTTGCATTTTAAAAGTGCCTAATGGTCTGATGAACCCATTGCATTTTGGCATTGTTTTTTTTTCCTTGTATGTATTATTAAAATAGGGTTGCTACAGCTGTGCTTATTGGGAGTCCTTCATGACGTCTGCAGGGGGGCGACCGAAGGGCGGGAGACCCGTTACGCCCTGTCAACCACCACCCAGCAGGTGAAGCTAGTGACATTATACAACCTGATTCCAATGACATCTGTGTTTTACCGCAGTCGTCTCGCTCTCTCGACGAGCAGCTTGTCCTGTGGGTGTCTCTCGCTCACTCGCTCTCTCCCTCTCAGATAAAACATTGTGTGGCAGTGTTTCATCATGCCGTCTGTGCTGTTGCCGGGGGTAACTGCGCTCCCGCCCTCGGCCTCCCCTCCCCCCACTTGCAGAGATCAAGAGCTGGGTGTAGGGCGGATGCGCTGAGTACGGTGGTGGTGGTGGAGGTGTTGGTGCTGCAGACGCTCAGACGGACGACTGGTCCCACACCTGAGACACGCGTAGACACGAGCACATGGAGATGGAGAACATTTGGTTTGATCAACAGTTTTGCCACATATATATTTTGTAAGACGTGTGCACATCGAGACATCACACAAGCGATAAGTGGTAGTTTGGTTGGGGCTAAGATTCTTTAGGCTAGTGGTTCCCAACCTTTGACATTAGGTGTACCACTGAATTGTCATCAGGATCCATGGCGGATCTTCTCATGACAAACAATAATGGATGGTTAAATACACAGGCAGTGGCTGAGCAAATAGTGCCAGGGCACCCTCTACACAAAATTATTACTGCAAGAATTCCCCAGCCAGTGACAATGTAAAGATAAATTCAGCAACGCTGCTTATGTGTGCTTATTTTGCAAACACAAATGAACAGAAAACATAAATGGAAAACACTGTTATGGAAAGCATATGATGGAATGTACAAAGCTGCACTATATTTTTAATAATAACAAGCCATGAAACTATAATTATGGGACAAGATTTATAATATATTTACTTTCAATGATCTACATTATTTATTGTCTTTATGTAAATGTATCAATATCTCTAGAATAAAATCTCACGTACCACCTGGAGTACCACAGGTAGAAAACTACTGCATTAGGCAATTAGTTAGCATATACAGGACCTTTATGAAAGCCTTAACCATTACATTTTTAAATGTGTCATCAAATATCTATAGCATTCAAGTGAGCAATCTCTCCCGTGAGCCCACATCAGGTTGAAAAACACTGTTTGAGTGTTTGTGCAATCAACAGCAGATTGATTACCTTCATGATCAACTTTATCTTTAAAAACATGTTATAATCATAATCATCATCATCATGTTGCACTTATAAATAACATCATGATAATAATGATCATCACTATCTATCAGCATCATAATTAGCAACTTCTAAACCTCATCATGATAATAATATGTAAAGACATGATAAGCCAAGTACTATATTCATGACAGTATGTATCAACATCCAAACCCCATCATGATGACCATGATCAATAGTATGTATCAACATCCAAACCCTTCATGATCAACAGCATGTATAAAAAACCAACCCCATTCTTTATAATCATAATCATTAGTATCAAACATCATAACCCCATCATGATAATCATGATCATCAGTATGTATCAAACATCATTGCCAAAACATCATAACGCCATCATGAGAATCATGATCATCAGTATGTATCAAACATCATTACCAAAACATCATAACCCCATCATGAGAATCATGATCAGCATATATCACCCCCCCAGACCCTATCATGATAACCATGATCCTGAGTATGTATCAAACATTATAACCTGAACATCATAACTCCATCATGATAACCATGATCATCAGTCTGCATCAACATCATAACCCCATCATGATAATCCAAATCATCGGTATGTATCAACATCATAACCCCATCATGATCTTTAGTATGTATCATCATAACCCCATCATGATAATCATGATCATTAGTATGTATCAACATCCAAAACCATCATGATAATGATAATCATCAGTATGTATCACCACCCAGCCCCCATCATGATAATGATAATCATCAGTATGTATCACCATCCAGCCCCCATCATGATAATGATAATCATCAGTATGTATCACCATCCAGCCCATCATGATAATCATCAGCATGTATCACCACCCAGCCCCAACATGATAATGATAATCATCAGTATGTATCACCACCCAGCCCCCATCATGATGATAATAATCAGATATCACCACCCAGCCCCCATCATGATAATGATAATCATCAGTATGTATCACCACCCAGCCCCCATCATGATAATGATAATCATCAGTATGTATCACCATCCAGCCCTCATCATGATGATAATCATCAGTATACATACTGATTATCATCATCATGATCATAATCAGTATGTATCACCATCCAGCCCCCTATCATGATAATGATAATCATCAGTATGTATGTATCACCATCCAGCCCCCATCATGATGATAATCATCAGTATGTATCACCATCCAGCCCATCATGATAATGATAATCATCAGTATGTATCACCACCCAGACCCCATCATGATGATAATCATCAGTATGTATCACCACCCAGACCCCATCATGATGATAATCATCAGTATGTATCACCACCCAGCCCCATCATGATAATGATAATCATCAGTATGTATCACCATCCAGCCCATCATGATAATGATAATCAGTATGTATCACCACCCAGCCCCCATCATGATAATGATAATCATCAGTATGTATCACCACCCAGACCCCATCATGATGATGATAATCATCAGTATGTATCACCGTCCAGCCCCCATTCCGGCGGTACCTTGTTGACGGGGTTGATGGGCGTGCGTCCGGAGCCCGTGTGGAGCCGCTGACGCTCCTCGTAGCGGCCGGGGGACCTCTCCCGGCGGACGTCCATCATGCGGCCGGGCGAGCGCTCCATGCGGGGGTCTTGGGCCATGGCGCGGCCCGGGGAGCGGTCCAGGCGGGGGTCCTGTGCCATGGCGCGTCCGGGGGAGCCCACGATGCGGCCCTCCAGCATCCTGCCGGGGGACTTCTCCCTCTCCAGGGGCCGGTTGGGGGACTTGTCCCGGCGGAACTCGGTGCGCGCCTCGCGGTAGCGGTGGGGGGTCCCGGGGTCCCCGTGCACCACGGGGCTGGCCGCCAGCCGCTTGGAGATGTGCTCGTTGTAGGTGGGGGGTCCGCGCTTGTTGGGACTGCGGAGGGGGGGGGTAGGAGACCGTGACACAGAGGCGGGCGGGAGGCATTGATTGGTCAAGGGGTGGATGGAGGGTGAGGGGGTCATGGCATGGAGCGAGGGGCTGTGGTGGTCGGGAGGTCTTTGAGGCGGTGTGGTGAGGGGAGCGGGGATGGTTTAAGGACAGTTAAGCGGGTCAGAGGTCGCACAGGTTGCTATCACAAGTCAAGTCTTTGACGAGTTCTAAGGGACAGTGTTGCATCAACGCAACGTTAAAAAATAAAGTTGTACAAAAATAAAAACAATACTTTTTCCCTGATACATTTGTTGATAAAGAGCAACCACAAAGGTGTACAAAAACAAGAATATCTTTATTTAACAAACATATTATTATTGATTCTACATACGGGACATGATTACGAATAATAGTTCAACTTTAACTTAAAAATCACTTCCTCAGTCTTTGTTACAGATAAAAAATAAACTCCTCCTCCTGTGAAGGGGGACAAAATTTAAGCGTTACAAGATCAGACCGCCTCAAACGGCCACAACCGCACGCCCACCACCTGTGACAACAACCTGTACCACCTCCGACAAACCCTCATCCATCTCACCACACCTGTGAGGAGTTAGCAAGGGGCTAGTGACGTGGTCTGGCAATAAGAGTCCACCACAAGCCCAAGGAAACAAAAGCAAAACAAAGGAAACAATTAAATCATTTCTGCGGCTGCATTTCAGAGCCTTTACAAATCAAACCAAAAAATGAAAATGCTATGGATGGAGATGTGCGTTTACAATAACATGGAAGTACCGCGAGGAGTCTAAGGGTTAACAGAGATAGCAGTTGCCGTTGTTGTCTACCTGCGAGCGGAGCCGTTGCGCTGCAGGTCGCTGCCGGCCTCCTGGCTCTGGGTCAGGTTGCCCTTGCAGCAGATGACCCTCAGCTTGTTCTGGTAGGAGGAGGCCAGGTAGATGGCCCCCGACGAGATGGCCGGGCCCAGGTAGCGCGGGTTGGGGATGTCCAGGTGGGCGTACGAGTGGGGTCTGGAGGGTGGTAGGGAGAGAGGAGGGAGAGAGGAGTGAGAGAGAGTGGGAATCAGATGAGCTGAACTGAAGCTGAAGGCAGCAGTCAGAGCGCCTCTGTCTACACACACGTATCGGGCTCTGTACTCGTCATCCCACGGCCTAGACAACATGCTACTGTAACTCTCCTCACCCGAGAGCAGCGTGCCCCTGGATCTCGATCACGTCCAGCGAGTTGAAGTAGGTCACAAACAGGTAGGGTTCTCTGTAGGCTGAGGTGCGGAGAACAGGAATCAATAAGGTGCAGTGTTAAGGTAACGGGGTCTGACGCGTGTAGGAGGAAGCAGGACCATGGCTCAGGAGCTCTGGGTAACCTACCGAAGGACAGGGGCAGACGACTCCATTTGATGTCGTCGTTTCTACTCCGGCGGCCGTAGGCGTCCACGAACACACCGAACTCTGCGTGACACAACATTACGTGACAAACGGTTCCAGGCCCCGTGTCTATTTAAAAGCACTAAACGCTAATCTTTACAGAATGGGATGTATATGCGTGCATGCATGTGTGGGCGTTAAAAGCAAAATGCTGGCCGATTTTAACCAAATTCCTCGATACACACGCAAACACACAGAGACAGAGACAGAGACAGAGACAGAGACAGAGACAGAGACAGACAGACAGACCAGGGCCTCACCGTGGAAGCAGAGCAGGTACTCGTCCTTCTGAGGGGCCTTTGTGACCTGGATGATGGAGATGGGGAAGCTGTGGGAGGAGGCCGAGAATACAGCGGAGGCCAGCGACACGTCGTTCTTGTCCAGGAACTCTGAAGAGGAACAAGGGGCCCGGCGGTGAGATGATGGGCCCCTGAGCTGGAGCTCCGGTGATACAGAGCACTCGGTGATGATCAATGTCTGACCTCTGCCTGTAGGTTTGTATCCTTGAAATCCAACCCCTACCTGTTCCTAGATTACATGTTTTTATTTTCACAGGAAATCCCTTTTGAAAAAAGTACCTTACTTGGCTAAAATACTTCATAATAAGTAGTTGATCAAATACAAATGTAACCAGGTTGACTCGATTTCAATCCTTGTAGCATACTGAAATAATCAAACATATCTAGCTGAATATTAAAATGAGGAAAACGAATTGTAATATCTGTGTGCACTGATGTATCCGTCCCTCAGGGGTGTGCTAGCGATGACGCACCTTCCAGCACATACTGCTTCATCTCTATCTCGTAGAACTTGTTGGTGCCGATGACGATGCTGTAGCCGGTGAAGTGGATGCAGCTGCAGGGTTCTGAGGTCTCGATCTCCTGGAGATGGAACAAACACACATGTGGTCAATTATTTAAATAGGAGCCATAAAAGTATCATCTCCTGTCGTCCTTTCATTGAGCTTCCTGTCAGAGGTTTGTTTACTGTTATGATCTGCGGCTTTGAGTTCAAAATGTAAAGCTCCTGTGGCAATCTCAAGCTACTAAAAAATGGGGTTAGGGTTAGAGTTCTTCCCCGTTCTCCAGGAACAGAAACCACTCACCTTTCGAATGCAGAACTTGTTGAGGCTTTCGTTGTGACGCAGGATGGTGATTTTATTGGGCATGGCGGCGCAAATACACATTCCGTTATCAATCTACAGGGGGGGAGATGGATACCAATGATATGTCAGAAGAAAATAACGATCTGTTTAAAGGGATTCATGAAGTTAACAAGCTATTCCAAAGCTACAAACAAAAATTCCAGACATATGTTATTATTAGATAGAGGTTAGGACTCCGGATATCGGGGATCAAACCCAGTATCTTTCGGCTGGAAGTCGAACCCCCCACTGGCCACCATGCTCACCTGCCCCGACAATGTCCCTACATGTCCGAGATGTACATGTTGGGGGTTGGGGTGAGCGTACCTTGCCAGAGGAGAAGAGGTGGCACCCCTTGACCGTCTCAAAGATGTAGGGGTTGAGGTCGGGCTGGGCTGGCAGGTGGGACTGGGACAGAGACTGCTTCACCCTCTTGATCTCCACCAGACACAGAGCCCTGTCCTCTCCTGGAGACGACAACCACGCAACATCAGACAACCACAATGTGCATTTATTACACCGACACAGACTGCTCCCCGGCAGTGCACGGCGTCCTCAGAGCCCGTTTATCGGCGGCCTAAGAGGGCCGATTAAAACGCTGTAAATGGACGGGGAAGGAGAGCGAGAATCGACTAAAGCGGAAACACAGCGGAGGCATTAGTGAGTCGAGTAAGAGGAACGCTGCAGCAACAATGCGTTATTCATAGGGAGAGAGGGTGGAGGGGGTACATAATCATCCCCCCGCTATATCGTAAAAGTAGCGCGGCGGAGCCGTGTTTGATGATTAGTAAAACATTTAAAGTCGGAAATCATTGACCCAGATCCGGCCTTCAGATCAGCCCACCCTCTGCTTCCCGAGTAATATGGCCACAGAATGCCAAGTTAGGCTGCCCAGCCACACAGGGGGCCTGGGTCGGGATATTGGTGCAAGCGAGAAAGGCTAAATATAACTGCAGAGGAATAAACCTGAATGTATGTAAAGAAATAACCTGTAGTGTGATGAAGGTCTCTAGAAAGTATTGTAATGATAATGACCAACTGTAGCAGAGTGAATAAATGAGTCACATGACTGTACTGATCATTTATATACAACTGTAATAAGGCCATGAGTAATTAAATTAATAATATAGAACAAAACACAATGCACTGGTCATTTAAACACAACTGAAGAGACATTCGTAAATGAATGTGGAGTGCATGTGAATGAATGTACTGATGTGTTACGGACCTGTAAACCTAAGGTAAAAACTAGAGCTGTCAAGCGATTAAAATATTTAATCGTGATTAATCGCATTAATGTCATAGTTAACTCACGATTAATCGCGTTTAATCGCAAATTACTTTTCTATGCTAAAGATCCCTTGATTTTTTTGTCCCATAATTCTTCTCATTTTAATTATCTTATCAACATGGTGAAGTGCATCGGCTTGCCTTGTGCAAATGATTTTTTATTGATAACAACATTGGCATATACTGATCAAAACAGGACGATACAAAAAAAGAGCCTATAGGGCAATTAAACGACTGCTTTGAACAAATGTCATTTGAACATAGCAGTCAGGCTACTGCTTCTATGTTTTGAGGCAAAGAAAAAAATTTAATTTTTTTTTTTTTAAATAAAACAATTGCGTTAATCGCGCGATAATTTTTTCAACGCCGTTAAAATTGTTTTGCGTTAACGCCGTTAATAACGCGTTTAACTGACAGCTCTAGTAAAAACCTAAAGTCTGACAGTGAAACCCACACGGACCTGTGATCATCAGCAGCTTGTCCAACTCCTTCAGGATCTGGATCTGGAAGACGGAGGCCAGGCCGGGGATGTGCGTCAGAGAGTTCTTGATCACGTTCAGAGCATACAGACCCTCCTCAGACCCAACCAGCACGATCTGGAGAGAGGGAGAGAGAAAGGACGGCTCGTCAGGGTTGGGGCACTGACTCATACTGCAGTCCCTAGGATTTGTTTTGTCAAGCACATGCAGTAGACTGGGTGTGGCTACTCTGTACAAGCTTCTAGCAGTAGTGACTAGTGCATTAATAATTTAGATAACTTAATGTCATACCAAACTTAATTTCTATAACATAAGTGTCTTCCGCTGTCTATCATCACCATCATCATATTGATCCAAATTGGTCGATTCTGGAGGAGTCAACAGATCGCATCATGCCACGCACTGTAAGTTACCTCCTGATGAGCGTTAGCTAACTGGGATAAAAACACCCCTACCATGTCCATGCTACTGTGTGAGCTTCTAGTACCTGGTCGGTGAGTGGCAGAGTGCAGTTGATGTCCAGACGGTCATCGCCCTCCAACTTAAGAAGAGAGTTGCCCAGTAGTTTCTACCAGGACCGAAGGAGAGGGAGGGAGAGAGAGAGGGGGGAGGGGGCGGGGGAGAGTCACAGAGTCAGCCATCTTTGACCCTTGACCCTGTTCTAGGACTTTCTGAAGCTATGCTTCTCTGGTTATGCACAATATTAATCATATCATAGATATTTACTTAGGACATGTAAATAATCCATGCATGCATTTTACTTCCATAAAACCTTCCGTCGCTCTCAGCAGTACATGTCATCTTCAAGATACAGGTTAGTTCAGCTAGAGAATGATGAATACGTAGTACAAAATAAAAGCGCAAAAAAAATATAAAAAATAAACAGACACATTCCAGTGAAAATACAATTCCCACACAGAAGCACAGCCTATGAGAGGGTATGGAAGGACCACCTTACTTTCAGCGATGAAAACAGAGCAAAACATCAAGAGCAAAACCCACAGAGGAGGAAGAAGAGGAGGAGGAAGGTGTGGGAGACAGTGGGTCTTGTGCTTTAGTTAAAAAGGACAACACCATTCTGGGTGATCAAACCATATCAGTCTCCCCTGGCTTCACTAAAACATAAATTACCAACATCATTCGTCAAAATTACTACAGATACTTCCGAACAGCATTCACAATACTGCCATGAAGGCAAACAACAACATAGCACTCCAGCCTTTGTGATGAGAGTACTTAGGGCGTACTCATGGTCCTCGACTGACTCACGCACACCCATTCCAGAAGACAGAAGTGCTCCACTGGCATTGATTACATTCGTGGCAGCCGTCGAAAGCTTAATGTCAGTCTGCAGTATCTGCACAAGGGCGTCCTTCTGACAAAGTACGGATGTTTAATTGAAGCCAGGAGAAACGTTGACGATGGTCGGATCCCGCAGACCTCTATTGTCCTTTAAAAAGGGAGGGGGGGGGAAATGGAAGCAGTGCATGGCCAGTGAGAGAATCATGCATGACATAGCATATGACAGCAGGGAGGCCAATGTTCCAGTTCCAGCTCACATCCATGCACCGTGGAGTGAACTATATGTGTTTTTACACATGTCAACATGTCAACATGTTATAAAAGGGGCAGCGGTGGACTCATTGCGGAGCCCTGTGGTACAGGGTCAGGATGTACATACACAGTAGTGGTATGTGTTGAAGCGGGGCAGAGCTACTGCATGCTGGGTCGGGGGGGACCTTAGCCCAAGCGCTCGTGCAGCCAGCGTTACTGTACCTGGACCAGCGAGGACAGGCTCTTCTGTCGTTTAGCAACACCCGCCTACAGTATGATCCACGCAACCCCGCATGGACGGAGACACACACACACAGGGGGGGGGGCGCGATGACGTCAGAGACGAGGATGGCGAGTAGAACAGGGATGTAAAGGATGAGATGACGAGAGAGTGAATGAGACAGGAGAGAAAGAGAAAAGCAGTGGGGAGGAAACAGTAGTGAAGGCTGGCTGGCTGTTGCTTTCAAAACCAAGCGGCAGCGCCGACCCCCTGTTTGTGAAGCCCTGGCGTCAGCGCCAACTTGTAGTTGCTCTAACCTCCCATAGGTGGCTCGCGAGGGTTGGATGTAGTGAGAACCACCACTGATCTCGGTAAATGGGAATCATTTCCTTTTCTTTAGTCGGCTGCCTCAGAGTGGCTAGTTCATTATGCATTCTGAGAGGTGCCGTATTATTCATTCAAATGTAATTAAGGATTGAAAATGACAGATTAACTACTACAAAGACTACTGGGAGGCGGACGTTCCATTCCTGCCTTCTATGTGCCATAATCGTTTCTGTTGCTGGATTTCAAAGATCTCACGCAATGTCGGCGCCAATAGCACACGATCGAGAGCTTCACAACGACCCTGTGTGAACCGATAAGAGGCGTCAGACGCTTCGTCCGTGTGATCTCACATGTTTTTTTTCGAACGTGGTGGCATGGCCCAGCGACCACACTATAACTCAATCGTGGACTTGAGCGCCGAGTTCAAATCCATTTACCTTGGGAGTTCAAGACGAATGTTGGGTATAAAATGCAGGGGGCTGCCCATCGTGCCTGTGAAACAACCGTGCGACGCATCGCCTCGAACACAAACACACACACACACACACACACACACACACACAAGGTACTTACAGCCTCAGTCTCCCCTTTGTCCTTGGAGGCGTGGCTACTGACCACCACAGACTCCAGCACCGCCACCCAGCGCTGCTTGTCTGGGAAACTGGGAGCCATGAAGTAGAGGGTCTGACCGGGCCAACAGGTGGTGTGAGGGTGGGACTCCAGCTTCAGTATGTAGGGGATGTCTGCATGTACACACACACACACACACACACACACACACACACACACACACACACACACACACACACACACACACACACACACACACACACACACACACACACACACACACACACACACACACACACACACACACAGCCTTAGTTCCATTGCAGAGCTCATCAGTCAACACTGCTCACTGTGGGATAACAAGCCTTATGGAAGTCATTTAAAGTCGGTGGAGGAAGGAGATTGAAGGGTTCCCCCCCCCCCCCCCCCCAAGACAGACAGCAGAAGGCAGTACAGCAGCATGAGGGGCGGGAGAGATGGACGCGCTACCTGATTTGGCGGTGTTGATGAGCTCCGAGGCGCCCACGGCACCGTGCACGCTCACCTCCCCGTCAGGCAGACACAGCTCAAACTCCTCCTCCGCCTTGGCACAGTCTGGGGTGAGCACAGACACACAAACACACACAAAGTCGTCTCACTCCCTGCTGTCTTAGTCCATGACTAAATTGGAAAATTCAAGTCATCCGTTTCTCCCCCACTAATGTTTTTTGTGAGGCAAGCAAGAAAAATAAAACCTCATTATTCATTTTGACTTTCATGCTGATGAGAACGGAAATGGTCTAATTGACACACTTTGTGTGACAAATTCTTGCACCATCTGTGACAGCCCTTTAAATCCGTCTGCTGTTCTCAGCATTCAGTGTTAGCACACACGCAGCCGTGTGTTCATCCTGCCAAGTCGGATCTACACTTAGATCCCTACATATGTGGAACTGACCAAGAGACTAGTGTTGTGCCCTATAGTCTACTGGGCTTCACGTAGCCCAGAGCCGTCAGCTTGGTTCAGTACTTTTTTGATATTATTGGTACAGTACCTATGGAGACATGAGAGAGGTGAAGACAAGTGGATAAGTACTGACCCTCTCTGGGTTCGCCATCAAACACGGACACTTTGGTTCCATCCAGCACCACATACTTGCTCTCCCATCCCTGCTGCCCGCGTTTCCCGTTCCTGTACACAAGACCCAAACGATGCACACACATGATCATACTGTAATAATACACTATAATAACAGCAACATAGCCATTGGTCGCACAGAGCCAGGCCTTTCCATATGGAAGGGACACAGCGTTGAATTACTGTGTCAACAACCACCTTCTCGACCTGAGGAAGAGGTCTTGATTGACATGCAAGCATGAACAGTGACTGACTGACGAAATGAAAAGGAAATAGAACTCTACTTAGAATCTGATTTACACCAATTGCTCAGAGGTCTATACCGCAGGGAGCTGAATAAACTCATGGATGTTAATATATGTCAACAATGTATGTGAAGGACAATGCCGACAGCCAAAGAGAATCGTGTCCTGGGTTTTCTCAAGGGCTTAACTTGCTCCGCTTCGCCATGTCGCGCATCAGGAACTGTCACAGGGCGAGGCGGAGCATATCAACGGAAGGGGGGGGGCAGAAGGTGGGTGTGGTGAGGACCGGTACCTGGGCTGCTTCATCCAGCCCTCCAGGCGGACGTGCCCGCTGGCCTCCTTCACCTGCAGGGCGGGGGAGTTGGCCTTGTCCCGGCACAGGGCCTCTGAGAAGTGGGTGGCGTATTCGGCCGGCAGGCCGCAGGTGGCCGGCAGGCACGGGGAGCACTTGGGGTGGCACAGCGTGTGGCACTCTGCGGAGACGGGTAAACGGGGGGGCCTTCGTTCAGACTCCGTGTCAAAGTGGCCCCAGAGGGAGATCCATTTCGGTTTCCTTTCATGTGTAATTAATTCATGTGTTTGCTAAATTACACTTTATAAAAAAGAGGCATCATTCTCCATCATCATCACAGTCATCTACATCAGTGATGAGGCGTGGGTGGAACCGGCAATGCGGCGCTCCAGGGATAAGTGCCACTAAAAGCGTTATGCATTTATATGGTTCTAATATCTTTAAGGGTTTCCCGCGGGGGGGGAAGAGATCCAGACCTAGGCACGTGGCGGCCTGCCGTCCAAAGTGCACCGTGTCCAGGCACACGGTGCACTTGGCCGCCCTCATGTTGAGGCCCACGGTGAAGCGGTGGGGGATGTTGTGGTGCATCCTCTCCTTCACGCGCCGGCCAAACTCTGCAACACCCGCACACGCACACATACATATGCACGCAGATACAGACACAGACACGCATACACAGGCACACAGACAGACACACAGAGACACACACACAAACTTGCTTAGCCTTAGTTCCATTGCAAGGGAAAGGAATCGAGAATTCCTCAAGGAATAAATATTTATACAAGTCTGGAGTGTGCCTTATATGCATGCAGTATGAGATGGCCCATTTCATGCACCATGACTTGAACATAATAAAAGTATGACAAGCATTAGACACACCAATATGGTTTTGGTTCTCGATGTGATGTGTAATAAATGAGATTATGTTCATGACATCCACAACTTATTACAATGGTAAATATGAATAAATAAAACGAGGGACTTTGAAATTTGTCCATGAAAGCATCTCTAGTGCACTGGGGGATGCAGAGAGAGAGCGAGCGAGCGAGCGAGCGCATAACGAGCGAGCAGACAGAAACCTGATCACTTACTCTCAAAGGTGACCCTCCTCTTTTCTGTGGGAAGCGAGTGGGGAAGAGAAAGAGAAGGAGAGTGGCTTCTGAATTGATTCAGGTGAGGAGGAGAAGGAGGACACTCTAATGCAAATCATAGCACAGACAAACTAGAACAAGTGGGACAGCCTCCCCTCCTGACATCGGCAGGCTAATGGGAACGGATTGACCTTACATTGGGGGGGGAACTGGCTACAAGGTGGATGGGACAGCAAGGATCTCGAATTAGCCGTTGTGTGTCTGGGAGGATGGCATGACTTTGATACACCTGGCATAACAATTCAGCCTGATTGTCTAGGATGACACAAATAAAAGTCTAAACTTTAAGTTGTGTTCCCTAAGCTACTCTGCCGTTCAGCGGTTTCTTTCAGAAACGGGGGCATGTAGCCTATGTTATAAAGGTACTCCTTGATTGTGCACAACCTCTGCATATGCTAAATCACTTTAAATAAAAGGACTTGATACATGTTCCACTAACCAAGTAATCGTCCATTATCTGCTAATAATAAGCAGTTCCTAGTGTGGGCAACACCTACAAAAACGTTTCAGTGTACACAGGGCTTCAATGCATGTGGAGCAGGGGCAGCTAAATCCAATCCAACACGTTATCCCAGGAGAGCCGTGTGAACGCCGGGTATGGCGGCCTGCTCTCCGTCTGCCTGGGCGATCCACCGGGACGGCGGTCCCAGGACAGCGGGCCCAGGACAGCGGGCCCAGGACGGCGGTCCCAGGACGGCGGGCCTGATTGAGGGGCCGTCTGCACGGTGGACTCACCCTCAGGCGTGGCCGTCTCCTTGCAGCGCGTGGAGGGGTTGAGCAGGCCGCTGGGGTTGGGCTGGTGCTCGGGGGACTTGACGATGGCCGACATGAGGATCTGCTGCCGGGCCTGGGCCGGGGTGGAGGGGCCCGCGTGCTCCTGGGCCTTGAAGTGGGCTGCTGCACCGGCGACGTCCACCGAGGGAGAAAGGAGGACGTCACAACAATTCAGTTACCGTTTCATCACCGGGCGGACCTGGCAGATGGTCAAATCCATTCCACAAAGGCGTCATAGGTTTCGCCCAGAACATTGACCTTGGTCTACAGACTGATACAGTAGTGTTCAGCCTTATTCGACTTGGCTTCAAACAGGACATTGACCTTGGTCTACATACTACTACAGTAGTGTTCAGCCTTATCCCACCGTGCTTCACCCAGAACATTGACCATGGTCTACAGATCGCTACAGCAGTGTTCAGCCTTATTCCTCCGGGCTTCCCCCAGGACATTGACCATGGTCTACAGACTGCTACAGTAGTGTTCAGCCTTATCCCACCAGGCTTCCCCCAGGACATTGACCATGGTCTACAGACTGCTACAGTAGTGTTCAGCCGCCCTTATCCCACCATGCATCCCCCAGGACATTGACCATGGTCTACAGATCGCCACAGTAGTGTTCAGCCTTTTCCCACCATGCTTCCCCCAGGACATTGCCCTCCTCCCGGGATGCCTACCCTCCTCCCTGAGGGAGCGCAGCTCGATCCTCATCTTCTGCAGGGTCTCCTCCAGGTCCGAGCAGCGGGAGCGCTCCTTCTCCAGGGCCAGCTTCATGTCCCCGTACTGCAGGGGCATGGGGGGCGGCGGGGGCAGCGGCATCAGGGCCCCGTTGGTGGTGGTGCCCACGTCCTCCCGGCGCCTCCCGAATATACCCTGTGGAGAGGCATTTGAAACCACGTTGGAGGGACTCAGAGAGGTCTGCTCCGCTAGAGGTAGGCTGAGGGGGTGTTGGACAAAGAGCCTGAATCGACTTGAGGAGGAGAGGTGGAATAGAGGCTGTTGATCCCCAAACATACTGATTCATGCTTCTAAAAATATATATACTACACACACACACACACACACACACACACACACACACACACACACACACACACACACACACACACACACACACACACACACACACACACACACACACACACACACACACACACACACACACAAAGCTGTGTGGAAAAACCGTTTAAGATAATATATACAACATCATTTCAGTACGTCTATACACCATTTATTTTTGGAAGGCTTAAGGTTGCTTCTCAGAGTTGTGTGTCCCCAGACCTTTTTCTTCTTTGTTGGCTGGTCCATTTTGGCCTGGAGGAAGTCAATGAGTTTGGTCTGCTGGGAAATAGTCCCTTCCATCTTCACCTTCTCATGGGAGTACACGGCCTGAGCGCAGAGACACACAACCAGGCCACATTATTAAACACAAAGTTCCCTTGAACAGAGATCCCCACAGGAACGCTGCACACCCGGGTTCCTGGATCTGTTTATTGCCAATATCCGTCAATGCCGTGTGATATCTACCTGTTTTTCTGGGCTACTGCAAAAGTATTGCAATCCTATCTAGTATCAAAGACATATTTTTGTTGGCTTTTGAGCATTTTATGAACACCAAAGTATACAAAGACAGGAACGTGGGTTGAAGAGGAAGAACGAACATGCAGCCCAAGACATCAGGTCTGAAGCCGGGCTCCATGGCCTCCATGACCCCGGAGCTCCCCTCACCTGGATGTTCTCCAGCTGGTACTCCAGGTCCGTCCTCTCCGTCTTCAGCATGTCTGTCTGGTCCAGGGCGTCCTGCAGGCCCTGCGTGAGACGGAAGATGTGGCTCTTCTGGAGGTCCATCTGCTGCTGCAGCTTCCCCTGCTGTAGTCACACCCGCACACACACACACACACACACACACACACACACGTTAGTTTACTGCCAGTGTTCTGGTCATGTATTTTTGTCTGAGTATTTACTATGAAGTACCACGATGACCACAGCCTACCTGTAGGTGTCCCTGAGCAAGAGGCCCAACCTCCTCTATCATGACATTCATTTAAAACCACTTTCAAAAAAGAAAGTTCCACTTCTTAAGTTGAGAAATAAAACTAAATTAAGAAAATTCTAAAAAGTATAAGCAGGGAATTGGAACACATAAAATACTCGAAGTTCTGAACATGCTTATCCGTCGGTAAGAGGTGTCAGCAGAGTGAAAAGTGGCTGGTATCCATGCTTCTGTGAGTATAACTCACAGTGTCGTGTGTGTGTGTGTGTGTGTGTGTGTGTGTGTGTGTGTGTGTGTGTGTGTGTGTGTGTGTGTGTGTGTGTGTGTGTGTGTGTGTGTGGATATTTCAGTCTCTACCTCCTCCATCAGCCTCTGTTTGAGCTCCCGCTCCGTCTCCAGCTTCTGCTGCAGACTGCGGGCGTTCATCTCCAACATGGCGTGCTTCTTCTCCAGATCGTTGAGCTGTGCACACACACACACGATGATGAAGACGCAGAAAATCAACCCACCCGGCTAGCCTCTAAAGTCTTCTTTGTTTAAAAATGAATTTTCTTCTTATTTATGAGTACGGCGTAAACTACAATGATTCCCCATCAGTCAAAAATGAATGAACCCTTCTGATAAAAGCGATGAATATAATTGAAGAGAAGGGAAGAGAGGTAGAGCTGTACATTATTGTAAGGAGTTGACCTACAGCCAGACGGGTCCCTCACCGTATCAGACAGACTCTCGGCCTTGAGTCTCTGCTCCTTCAGGGCCTGCTGCAGCGCCACGATCTCAGCCTTGTGCTCCTTCACCGCCAACTCTATGGCCTGGCGGGACTCGGTGCTGCGCTGGTCGGCGCGCAACCTGCACAGGACAGGAGACTTTGCTATGAGATAAAGCCTCACCTCTGTGACTTACCATCCCCAGCAGCACCTCTGAGCAGTTGGCTCTTTTTGATGCGTTTCCCTAATCGACACTCGCAAAGCAAGAGCCCGAAGGGGGTTTGTGAGCACTGTTTGCTACAGAAGAGTGCGGTGTTAGATGGCTTTCATCGTTTTTACGATGATTTTATTGATTTGCAGTTCATGCACCCTTTCAGATTTGAAGTGTAAAGGCTTCTTGATGTGGCGCCTACGTTTAGTTGGAACTTATAGGCTACTCATTCATCCAAACCAAATTTGGTACCAATATGTTTATTTAAATGTATTTGATTATATATAATACAAAATGTATACACGTAAAAATACACATATTTTAAATTGATTCATTATCAAGTATGACAGTTGGTAACTTTCAGGTACAGTCAATTTGTTTTTCGTGATCCAAGCTAACCGTTTATCTCAGCAGTGCTGAATCCGTACACAATACTTATATTTTGAAATAGACGACCCGTCCACATATGAACAAAAGGGATGGATAAAGAAAATCAATAGAGGTTGCTAAGCAATCGCGTTCCCACAATAAACTACAATAAAAGGAAGGGGAAGCTTGCCCACGGCACCAAAATGTGCCTGGTTCGGCCCTCGGAGTGTTGCTTTTCTGACAACAAAAGTATCCTGCACGCGCATGAGTCATGCCTGGGCTCACGGCTCACGTATGCCACAGGTGGCCAATAAATATCTATTTCACAAACGATCACCATGTTTTGGTTTGAGGTTTATCATTTTCCCCCCTCCAGACGCTCGCAAAAAATACTAAAGACCCAGCCAAATTGTAATCTAGTCTTGTTAAGGCCTTCAATTTACATGCCTTCATTTGGGAGAATTACTACTTTTAATACCCGCTTGGCTCCCATGGATACGAGCTCTCCTCAGCCTGTACAGTTTTTTAAGATGCATCTTAAGTCATATGTCGAGTCTACTTCTCAAAGCCACTGTGTGGAGCCTACGCTGAGATCCCCTAGTCTGTCTGAGTGATCCCCAGAGGGTTGCTCCTCTGAAGAGGGGGGGGGAGGGGGGGGGGTTGACCTGTTCTGCTTCTCGTTGTCCAGCAGCCTCTGCATGTCCCGGGTGCGTCTCTCCGCCTGGCTCTTCTCGTCCTCCAGCGCGCCCCTCCAGGCCTCCCACTGCCTCTCCTTCTCTAGGAGCTCGTCGTTCAGAGACTCCAGCTCCACCACCTGCTCCTCCAGCATGCTGCACGTCGTCTTCAACGTCTCAATGTTCTGAGGAGGGGAGAGGGGGGAGGGAGAGGGACATCACACACAGGATGAAGCCCTTTGTGTTTAGACGACGTGACGGCTTTGAGGCACCGGTTCAAACAAATGGCTGTATTTATACTTTGTGCCCAATACCATCATGCCTTTTATATTCAATGAATTAGTTATTCCTTGAAAAATGTGGTGGTAGTTGTTATTAATTGTACCCAATGGCTTCAAGGTAAACGTCTGCCTACCCATATCGGCCAGTACGCACATGGAAAACAGGTTTCGCATTAGAAAAAACGGTATTGCCCGTAGATTATGATCTAGTCAATATCTAGCATATTTTTAAGTGGTTCCCATCATTAATCATCTATGTGGCTGTTGTCTGCGAGGAGTCCCCTCTGGGTCTTGGGACTGGAGAGGACACGTGCGTCTGAAGAGTACCTGCTTCTGGTTGTTGAGGTGCATCTCGCGGTCGGCCACCTCTCTGCGGAGGCGGTCCACCTCCTGGCTGAGCTGCAGGCGGTCCTCGCTCTCGTCCGACGCCTCGTCCAGCTGCTTGGACAGGTAGAAGTTCTGGCGGTTGAGCTCGGCGTTCTCCTGGCTCAGCTGGGTCAGCTGCTCCTCCAGGTCCGTGATCACCTGAGGATTGTGGGTAGTATGCTGTATAAAGGCCCTTTCTAAAGAAGGTTGAAAGGGATTGTGGGTAAACACTGCCGAGTATGTCAGTTGCTGTTAAAGTGGCCATTAAGAAATGATACTGCATCGAATTCATTCATTGTTTTGACTGAAATCTTTTACGGTCAGACGCAGACCGAGGGGTCAGGGATCTGTGTATCACTGAAAATTAATCTTCTGCTCATGATCCTAGGAAATGCTGAATGTCAGATGAGCGGTTCTAATCGGTGACATTCTCTGTGTGATTCATCCGCGTTTGTAGCATACACAGACATGAGATAGGGACACCGTTGAGAAGTCTTACTTTGACAACAGAGGGCAGGAAGAACCAAAGTATTTTCCTATCAATTTCAGATTTTTCTTACGCATAGGCAGTGTGTAGGATGAAAAATACATCTTTGGCCGGACTTACTGAGCAGCTGTCTCTCAGGGCATCAAATTTGCGCTGAATTTCATCTCTGTGAGACTGTGGAGGGATAAAAACAAGGCTTAGAACAGATGTCTCCCTTACATCCACGCCTCAGAGACAAACGTCCTGCATCCACACACACAAAGACAAGCATAATGACCATCTACTGTGAAAAATAAATCACAGGAAGGAATCACAAATACACACACAACCACACAGACACAGACACACACACACACACACACACACACAACCCACCCCCCCCCACACACACACACACACACACACCCCACCCCCACACACACCCTGATGAACCATGTTGTCAAGTTAACAAAACACCGTCTTGGAGGTGGACAGAGATACTGTGCATAGCGTGAGAGCCCCAGATGTTACGCCAGATGTGCCCGGGGGGGGGGGGCGTTTGGAGGCTCACCCTGAGCGCGGTGATCTCCTCCTCAGCCTCTGCGGTGGTCTCCTCCAGCTCCGTCTTGGCCTGGGACAGCTGGCTCTCCAGGGCGTGGCGGGCCGCCTGCAGGCCGCTGATCTGGGACTCGCGCTCCTGCAGCGACAGGGTCAGCTCCGACACCTGCCGCTTGATCTCCAGCTTCTGCTCCTCGTGCTCCAGCCCCATCTGTCCAGAGGCAGGGGTCAGCCAACCCGCCCTATGTACTTGGCATACACTCGACAGGTCGACAAGACCCGCAGGGAGGTGGGCTTTAGGTGGGACATAGACCTTAGGGCCGGGAACTGGCAGGGATCTCACCATGCAATATTTTAAAGATTTTTGAGTGCCGATGATAAATGTATTGCGATTCTGTGAATGTTAATATTCTGTAAGAATTGCGACGTTTTTTGCAATTTTTTTTCTTTTATGTGGTTTAATGTATGGTCTTAACGTTGGGGTTCAGGTTTCACAGATCATGTGAAAGTGTCTGCCATTGTTTTTCATATGAACCCTGCTTCTAAAGGCACATACATGATAGCACCCTCTGTGTCATGGTACCATTCATATGTTTCCACAAAGATTTCATTGGAAGCTCTCAGCAGGTTTGCTTACAGAATTTCTAAAAGCAATACGATTTGATAGGTGTTACTTTAGACAAAAGATTAACAGCTGAACTAATTGAAAGTAAATGTGGTTCCCTTTTACTCCTTTTAAACCTTCTGATTGTGAAGGAGTGAGTGGGAAGTATGTGTGTGTGTTTGCATGTAGAGAGCAGGGCAGCAATTAGTGGCAATTTGTTGCATGAGCTCTCAGCAGGGTTGAGTGGTTGGTGCTGGTGATGTGTCCCCCGGCCAGCAAACTGTCCATTAGCGCAGAGACTAAAGAGGGGCTATACAGCTTCCATAAAGCGTGAGGCAATGGGGTTAATCAAATGATCAAGCATGTCATCAAAATACACTTCTTTCACAGGTTTTTGTTTTGATAGCAATGGCTGCTGTGGTGATGAATTTCAAAGCATTGGACATCAATTATTCCCTTTTCAGCAGATGGCCGTTACTCCGCATTCATCAAAGTCTCCCATACTCCCAAGATCAACTTTCATTATAATTTTCTCTGTCAGAATTTGACGTTCACAAAAAAAACAGAATCTTCAATTGAATCTTGTTCCCTTGAGCATTTTCTTTACATGTCAAAGCCGATATGCTATTTGTCAACTGACGCAATAGATGGAACTGACAAATCATACTTTAGGATCTTTTATCTCCATAGTGAACCACAAAGCGCAAAAAAAAGAAGGAAAAAAAAAAAAAAAAGTTGGGTTTCGTTACAAACAGGATTTTGAGTTTGATCTTAAAAAGGTATATGATAAAAGTGGAAATGTGGGTGCCGTCCCCCGACCAGCTTCCTCTTCCCCTCAGGAGGTGCAGCCGCTGGAGGTGAGTGGGCTGGCTGAGGCTTCAGAGCCGTCTATTGATGACTTCTTGAATACAAGAATACCATTCATCGTCGAGTTCTGCTACTTGGGATGAATAAAGTGGTGTTTTGACAGAAAATCCCATTTCTCCCCCCATGATTACACCACGGATGGTCGGTATTCATCATAAAACTATTATTCATCATTATTATATATTCATATCGAGCAATCTTTCTGTTTTTTTTTAAAGATGATTTATTTAACTGCCAGCCAACTTCATAAAAATAACTTAATTAAAACCTTTACGATTTCCATTCTGCCTGACAAACTTTGCCCAAGATGAGGCAATGACGCGGTCACCTCCCTCAGGACCTACTCCATAGTGACTTCACGGCGGTGGACTGAACCTCAAGCCCTCGGGTGCCCGCCCCGTCTCCCCTACCTCGCGGAGCCTGGTCTCGAGCTCCACCAGACGGCTGCGTTTGGTCTGCTCCTGCTGGCTCATCTTGTCCAGGTGCTCCTCCAACTTGGCGTTCTGGGCCTCCAGCTTCCCCGCCTGGGACTCCAGGTAGAACTTCTGCTGCCGCAGCTCCGAGATCATCTCCTCTTGGGCTTTCCTGAGGGGGTAACACACACACAGACACAGACACAGACACACACACACACACACACACACACATAAACACACAGTAAAAATACGAGCGTAAAATCTTACACATGAATCTCTACATTTCAAGCAGTTGATTGAGATTGTTGCGAATATTTTTGGTAATATTCAATTCGTAATAACTTTTAATGAAAATAAAACTTTCAAACAAGAAAGTACATAATAAGGGGATGGCCTAGACACCAAGATCCACCAAAAATAATTCTATGCTTGCATGACAAGAATGAAATCACGTTTTCACATTGAGAATGGTGGAGGGTCTTCTTGCACCCCACCACAGCAAGCCACCTACAGGCCGTTAGAGGAACTAGATGCTAGTCGCTCTGGCCAGGGATTCGCAAACTGGCAGTCATGGCTGCTACCTGACCAGAGTAAACATAAATATAGAAACTTATCCATGTGCGTAATAGGGAAAATGTGTTAATTGAACCGAGGGGTGACTCATTTGCAAACCATCGCCAGTTATCGTCCAGCCGATGGAGGCACCAAAACAACTGAGCCGCCCGTTCATTAACACGACAAATCAATCAGCAGAACGTAATCCCTGCTCTTTAAACCGGAGCCTCTATCCTGTTGCCTAGGAGATGGTGACTTGAGATGACTTAAGATGAAGGAAAAAGTATGCGGGCTCCCTTTACAGACAGACACACACACACACACACAGACGATCAACCACAGAACACCCCCAGGCAAACACTAACGAACGAACGTGTCAGATGCGGCGGTGGGGAGGCAGCATGTCTGTGGGGGGCGTATTGACGCGGGGCCGTGGGCGCGGTCTGGCACACTCACATGTTCTTCTGGGTGTAGATGCTGCTGTTGGCCGCCAGCTTGTTAGCCTCCGACAGCTCGGAGATGCGCTGCTCCAGGTTCTTCATCTTGGAGTCCATGGCGTTAATGGTCTGCCGAGGACAGAAGGGGAAGGGTCATAACACACAACGAGGACACTCGACTTCCTGTTGTCCAATTATGGACATACACAACATGAAGGTTAATTTGTCTCTCTCTCTCGTGCACTCTCTGTGAGATGCTAGGATGTTGTTGCGTACTGTGGTGCGATCCTATTAGTATGCATTAAGGTTTTGCCTGACTAGCCTGCTGCAAGTCAGGCAAGCCTCTTAAACTGCCATAAGTCAACCACATTAACCAGATTAAAGGCTTGAGGATCAGCTGCATAGTGCAAGTTAATGTATAGGACATTTTAATGGTCCAAACTGCCAACGCTGTACATAGGGCTACTTTTAGACCACAAGCAAAGAAAAACAGCTCAGGAACAGATGGTATTCAGTTTGATATAAAGCCTTCAAGGTGGGCACACAGAATGCTTTATCACTTCAAACACTTTTACCAAGTGATACCTTCAAAGACCACCACAGCATGGATGAGAAACCAATGGAAGATTCCAATCAATTCAACCACTGTGGGAAGTAGGGCCATGGACGTGTTTTAGACCGCAAAACAAAAACCAAATACTTTTCTGTCACCCCATTTTCCATCTTCTTACCAGTATTGACTGGCACAGCCGAACAGCAGATAATGCTATAATTCAACGCTGTAGACTTCCATTGATGTCCCAAAATACATTAAAACAAGTCACTTAATCCTCCCGCAGCCATAGATCCAAGTAGCCCCTATAGCTTCTATCTAAAAGAGTTATGCCTGTTTGTTTTGTAGCAAGGTAATAACTCCTATTACTGCATTGGGGTCCATTACCTTTTTCTGCATTGTGCAAAATAATGGCCAATTTAGTTCTAAAGCGGGATAATCTACGCAGTTTCCCATAAAGAAAATACTTCCCAGCAGGAAAAATACATTTTCTTCGCTTTGGGTTGCTTCATTGAAGATGTCAGCAAAAACTATGAGAATTATACCAGATTTGTTCCTCTATAACAGCAGAGCGTGCCAGCGCTAAATCCCTTCCAAAATATCCGCCCGGTTAACATCATCGTCTTTGTTTACATTAAGTTAATATTTAATGGAGGCGCCTCATTAGCAGCCATCATGTGTCAGCTATCGAGGGGACCGTGTTAATTGATAGCAAAAACCACCATAAATAGACATGTTTGACAGTGAATCATTCGGGTTATTCCTCACAGCCTTCTGCTCGCTGATCAGCTTGAACTTCTCACGGGCCTCCTGCTCGTGCTGGGCCCGCTTGGTTTCCAGGCTCTCCTTGTCCACCAGGTCCTCTTTCATCTGAGCCTCCAGAACCTTTGGATCACACACACAACAACACCACCACATCAGAGGGGAGAAATCCATACTGCGTCACATTCATCCCTATTTAGATTGCCCGTATTGGCACTTGCTCCGCCAGTTGACGGGGCCTTGAAAAGCGGGAAGTACTTGACAGTTACAAATGTACCCGCAGGCATGCGGGCAGTAAATCGCAGGCGCTGTCAGAGCCGACTGTGAAAGCTAGTTAAAATGAGATGGTGATAAATCTTTTCAGTCAATTGGATCAGTGCAGCCGCAAGAAAGTGGGTAGACGGTGTGTCGGCCATTAGACCGTCGCGTACACATTCAAGGCCGGTTAAAAACGACGCCCTTCTAACCACTGATGACACATTTGGGAGTCCCATTGAAGAATTATGAACCGGAGCGAAATGAAACATTAACAAACTACAATTTGAAATGATGCAGCCGATATATTTCACACAACAGCAGGGATTGGCTTTAAGGTGGTATTGATTGGTTAACACTTCACAAATGCAAAGATACGTTTACTTAACAAGCCTCTAAATTAGCAGGCCGTGACAAATAGGGGAGACAAAAAGTGTCTATTCGTACCATCGGTGGCTTGTTAATAAGACACCGTTTAATTGAACCGCCTGAATGCTCATGAATAGGCCTACATAAACCTGAACACCAATTACCAGCAAAACGAAGTGTTCCCCGTCACCCAACAGTCTCCTTGAGTTACCCGCAGGGATTCTGAAAGGCAAAAACTGAGAGCTCCCCCCACCTTGATCTTGTCCTCATAGAGCCTCTCATTCTGGGCCAGGTGGGTCTCCATCCGCTGGGCCGTGGCCTGGGTCTCCCTCAGGTTCTCCTCCAGCTCCTGGGCACAACAACACCAGCATCAGCACCAGCATCATTATCATCATCATCATCATCATCATCAGCCTCATCATGTCAACAACATCAGTTGGGTCCGAAATATCCGCAATGAACTGCAGAAGAGACCCCTCGTCCATACTTCGGATCACGGCCAACGAGAAGCGCTAACAACAAAGCATGTGGTAATTATTAAGGCGATGGGAGAGTCTTGCTTTGAAGAGCCGGGACAGCGCAGAGTGGTTGAAGCCGGGGCCGTTCATGTCGGGTCTGCCTGTCGGGCCGCGGGGCTGTGTGTTCATCTGATCGGCGCCCTGTGCCCCGCGCTGCAGAGGGAAGCTTGCCTCCTGGTCTCAGCACAAAGCTCCGCTCCAAAGAGCTCTGCTGGCAAGGAGCTCCCTGAAGAATATTGAGTGTGTGTGTGTGTGTGTTTGTGATTGTGTGTGTGTGTGTGTGTGTGTATACACACGGTGCTCCCAGTGTGCCCTGGGATAACAAGTGATAAGGACGGACAGGGGAGAATGCGGGGGTGAAGGGGTGGGTGAGCGGGCCGAGGGTCCGCGGGGGACGGTGTTAAGCGAGGCCTTATCGGCCGCCCCTCTCACCAGGATCTTCTCCGCCATCTGCTGGATCTGCTGGGATTTGGTCTGGATGTCGTCCTTCAGCTTGTTCTCCCGCCGCTCGACCATCTCCAACCGCTTCACCTGGTTCTCCAGGGTCTTCCTGCCCTCCTGTGTTCATACGCGATGCGACACACACACACACACACACAAAAACAATATTGCAAGATTCTTCCATTTGTTACAATGGTATTTTCTTGTCATTGGTCTTGGCGTGATATTATATAACAAATAGTCCCTTACAGCCTGAACCGTCTGGGCCAGTTCTTGGCAAGATTAGGCGTCTGGGAACATAGCGTTAAAATTCTGGCTTTAAATCTAGCAACTAGATCAGATGCTGGCTTGCCGTTTTTCTTCCTTCCGTTACACACACACACACACACACACACACACACACACACACACACACACACACACACACACACACACACACACACACACACACACACACACACACACACACACACACACACACACACCTCATCCCTCCCAACTTTCTCCAGCCTTTCACCAGCCTGTGCACTTTCAACATCCGGAGCAGAATCGCAAAGCAAGCGATTCTGCTCCGGGTGTTGCTTAAGCTTACAAAGGCAGCAACCACAGCAACGGCTGGAACAGAGAAACGGACACACTTTGAAGAAAGACACAATCACGATCATGCCTAGCCTCCAGGACTTGGCCCAGCGAGGGTCCATCCGACCGAACGAATCGTTTTGCTCTTTCCCACATTGAGGGGGCGAACGGAAAGCGTCGCGCGCGGTCCGGCCTAATGAGTCGCTACCTCCGTCTCCCTCAGGCGGCGCTTCAGCGTGTCGCTGGGCTCCGTCTTGCCCCGGAGGCGCTCCAGCTCTCGCTCCAGCCTCTCCTTGGCCTGGCGGATGTTCTGCAGCAGCTCCGTGGCCTCTGTGCTGGCTTTCACCGCCTGGGGTAGGGCAGGAGGTCGGGGCGGGGTCAGGAGGTCAGAAGGTGCGTGTGCGGAGACACTCAATATTAATGTACTCGTCACAGCCGCCGCCCCTCTTGTAAGAGACATAGCTGGAAGCCTTCGCTGTCAACCGAAATGGAAACTGATAGGAATGGGCTGCCGAGATGCTAGAACTAACTGGCTAATTACATTAGTAAGGGACAATTACCACCCAGCCTAGTTGCAATCACTCTGTATTTGTGTGTATGCCAGCGTGCCTTGCATAATGCATGCTTCTGACTAAATGAGAAGTGACACAAAAGGACATTAAATTAACTCCTATCCGATTTTGTATTAACACACTTTTCTGTCCAAACGTTTACCTTGGAAAGTTTGTCCTGGAGCTCTTGGATTTTCAGCTGCTGATCAGAATTTGTCTGAAACAGAAACACACACTTAAATCTCTAGAGAATACCTTAAAAAATTTAATATATCCCGAGAGTCGATGCTAAATTTTCTTTCGACCTGGCAAGGGCCTTCGTCTTACCTTTTCCAGTTTGGAGAGAAGCTCCTCTACATCGGCCTTGCCCTGTTCTTTAGCCTGCCAGGCAAACAGAACAGAACACATAAAGAAGACACATCAATAATGCATAATTCAAAACCAGACGTGTGATTATGGAGTGTCCCTTACTATTACAAACATTTTTAGGCTCATTAACTTGCTGTTAATTCATACACGGGCCATTATGGAGCAGGTAAAGGTCAGGTATTTGCAGCTTTCGGCTGGGAGCCGTTTCTATATCTCCTTGCGGCCCATACTTCTACAGCATTATGTTGCTCTCTCAGAGAGGAGGCTACCACCACAGGGACCGTTACCTTCTGGATCCTCTGCTGGTACTCCACGGCCTTCCTCTTCAGGTCTTCGCTGGTCTGCCTGGAGTCCCTGAGCTCCGACTCGTAGAGGTCGCTGCGGCGCCGGGCCGCCGACAGGTCCTCCTCCAGCTGCCGGATGGTGACCTGCATCTCCTCCAGCTGGGCATGGTACTCCTGGGGAGCCCGGCAGGAGAGATCAGAGCTCTGGGGCACACACGTTGGGACAGGGGCTGCCGCTCCACTGAGGGGGTTTTGTTTTTATGTCATACACCGTCAGGAGTTAGAATTGACCGCTTAGGAGTTGAATGGTGGCCGTAGTCGGACATTAGATCAGCTTGACAGTCGGACAAATTAGCCTTACATGACAGAGAATCTGGGCTCAAATCAGATGTGCGCCATATGTGGTTCTTGGATGCATATCTGATCAGTGCCGTTGTAATGTGAACAGAAAGGGAACAATATTAGATCTGAGCAAACTAAAGATCTGAACTGAGCCTGAGAGCAGGAAGGCCCAGTTGAAAAATGACTGCAGATTTTTTTTTTTCCCCAACGGCATTATGACTCATATGCACACGAGGGCTTATTCTTTGGGTAAAGATGATGGTTTGGATAACAGACACCGTCTGGATACACGAATGGTGCTCTCCCCCAAAAGGCTTACTAATAGCTTCATTAGCATTAACAACACACAAGGGGTCAGTGAAGTGCATGATTAAAAGCCTCCAGATAAACAATCGCACCTCCCCCAAAAAGGTGTCCCAAAATTGATACAGCGTAATTCCACACACAAATAGAAATGCACCTTGACAACAGCTTTGTCCTCAAGCGTTCACTTTCATAAATTATCTATTAATTAATGCAATAATTAATCATATCTTAATCATTAATCAAAAACCCAGCTCCCACGGTTTACGGTTATTCAGCAAATTGGATAGCAAGGTCGACCTGAAGGTTAGGTAGACGTCTAACAGGGAGAGGTGCACCTACCTGCTCCTTAATCTCCTGCAGCTTGTTGCTCTGCTCTCGGATGTCGTGGAGCAGCTGCAGGGCCTTATCATCCTCCTGGGAGACCTCCACCCGGGCCTGCTCCAAGCTGCGCTTCAAGCTCTGCACACCCGCACACACACATGCGCACACACACACACACACACACACAAACACACAATTAGAAAGGGTCCAATCCGATGACCGTTTAAGATCCTTTATGATTAGAATGCTTCAGTTGCCCGCCCTAACTCCTGACACAGAGATCAAAACACAGTGCTAGTTGTCGTCGGCAGCGCCGCTGATGGGTGTTTTTATACAAGGATCCACTGAATGGGTGAGGAAAAGAACCCAGGGTAGACGGGGGCCGGGGCTGGGGGGGGGGGCACTCACGCTGCATTCTGTGATGTAGGTGGCGAGGTCCTGCTCCAGGATGGTCCTCTGGGTCTCCGAGGCCTTCAGCTCCACATCCTTCTGGTGGAGCACGGACTCCAGGTCGGTCATCTTACGCTGGAACCTGGAGATCTCCTGATCCATCTGATTGGGCAGAGCAGAACCGCAACACAACGGATACCTCATGATCTGGGGCACGTGTTTCAAAGGCCAGTGGAAACATGAAGGATTGATCATCTGCAACAATCAACATTTTTTTCAAATAACGAGTTCCAGTTATTGTTCCAGTTTATCAATCCTTTGTGTTTTTCCAGTGACATATACTTTGAAAGAATATGTAAACATGGACATTAAGCAGATGGCTGACCACTGCTGACATTGAGGCAAAGGGTTCAAACCACAAGTCTCACCTTGTGGCATTTGTCTTGAGTTTCTTGTAGTTCTTTGCTTTTCAGGTGTAGCTTCTTTTCCATGGAGTTGGTCTTGGCAGGGGAGTTGATGCCAGCCGACACAGACCTTGGTGCAGCGAGATAAATGGAGTTTCAGGTTTCCACTAAGTAAACAGGCACTCAAGTTCTACATGAAATACATTCAGCCAATACTTGGGCTAAGATACCTGCCTCCGCCAAATTATCTCTTCTTTACGTCATTTATGTTTAGTACTCGGGTAATGTATCCTAAAAAATGAGCTACAAAAGGCAATAATGCGTCCTTTGTCAGAATCCTGAAAGAGGCAACCTTGGAAGAAAATTTAACTAAAAAGGAACAATATATTTTCTTTGCAAAGCAGCAACAATGATTTGAATTATCTTTTTCTCCATTCACTCCCACTGCGTGTATCCTATCACATTGCAGGGCTGGGTGTCCCTCTTAGCCAGCCGTGGGGGTTCATCCCATAGTGGAGCACTGGCTGATCTTCAGTCTGCCCACCATTGCCATCACAAATGAGCAGGCACAGTGCCAAACATTACTTTTACTCATACAATAACAAGTAATTGTGTTGTGGAAACACTGACAAAAAAAAGCTTTTTACGGATGAAAACCCACCAACCACTAAGCAATGCCGGGTTTGAGGCTATGGTGCTACTCTTTAAAGCCTTTCTAGCAGAAGTTGGGACCAAATCATTCTTATCAATTCTATTCTATATATTCTAATTTCTTTATGAGAATGACCAAAGGCAGATGACGGCACTGCTTAGAACTGCAGAAGCGCGCGTTGAACAAGCATCACTAATCATCCCTGAATTGATGAGCAAATTGATTGTTTTCCATTTAACACATGTGGCTGTAACAACCGAGTCCTGGTAATGGTCTGATGGGAGTCGACATACACCAGCGTCAGGGTATTCAAGGCTCTCTGATCCTTGCATTGACTTGAGAATGAGTCACACCGGCAATAAAAATAATCACGGAAGCCCGCGCTGTTCCTTTCGCCTCTCTGAATCCAAATCAAGATGCCGCCCCCGAAGCACAAACACATACATCGGCATGGGAGAAACCAAGGCTACTTCCTCAGGTTCCTGAGGAGAGCCACAAGTTAAGCCACCTCATATGAACCACCGGGTAGGAGAAGGAGAGCAGATGATCACGAGGTGAGTAATGGTTAGCAGGGCTTCAGAGAGAGATGATTATATATGAGTGGCCATCGCCACCGACTGCATTATTGAGAAGAGGGACATGGGAGGAGAGAGAGAGAGAGACACGGCACTCTGGAGGACAGTGTGTGAGAAGATTTGGCAGCGATGGACGACCACGACCACACACACGTAAAAACGCACACACACACCTGTCTCTTTTGAGAGCACCAGACACACACATGATGGTAGGATTTCGCACACCCACGCAGCCACAGACCAGAAAATTTAGGCACGCATACGCACGTGCAAAAAGGACCAAATAGCACACCAAAGGTACATGCCAAGATCCGAACAAACAGACACACACACACAGACACACTCACAGTGTAAAAGTCTATTTTTAAAACAGGCTATAACAACAGACGTCTGATATTAAACTGGAACGCATTGGGTGAGTCAGGTTAGGGAGGAGGGGGGGTGTTGTTTTGTTTATACTAACGAGAAGACAGAGACATGGCGCACAAAAAAATTCACAAAACCCCCCCCCCCACACACACACACACACACACACAAACACAAACACACACACACAGGAAGAGGAAACTCCAAAACACATCATTAGCATTTCATTATGCATGGCTCCATGTGTACATTCTCCTCTTTGGCTTTACAACGAAAAACAACAAGGGTAGCTACAAGCACGCGCCTGCATGCATGCAGACCGCCACACACACACACACACACACACACACACACACACACACACACACACACACACACACACACACACACACACACACACACACACACACACACACACACACACACACACACACACACACACACACACACACACACGGTCAGCTGAATAGAAAGCCATTATTCATTAGACGCAGTAAAGCAAACGACTGGGCTGGCTTTACTTAAAACCCCAGAGCAGAAGACTGCGGGGGCAACACCAAGGGACAGGGACATCAGATCGGGAGCGAGGGGGGGGGGGGGGGGGGGGGGGGACATGGGAAGAAAAGACACGAGGGAAGACAGAGAAAGAGGGGGGGGGGTTAGTGGCTGGGGGGGAAACGTGGTAGTAACCATAGAAATAGAAGCGCCCCTCCAATCTTGGGTCATCTCTTCTCCCGTCTAACCCAGTGATGCCCCTCGTATCTTTTTCCGTTCTCACCGTTCTGCCCCTGGTCCCTCATGGGCTCGGCAATGCCTGGCTCCGCTAGACCTGATCCCGAGCCCCCGAGACGGAGCCCACTGCCGCACGGTGTTATCAGGGGGCGGCTGATAAGCCACAGACCACCGGTGGAATTGATTTGAGAGCGTACGCTATTAAGCTGTCAAGCCCGACACACAGCAGCACTCACAGGCGAGCACAATAGCATCCACCGTGGTACAAAATGCATTCTCCACATTGACTCTCTCTCTCTCTACCTCCCTCCCTCGCTCGCTCTCTGTCTCTACCCAATACCAATCAGCACCGATGGTAGAGATAACGGCAGCCAAGATACTCCTGCTGTCCATTCACAGATCCTCAACTGGGTCTTGCTATGAGAAACACTTTGATCACACACACACACACAGAAGCACATAGGGTAAATGGAATGGCTAAATAAATAAAACAGGCAATGGTGCTGCAACAGAATAGCGGGGATCCCCCTTTTCTGTTTGCCCCGCTCGTGTGATGAAGCCAAGCCCATTGGAGCAAGAACATTGTGTCACACACGCGCGCACACACACACACACACACACACACACACACACACACACACACACACACACACACACACACACACACACACACACACACACACACACACACACACACACACACACACACACACACACACACACAGAGCTCCAGGTAACCTGGAACAAGGATACCTGTAAATATCCTCCATTGTACAGGCTGCTTTCATGTATTATCCTAAGAGTGGTTGAGGGGTGGGGGGAATTGATTTACTACTGAAGCCGGAGGGGGTGGTCCAGCTGAAAAAAAGAAAAGAAAAAAAAGTCCAGCTGGTATCGCTGAGAGCAGCAAGGCAATGCATAGTAAACAGGCAAGGTTGTACTCACTCGGCTTTGGCGAGCGCTGTCAACGCCCTGCTGAAGAACCAGCCTAGAAAGGGCAGATCGTGGCCCTTGAAGCCCGCTGTCTGAGCTCCTCGCTGGGCAGCAGGGGCAGACCGGGGGGCTGCCTGCTCCGGTTCTTCAAAATTAGAGGTGTCATCTTCTGTTTGCAGCTTCGGAACAAAAGGCGGGAGGACTGCGGGAGCGGACGGAGGGAAGGAAAAAAGGGAGAGAGAGAGGGAGAGAGAGAGAGAGAGAGAGAGAGAGAGAGAGAGAGAGCGTGTGTCAAAACCAGACCCAAGCAGTGGAGAAGGTAATATAACGAAAAAAAAGCAGAGCCGGGAGGAAGGGGAAAAAGGGTAGGCGTGGGGAGAAACGACAGAGCGGATGGAGCCTAGAGCGTGCTAAGTCGCACACTCATACACATGCTGCCTCTGTCCCTCCCTCCTGCTCTCTCTCTGCCTCTCTCCCCCTCCCTCACTCTCTCCCATACTGCAGCAGCACAAGCTAATCATCAGCTGGGGGTAAGCTGAAGCATTAGGCTGTCTGAATGCAGCCAATTGTCAACAATCCAGCGACCAACCGACTGTCCAAACGTCTAGATTTTACTTCTATTGAATGAAATGGAAATAGTATAGTAATAATAATAAAAATAATAATAAATAATTAAAATAATAACCATAAAAATGCATCATCAACAATTACAATAATCATCAAATTAAAAATCAAATAATAATATAAAAAAAAGTTTCTGCTTTGGTTCTTGAACTAAATGATTACTGATGAGTTAATAATCAGATCAGATTAAACATGCTGCAGAAACAAATCAACTTATCGTCAAATCGTCAATAACATATCAATAACTGAGTATAAAATCGACTTGAAAGAACCGACAATCATTATGTTCACACGTATAAAACTCCAACTCACCATCTCGCACGGCCAAAAGAAGCCAATAACTATATCAAATACTTAGCCGGGGAAAGGCCCATAAATAACTAATGATCTCTGTTCCATGAATGACAACAAGCGTTTCCAAAAATAGAAATGGGTTTCTGCAGACGCATTAATGGGCATACATTTTAACGGGGTGAGGGAGGGGGGGGGGGGGGAAATCCACCAAGATTCACGAAGAAGAATAAATGAATAAATAAATAAATGGCACGTGCACTCCCCCCTCAGTGAGCGTGTCTAATGCTAGCGTAAGAACACCTCTGCAGCGCCCTGCCCCGACGCTGATGCGCTACAGATCTTTATGTGGCTTCCTCCCCGAGTGCTAGCGCGTGTGCGCGCGCGCGCCTCACTACTCTCCTGGGGAGCCCTGGCCTGCAGCCAGCAACGCACAGCATCTCATTATTTTACTACAACCCAAAGCCAGCACCACCAGCAAAAAATACACTACAGCAAGCGATACTACTGCCAGCCACACACGTGTGTGTAACCGACACACACACACTGGACACAAATAATTTGGCAACCTAAAAAGCAAAGGGTGTAGTGAAATCCTCCTGAATGGGTGTTGTGGTTGCGATGGTGGGCAGAGTGAATGGCCTGAGCACAGAGATGGGGGGGAGGGAAGGGGGTGTCGGGGAGGCGGTTCTCCGCTCACCTTGTCTCAGGTTGTTCCAGTCGGTGCTGGAGAAAAAGGCGTGGCAGCGCAGGCCCTGGTAGCCCAGCCGCTCCCGGGCTCCGCACAGGAGGCTCTGCACCAAGTCCACCAAGAGCCTGCTGGCGCGCACCTCCTCTGGGAACTTCAGGTACCGCTGAGGGGGCGAAACACGCCGCGGTGGTCAAGGAATTATTAGAGTATCACAAGAGACACACACCAGTCACAGCTGTTACTCTGTTCCTATACAGTCGTAATTTCTGCACGGTCTAGAATAGGACCACTGTGGACCGTCTGTGTAATAAAGTTTTGACACTATTCAAAGCAATGGTAGATACAATGATAGATGTGCGTGTTGGCGTGAGCTTTTGTCTCAAGAATGTCAGTGACCAAGAATGGCTGACCTTTCATGACCCTGATTGGTGTCATGAGTACAGACGGTCGGTCGTACCTGGAAGTTGAGGATGTTGTGGACGGTCTTGGCGGAGGTGCCGTCGGAGAAGGGGGATTTTCCGTAGATCATCTCGTACGCTATGAGCCCCAGGGACCACCAGTCACACTCCACCCCGTAGAGGGCGGGTTGGCCCCCCTTCATAGCGGACAGGACCTCGGGGGACAGGAAGTCCTGGGTGCCCACGGGGGCCGCAGGGGCCACCACCTAAACAACACACCAGTCATCAGATCCACCGAACCGGATCCATTTATTAAGGTGATTGTGTTCAGGCCTTTTATTCTAATCGATTTATATTTTAATGTCGGATTCATATCTGAAATGTCTGACCTTACTGTACGTCTTTTTAATTTTTTTATTCCTTTTTTTTTCTTTTCTTATTTTTTATATGTGTGTAATTTCATTGAAGGACTTTCATTATATTGTTTGCATGTACTTCTTCACTATAAATGATATACTGCTGTCTTTTTCTCTGTAAAGCACATTGAACTGCTTGATGTAAGAAATGCGCTATACAAATAAAATTGCCTTGCCTTATAAAACTCCTACCTTCTTATCGGAGTTCAGCTTGGCAGCAGAGCCAAAGTCTGCCAGCTTAATGTGGCCGGTACGATCGATCAGAACGTTCTCCGGTTTCACGTCTCTGGAAGTGGAGGGAACAGGAGATGTTTTCAAATTCATGTTGGATGTTATTTAAGATCATATTATTTTTCCCACGCTTTTCCCAAGCTTGTTTACTCTACAACAACAGTAAGAGAATCAGCTACTGTCTTTTCCCTTCTCTAAAGCCTGTGGGAATTGCTTGTGTTTTATCAACGAAAATGACACTCCATCATTATCGTAAAACCCCCAGCGCTTAGTTTTCGTAATTTTAGATAAGCTAGTTGTAATCACACACGACACAGACATGGACTTAGGCGAGCCGGTAGCTTGTTGGGGTTACCTGTGGACGTAGCCAAGCTGATGGACACTGTGGATGGCTTCCACCAGCTCAGCCAGGTAGAACTGAGCCATGGACTCATCGAACTGATCCTCATATCTAATAAGCAGGGAACTCAGGTCGCCTCCTGGCAGGTATTCCATAGCCTGAGAAGCACATCCACATAACCACCCATCATTTGGTGGAATATGATTAACTAAATATCCTATATGTCCTCTGGATGACGTTAGTCATAAAAATATGAATTGTTCAGTGTGATTGCAGACAGACATTGCAAATACAAATCTCAATGGACAATAGTACAATGATAAGACCAGATCTGAATTTAGTTTAAACTGGGTTGAAGATATGCATTTTGGATTGGTATAAAATAAGTATGAACTAAAATAAAACTGGGGTAGAAAAAAATCACAAGCGAGTTCAAAATAGAAATGAAGATGAATGAAACGAATAATGAGGTTGCGATCAAATATCTGCATGTCAAAGTCAGCAGTTATCCAGGGCTGTGTATGATCCTAAGGCACTTCTCCTGATTATGGATCCAGTTATGTCACAGTCAACAGATTTATATATAACACTGTCTGCAGCTAAGCGTTTGCTCCAAGCATTCACATTTAACACACCATCTGTATTACCAGCCTTGAAATAGAGAGCAGTTGCCAGTGCTTATTTAAGGAAATATCCTCAAAATGTATCTCAACAGTGAGCTATTAAACCTTGGACACACTAATCAATAATTCAACCTGATCTGTTTTGACAACACTGCAAAACTGATGTTTTCCTCCCATTCAAAACACTGCCGTCGTTATTCTAAGCATAGGCTCGAGTGAGGCGTCGGTCAGACTCATTTTGAATGTATGGCGGCTCCCATACAGTCAGCCAGGCAAGCCCCTGGTGCATGAATGGTCGGGAGTCTGAATGAACGGCAGCATTCTCCAGTGTTACCTAGCAACAAGGATACTGGGGCCTCTGTGACACTTAGATAAAGATGGATTCTTTGTATTTTTTTCTACTCAACGCTCAATAACAGAGCCAGAGAGGGAATAGATAGATAGATAGATGTAAGCTGTGTGAGGTAAGGGACATATAATTGTTAATAGTGGGGTTATTCATAACTATAATTCATGTTTCTCTGTAGGACAGAAATAGCAATGAAAACAGCTATAGTCAAAGCGACCAAATGAAATTTGAGCCGTTGATTGTAGCTCAGCGTTGTAATTGTTTATGCCATGATAAGTAAAATATGCATAATTTGTAATCCATCTGTGAAGAAATATGATAGAAAACACGTAGCACATAGTGGACGAGCCACTATCCACAACGAGCAAGTCACACAACCATGCAACAATGCAGCAATTCCTTATGTAGCTTTCTCAAATTACAAAGGACCTCGGCTTGTATGGCTTGCACCATACAATACATTTTTTGTTTTTGTTTCTCAACATTATTGACAAAATAAGTCAGATCATTTGCGATACCGTCTTCATTCAAATTGCCACAGAAGGTAATAGATGCAGGGATTTTAAACTACAACATATGATAATGTAATCCTTGTACGGGGTCAGTGCAGAACTCTGGACACCGAACACAGTTCCCGACATGGTCTCATCTCACAGCAAGAGAAAACAACAACAACAACAACAACAACAACCACAGCTACTGTGGGCTCACCAGGTAGACGTGCTCTGTGTCCTGGAAGGCGTAGAACAGCTGAGGGATCCAGGGGCTGCTGTTGAGGGAGAGGATCCTTCGTTCCTCTTCGTGGAACACCACCTACCAGCAGAGCAACATTACAAAACCAGCTATACAAGGCCCCAACCGGCTGGCCTGGGCCTATCTCCCAAACCCATTTAAAAAAGGCTGAAGCGGGGTCTATTTCAGTGCTTGAGTAATGCATATGAAGTTGTGTATCTGGAGCTTGTAGATCTTTTTCCCTCAGGTCTTTTACTGTGTTTAACATATATTTCATCATTTATTTCTGCAATTACCAACAACCAAGGGTGGGCTTAGGAGAGTTTTCCTATGTTTCTTCAACAACAGAATAACCAAAATAAAACATCTAATCTGGGATCCAACAGCCCTTTGCTACAACAGAACTTCTTCGGGAAACGGCACAGGGCCTGGGAACAGAAACCAATAACTGTAAGCGGTGGAGTAACGCCTTGCTTCTTGTTTCATTACAAAGTTGTTCTACCAAAGATAATCTAATTTGCGTAAGTGGATGAATCTTTCAGAAGGGGGTTTTAATAATTCCATATCTACAGCTTTCAGTCTACAAAGTGTTGATTTGAAACATTTACAGACCGATTTTTAAAGGTTAACGATTAATAGGCCGAGTGGGGCTGTGATCGCTAATTACACAGTAATAAAACCATCAATTGGTTGAAATAGATATGAAGCAGAAGAAGAAGAAAGTGAATTGCCTGGTTCACATAGATGTGAGCTCATAAGATATTAGATATTATTCAAGGGTGTGATTCGTTAGACTATGGCCCATCTGGCATGGTTAGAAATAAGTGCTGAAATCGTATCTGGGTCCCCTTGCTTTTCGACATTTGGAGACACCAATTTCCACTTCATAAATTGCCTATATTTTCCAATGTCATTTCCCATTGAGATACAGTGAAATCCTCATCAAAGGATTTCTTTATGAAGCTGATTCCTTTTATCACCATATTCATATATCTAGCTGAAGAAATGCATGTACTATTCTTACTGAGATTGTCTCTCTTAATCAGAAGCCTGGAGGCTCACCTCTAAATTCTTGTCGGAAAACCCACAGCACCCTCTATTGCCCTGTTATAAGACTGCAGCTTCCAATATCCAAACATCCATGCACTGTGTCAAGGAGAGGCTGCATATTGCACATCAGTTGCCCTTATTGTTTCGGCCTAAGCTCGACCCCAGAGCTAGACAGTAACACAATATTGTGATATAACAGAAATTGTATAGGTAATATTGTTTTGTGTTATAGCCAAATTAAATAAAGTGAATAACCACAAGCCTAGTATTAGTCTAAAAACAAATAAAATACAGTGAATGAATTAAATGATGTACAGTAGAAATAAATGTTAACTATTTGGCAGTGTCCAAATCTGTCAAAGGGTAAACAGTTCATCTTTATGTTGACACCAATGTTAACAGAAGAGAAGTCTTACATTTTCTGCAACACGTAAGACCTCCTTGTCCATGATTTTCAAGGCACACACATCGCCGGTAGCCTTCTCTTTTACTACTTGAACCTCGGCAAAGTGACCACGACCCACAACTGCTCGCACCTCAAAGTCCTGTGGCCCAGGCTGCAGAGCCTGCAGCTCCATGACTACCTCAGAAACTGTCACACAACACACACACACACACACACACACACACACACAGTTTTGCTGTTACGAAAACATGTTTTTATCATAAAGTATATAGAAATCAAACACAATGTATAATAATACACAATAAAAGTTTATGCTTACATTTGTGGACAAAGTTGCTAACGTGTTGCATCTTCATTAGGTCGGGAGAGGTGCACTCTTGATAGAGCACCAATAGTGCCTCGAGAAACTCCTCCCGGCCCAAATTGCATCTTTCCTCTTGTCCACACAAGCTAATTCGACCCTAACAAAGGAAAGACATACCAGTATAAGGAAGTGAGTCCCTCCCAAACTATATTTAGCAATGTAGTCATCCCCAAAAAAGAACCAGTGGGATGGTTGTAGTAAGTCATACAAAAACTATACATTCTGACAATAATGTAGCCATAAGAGGCGCATATATTTCCAGTGACAATGATAAGGCACTAAGCATTATCGCCATCTACCTGAAAGAGGTGGTTGATCCGGGAGCTACGGCTTGTGATAGGATCCGTAGAGCAAGGCACCATCTTCAGGCTGCCTTGGCTCACGTACTTGAACTTCAACATGATATTTTCACTGATGTATGACACTAAATAAGATCAAACGTAAGGTTAGAATGGGCCTGATCGGGTTGACTTAGTCTCTAGCCTTACGTTGTATGATGATCATGCAACGATATGACATGTTAACGAAATGTCAACAAACGTCTTCTCGGTAAGCTTAGCTTGCTAACGTGTTCGACAGTTTGTCAAATTATGCAAAACATGACTACCTATAATGCTCAGACAAAAATAGAAGTTCGACAATATAGCATAACGTAATACGCTTACGAACAACTCACCAAACTTCCATCTAAATAATATGATATCGCTCCTATAAAGATAGAGATAATAGGTAGGTTGACTACTCTGTCCGCATCGTTTCCGGTTAACTTTCAAAAATTTGCGCGTTCCCCACCCATTCTTTCAGAGCAGTCCGGACTCTCGCGTTTGATTGGCTGTTGAAATCGTTAAGGGGCGGGTACAAATGATGCTTGTGACACGTAACGACCATGTTATGCTTTCAAGAGATGAGGTGTTGATGTTTAAGGTGCAAACGTGTATTTATAGGTCAAAGAGATAGTTTTTCACTAAATTACCATTTAAAATATGGTTCAGGCTGAATGAATAAAGTGATAACTTTCAATGTCGTATTTCTAGCAGAAGTTGATCAGTTCTGTCATAAATGCTGTTGTCTTGATTACAAAATAAATCATGGTCCAGCTGTAATCTGTTATAATTCCCTATCTAATTCTATTTATTTTAATAGATCGTAATATGACGCAAATATCAAGTAAAACCACACTTTTCATAATTAATAAACACACATTTCAAATTCAAAACACACTTCTCAAGTTTGCTTTTTGGATAAGCCACAGCCTTTATTTTCAAACAAGATGTCAAGTAATTTGTTTTCCACTACAAATGTATCTTGCTAGAGGGAAGAGGAAACCCTGTTGAAAGACAGCTCACTTCAACTGGTCCCTGCGGCCGCAGGAGGAGTTGGGGCAGGGGGGTTAGGGTTGGGGTTGGGGGTTGGGTTTGGGTTGGGGGTTGGGTTAGGGTTGGGAGTGGGTTCAGGGCCAGGAGTTGGGGCGGGCACGTTGAAACGTCCCCGCTTATGCCACTGCATGTCCTTCACACGACGGAAGGACTGGATGAGAGGTGTTGCGGCTCCCCAATCGTTCCAGTGCTTGTAATCGCCATGCTCAAACACATACTGGTGCCCCCTGTAGCCGGGATACATGTATCCCACCCACCTTCAGAAAGCAGAGGAGTACAATTAGTGTGTGGAACAGAGCAATTAAAATCCAAGACCTGCAGAGGAGCGAGGTATGACTTAAAGGGTCTCTATCTCCACCAGGTGTGATATAGGTAAGTCATTGCAAGCCATTTCAAAACGGCTATCACGACCCTACAGTGACATCACACGTGAAAGTGTCCCCCTAGATGTATGATGGATATACAGTATATATCAACCTACCAGCTTACACAGTTGGCTGTGCCAACTGATAGGCTGATGTATAACAGGTCGATTTGGAAATGGCGCTTGTAATGGTTCATCAATATCACACCTGTTGGTATAATAGGCTCACTTTAAAATCAAGTCTTCCTCTAAGCATCAGATTATATACAGTACATCATAGTAAACATATCCAAAAATACGTTCCACTAAGGTATTGAAGGTGGTGCGTACTGCTTAAAGATGTAAACATTTGAAGACTTACGTTCCATTGACTGACTTGATGCTGGCCACGCGGTCTTGGAAGCCATGAGCCCAAAGACTGGGCACGTCGTCATCAATAATCTCCATCTTCCTCCCGGCATAGCCCGCATTTTCAAACAGGTGCAACTTATGCTCCGCAGTGTCCTGGAGAGAGAGAGAGAGAGAGAGAGAGAGAGAGAGAGAGAGAGAGAGAAAGAGAGAATAGAACTCTGGTACATCTAGTGCATTGCCTGGAACATTTTTCTAGGAGATTGCCGGATCCCTACTGTTTGTAAAGCCTATGGAAGGCAATTTGGAGAAACCAGGCAGGGTATAAGAAATATCTTTTTGAAATCTAACACAAAATATCCCTCTCCTCTCTTCAGGGCTCCCTCCAAAGCCACTCCCCCAAAACAAACATATTTTTTCAGAGCATTAGATTTATTGTTTGCTGTGGGGATATAAATAGAATTTCAGAAAATCCCCAAATGCTTATGAAACAAATAGCCTAGCTTTGAACCTCACACCCGATGGGTAGAACAGTCTCCTTCACAAGCTGTATGTGTATACTATTCATCAGCAGTCGTATCACTTATGCATGCATTATGCTCTTGTAATGTTTCCTTGTAGAGTATACTGACCACCTTGAGAGGTCTGAAGGAGCGCAGGTAGTAAGTGCTCTGGCTGTTGGTCCAGGTGCTCCAGCGAGGGTACTCCCCTTTCTCCAACACAAACTGCTCCCCAGCGAAGCCCGGGAGCTCATACCCGACCCACCTGGAGGGAGACAGAGAAAACACAGGGTCACAACAAAACATGTGGGTCGACAACATGCAGCAGTCACGTGGGCGGAGAGGAAAGGCAGTGATGTGGTTGAACAAGCATATATTTACACAGAAGAGGCAGTTAGTTTGACAGGAATCACTCACGGGCCACACTCTACGATGATTGAGCCAATCCTCTCTGCCTTTTCGATCACATCCTTGCATTCAGCAGACAATTCCACCTTCTTTCCCACGAAGTTCTCAAACTCGAAAGCCACCAACTGCAAGCGAGGAGCAGATGTTATTGTGACTGCGTGGAATCACACAGTGATGACTCATTTTCGAGCCATTTTTCAGCGCTTGTTATAAGTCAGTGATGAATCATACCTTGTATGTGACTCCAGCCCCTCCTTGGCCCTTCCCTGCGGCCTGTTGGTCTGGTATTCCCTGATGTTCGGGCATGTTCCCTCTGCAAGACACAGCTGTCAAAGCCTAACTGGCACCACTGCCCTAATACAAAACACGCTGCACCTCTGATTGACTCCTGACAGGGCTATGGGTTAAGTGGATTATTGCAACTGACCTGTTTGACCTAAATGTAAATTGATTTAAATATTTATTTTCTGAAGTGAGGGAATGTCAACATAATCAATTATACATTACAAACAGGTAATTTTCTTTTTATTTAACTTTATTTGAAATAGTAGCAGCCTTGGATTTGATTTATATTAAATGATATTGCAACTTTACATATAACAAACAGTTTGGCTACATCTGCGATAAGCCAAATAACACACTGACTTTGCAACCATCAATTCAATTTTTTTTGCACAAATATCGACGCACAGATTGTTATTTGTACCTGGATTTTGGTGTGTGAGACACTGTACCTTGATCAATCCAATTTCTTCTGGTTTTTCTTTATCTCAGTGCTACTATTTCTCCGTTAGAGGATCTGTGGGTGTTGGTGGCCTGGCAAGCAGTGGGTAGAAGCCAGCGGTGGTATTTATGGTTTATTTCTGACCACAGCAGCAAAAAGCCTGTTGATGCAGCAAGTCTGTCGCTTCCATTGTGTCCGACACATCGCCTCTCAATAGGCTTGCCCCATGCCCCCTGGCACATTGGCACCCAATGGACTGATCGGGTCTGTGGTGCCACCCGGGCCTTGGCACCGAACCGGCCACCTGCATGGGTCGCCAGCCAAGAGAGATCATTCTCCGAGGTCAAACACACTCTATTGTTTGCCCTGTCCATCTATAGTGGAACACCAACTGCCGTCTTCTTTCGTATTCTGAAATTATTTGCAGCCAATTCCGTGCAGCCTTGAACTATGGCTTATTAAAACCTGCAACAATCATCCCTTTGTGTCTCACAGTTCACGATGCCTCCGTTCCGATGTTAATTAGTAACTTGCAGGTGTCAACGGCCATAGATAATCTGATAACATTTGGCACTTGTACATCAGTGTAGCACACTATGCAATAGCAGCCACAGTGCATTTTGCATTCGAGAAGCATATAATAAATACACATTAAAGAAGACAGACACTCAATATAGTTTTTAGAAAATGTATTTCCCATGATTCCCCTGCATTTGACATACATACAAATATGATTACAACATAGAAAACCTACTTATGAACAATAATAACAATCACACATTACCTGGATAATGTTTTTACTCATTATATTATATTCATTCAATATAAATCATGTTACCTCTGCTGTCACCGATTTAATTAAATATGCAGGATTGATGTACTTTTTCATCTTTATTCTTAAGGTGCAATTTAGCAGGTTAATATATACCAGTGCCAGGGCCACAATCATGTGAATAACATTTAGATGTTCACCCTGAAAAAATTAAAAGCAACCCATTACATCTGTCCTTTTTCGTACATTTGTCACTGCATAAACCTCTCTAATCTAATCTGCGCATGACCTTGCTATCAACAGATAGCCACCATTCAATCAACTCCGGTAAATGCAATCACAGCCAAAATTCATTCAGACATCAAAATAAAAGCAGTAAAAAGAACAGAAAGGTGGTCCATAGTGTCGCTCAGAATCACACTGACGATTCATAAAGAAAGCATTGTCCTCAAGATACCACCGTTGGCACATGAAAGGCACTTGTCAACTCACAACATATTGATGATTTCTTTTTTTTTTTTTTAACAAAGAAGGGGCTTAATGGGTGCTTTTGACAGCAAAATCCTGGCTAACTCCCTTTTGCTGCATCATCGGCACACGTCCAGAAGACAGTAATAAGGCACTGGAGGTTCAAACACGGTGCGAGCACCAAGACAAGACGCTGGCCAGCTGTGATGCAGTGACTCCTGATTTAAAGCCACTGTGCAAATGCTCTTCACAACCTGAAAGGAAAGAGCAAACAACGCTGTACTTTACAGTCGTGAAAGACAATCTACAATCTATTATATACACATTAAAATTATGTATGGGGATAGAATAGTGGTGGTTATGATGTTTGACTCTCAGCTGAAGGGCTCTGGGTTTGAATTCAAATGCCTGCAGTCTACCTGTAGACATCCTTGAGGATAATGCCAACCCCATTCCTACTGATTAATGACGAGTGTCTTTGGATAAATAGCATCCGCTAAAATAACTAAACATTAAATATATGATTAGGTATGTTGCACGCAATGTGGTATTTCCAGTATGGTAGCACAGAGCGATAAATCCAACGCACGACCCCATGAGGGTTATTGCCACCCTCTATCGCTCTAACGACTTTATCAGGACCATAACCAATGAAATAACAAGTGATTATATTACGAGGTCAAGGCTAAATCCCCCAGTGTGGAATGCACTGAATGGCAAAGTGCCTCCGAGGCCCTCCAGAGACTCCACAGCCAAATAGATGTTATTGGCATGCGGACCGCCATCCGTCATCCGCGGTGACTCACCCGGCGTGCCGTTAGGACCCACTTTCCTGCTGACTCATCCTCTTCTTCTTCAGCTCCTGCATCCACGAGGGAGAAGAGCCCGTCCTGTGGAACAGATTACAACAACAGACGTATCAACAGCAGCCCTTCCAAGACAATCACAAACACATTTCACATTTTAAAGTGGAAGTGTACCCCGAACATTATGACTTATTAAAAATTCATCCTTTTGTGGCTGATAGTTCTAGGAGGAAGGGGGGGGGGGTGATATCCCCATGGTGACGACCCCAGGAGACTTTGGGATATTTACAGCTGGCACGCGGTTGGTAGGAAATGGGTCCACACACCGTAGTGTTGTCCTATAAAAAACACATTAACCGCTGCCCCGAGGGGGCTTCCATGGCCTAAGAGTTCCCCTCTGGGCGTCGCCCGTCACTTCGCAGGGACGTCGAGAAGCAATCGGAAAAGTACAGGAAAGACATAGGATTTTTCATCCATTGTTTCAGATTTTCTGTTTTCTTTTAGTTACGGTGACATAATGCCTTTTTTGGTTCACTGGAAAGTTAGTAGTGATTGTGCTTGTAGTGGTGGTGGTGGCTGTGGTGGTGGTGGATGTGGTGATTGTAGTGGTGGCTGTGCGGGTGGTGGTGCCGGTGATGGGTGTGCTGTCGGAGACCCGTACCCGTCATCCTTGCCACCTATAGGGGGCAGCACCCGAGCCGCCCCGGGGAGCAGGGCGGCCGAACGCGGGGAGCGCATGGATGGAGAGGGGGTGAGAGCTGCTAGTTCTTCCCGGGCGGCTGCGGCCTTGTCCTTCACCGGTGTCGTTTCCATTCCTCCACCTCCTCCTCCACCTCCTCCTCCACCTCCGGTTTTCTTCTTCAACTGAGCCTACCAGATGAAAAAATTGAAACAAATACGAGGAGGCCAAACACACAAACACACATCACATCTTAGTAAATGAGGATTTATAGAACAAGATCTGATATGAGAATGAGGATTGGGGTTGTGATCACCCACCACCAGGGCTGAGTGACTGCTCTCTAAGCCAGGGAAGACGGGGCTCCGCTGGGAGGTGGGCGGGCCCTTCACACTTCTCTTCTCCTTCTCGTCCTCGTTTGACTCTGCGGTTTCCTCTAGAAGACAGAGAGCGAAATAAATCAATTTCAAACTGTTGTACCGACTGCTGGAGGGAGTTATGGTTTCCTACATCGACATTTAACACAAAGACGTCATGTTTGAGTTTTAATAAAGTAGGATGAAACCTAAACTCATGATTTCTCTGTCGATTTTTCTATGAAAAGGTTAAATACACATACAATAATAACAGCTATCTCTGTTGTAATCCTGACAATCATTGCATGACGATGATCTGCTGTACCTCCTTCACTTGGCAAACTTGAAAAAACCTTTGCTAGAATGAAGCCCTTATTTGCAGAAGAGACTTGCAGATGTCATTAACGCACGCACACGCGCACGCACGCACGCACGCACGCACGCACGCACGCACGCACGCACGCACGCACGCACGCACACAACACACACGCATGCACACACATACACACACATCACAGTCTCACATCCAATGTTTTGCCACGTTTAAAGCTATTTTGGCAAGAGGGTCGAGAGGTAGTGTAGGGCGTTAGTATGAACCTGTGTTGTCGCTGACTCTCCAGTCAGGGGTGGATGTGGAGTCTTCATTGAGGAAGACCCCGGGCGAGCTCTGACGTGTCCTGGGCCGACGTGTCCGCTGGCTCATCCTCTTCCTCAGCTCCGCCCTCGACCGCAGGGCCTTGTTGTCCAGTAGAGGGGCGGAGCTCTGAAAACACACACGCAGATATAAACATGAACAAAACACACATACTGTATATAAGCATGCATATACACGTGGAGCACTCCCACACACACACACACACACACACACACACACACACACACACACACACACACACACACACACACACACACACACACACACACACACACACACACGCACACACACACACACACACACACAAATATTCAGATACAAATTAACACACACACACACGCACGCACGCAGGCAGGCACGCACACACACACACACACACACACACACACACACACACACACACACACACACACACACACACACACACACACACACACACACACACACACACAAACAAATAAGGATAATATAACCTTTCCCATGTGCATTTACCCTGAAATGCCAGCAGACAATAACCAATTGCCTTAATTGGGACAAAAAAAATATTTGACACATGTTTCCATAAAACATGTTTCTAGATCTAGAGGGAAACAATGTGATCACCTAAAGTGAGATGAATGGCCACCCACCTCTGGGAAAGCAGGCCGCTCTGGTTCAGTACGGGGTTCAACACCATCAAATTCATCCAGGTGGATGTCCGAGTGAGACTCAAGGGCAGGTGTGGGGCTGACATGAAGAAGGGGGAGTTATAGACAACTTGATGGAGTGCACAGGACATTCAGGGTGATAACTGGGAATTTCGTATTTGTGATTTATTAGTTTTCTTTATTTTTCTGCTTTTTCTCTCACCGCTCCTCAGCCTTGCTGTAGGCTAACACAAGGGGGCGCTTGGCCACACTCTTGACTTCACCATGCTATCCACTGTTTGTTATTAGTTGTAATGAAAAACAATATAATATGATGTTCTTCATGATACTGTTTTCTTCAAAATTGTACTTTACTACCACATATGTACGCATTTACTACAGCATAAAATCAGACTTATATGAATAGAAAAAAATATTATTTTTGGTCACAGAGGCAATATGTTTAGTCAGCAAAACCTGCATCTATGTACTACAGCTGTAGGCGTCTCCATTTCAGATATTCATTGTATGTGCAATATAGCTATAGGGCTACTTTTTTGATGTGTTGCGTTCACTTCAAACCTTCTGTGGCTTCTTTGACTTGTTAAAAAGACACACCCTCAGAACAAAACACAGAGTAATACAATTGAACGTGTTTGGTCATGTCATACACTGTTGAAATCGAGTCCCTACCAAATTCCACGGTGCCCATGTAATATGCACAGCGAAGTCCATTGTGGGAAATTAAATCCAGTTCCCTACCTCTCAGCTTCAGACTCAGAAACGTCATCGTCATCGTCTTGGTCTTCATACTGCTGCTCAGGTTCGTTGTTGAGCAGAGCCTCATTGTCTAAACCATCCCCTTTCGCACTAAAACTATTCCACTTCTCCTGAAATGATGGAGGAAAAGAGAGTAAGAGAGAGTGATGTTGAAGGACAAATGGAGGAAAGAACAATATCGTTGAATGAAAGTTGAGAGTAATGAATGAAAGAGTTCACAAATTGTGAACGCTCACAATCATCCGATGTACAAGCATATATTTGCCCATACAAACACATATTGCTGTCATATTTGGTCAGTGCATTTACTAATGATGATATACTGAAGCTGTTGAGTTCAACTGGGTTGCGGGGAAGGCCAGCCTGAACCAAGAAGACTGGCTTCAGAATAATAGGAAGGAGTACCAGCCATGCATGCACCTTTTAATGAGCTGGTTATAGAGGGTAGGCAGTGCGTCGCACACACACGCACAGACACACACACACACACACACACACACACACACACACACACAAACGGTCACACACGCATCCACACACACACACACACACACACACACACACACACACACACACACACACACACACACACACACACACACACACACACACAAGCGCGCACGCACACACACACACACACACACACACACACACACACACACACACACACACACACACACACACACACACACACACACACACACACACACAAAACACAAGTTAATTCAGACACAGACACACACTGGCATTCACACATTCTAATGTACGGACACAAATACACGCCCAAAATTACACAACCATACACACACACCAACAAAACAATAAGCAACTCTGCAAACACTGATGCACAATCTTTTCAGCACACTTCATGTTTCGTTTTGTGAGAAAAACTAAACTATTTGTTTACTGCTGCCTGGATACAAAATAACTGCAGTGTAAAAGAAAGCATAACTTGTAAATACGTTCAATCTCCATGATTCATATCTTTCCACAGGCCACTATTTCCTTATGATCTGTACGAGCTGAGCCACCCGTAGCCTTATTTGCACCATTGCTCTTATCTGGCAGCACGGCATTGTGAATGAATGGTCCACTGACAGTGGATTTGCCTACCCAGGTACTCAATGCACAGAGAGAAATTCTGTTTGTCTACTAAAGGTGATATGCACACGTAAGATATTGCCCTGCAGCATTCAAAGCACTTTCCAATAATGAATCTGTCCTGCTTCTCTTTCAATAGATTCAGAAAGACGATTTATTCATGTTGTTGTAGAGTTTATGCAGTGTTTCTGCACGTAGTGATACGTTGCTGAATAATCTACAGCATCCCAAGATCGTCACAGTCTGTATGAAAAACTTGGTGTTCAGGGTGAAAACATGCATCTCACAATGGTTGTTTCAAATGTTTTGATTGCAATATGAATGGCTATTTCATTCCTTTTGCTTTAAAGTAAAATAAATACATGTCATTAATACAGAAACAGTCCTCATGCACCCTCACCTACCCCACCATATTTACTGAAACCGGAATACGCCACCACAATCAATATTTACAGGAGATGGGAGACGGGGGAGGGGGGAGACGGGTGCACACAAATACCCACAAGGCATTGTTTGTTTACGCTATTAAATTGCTCCCACACTCTGTAGTCGTGTATCAGAGACGCAGCGAGAGCTTAGCAATGAGGTGAGGGAGGTTTTGCATGAGCAACCTGTATAAAACTTAAATTTTAAGTCAAGGACATGAGTCACTAGGAATTATTTTCCCGCCTTTCTTTTAATAGAATGCTGAGGAACCTGGGTTGATGAGAGGAAACATTGCTTGATGCCCCGAGCATGAAAACGGGTCCGACACGAGACTAGCATAATCACTGGCGAGACTGTCAACAATGCTACAGGCCATTAAGGGAACAAGACGGATTATGAGGTGAAGAGACGACAACAACAGGCGGGTTTTTCCGCCATGTCTCCAATAGCAAATTAAACAGACATGGGTTTTAGAAGGAAACACACCCACAAAACCTGGTTTATTTAGGGACATGCAGCACACACAAACACACACACACACACAGACCCCCCCCCCCCCCCCCACGCACACACAGACACACACACACACACACACACACACAATGCCTGACTTATTCACACACACACTATTATATATTCCCATTAAGTGTTTCTCCTGGAGCTCAGCATCCGGTATAGTGCCTAAGGGGTCATCATATTTAAATATGATCGTGGTCTCTATTAATTCCACAATAGGTTGGTGGAATAATTATAGGGAATTTTATATTGAATCTACCTATTTATATTGTAATTCCAAGGCCAAAGAACTATCAGCCAAAATTCACCATGTGCCAAAAGCAGAAACAATATTTCTCATATGCTGATTAAATGACCTGCATTTGCCTCTCTGTGCTTCCTTCATTGTCTATTCACTACGGTCACCTATCAGTCAATCTTTACGATGCAGAAGCATGCTGATATTGAGCCGACCAGAGGGACAGAGCCGTGATGACCCTCCATTGGGACGTAACGGTCCGTTAAACTCTGAAATCTTACAGAGCAGGGGCCCGCAGCTCTCCTCCCGCAGCGCGGCAAGGGTCGCCGCGCTGCGAGCCGCCGCCGCAGGGACTTCCCGCTCGGGTCCGAGCTCTGTGGCGGCGACACCGCAGGGCTGAGGTCTTGGACTCTCTCCGCCTCCTCGTCCTGCTCCTCCTCTCCTGCCTCTTCCCCCTTGTGCGCCCGTCCTGCGGGGCCACAGAGGAGCCCCTGGGCCCCCAGTAAGGAGCGCCGCATGCCGACCACCCAGCCAGACACCTGCAGCCGAACGGAGGACATTTTCCCTCCCAGGTACTGCATCCCTGCTCCCTCTGTGAAATGGTCACCATGGAAACTGAGTGCCAAAGGGGGCGGGGGGGGGGGGGGTTGTAACTAAGCAATGTGTCTTTTTATGGTGGCTAGGATTTGCCGTTCCACGGAGCCCGCCGATATTGAAAGCACAATCGTCCTCTGATCGAAAGCAAACTTTTCGGTGTTGAGACTGTTCATGTCATCTTCCCACAGGGGAGTATCGTAAATCTTCTAATCCACAGCATGCCAGAAGATCACTCTCTCCTGCGTTGCAATCCATTCATTAAAAAACCCTCGAGCAAAAATGGACTTCAATGAAGTGAGACAAAAGGGAAACTAGGACCTTCCATTTGGTTCCGGAAAAAATTTCAACTCCAACTATGATCCCTGTGCCTCTGTTTCTGTTCAGGCAGGTTTCACCTCCCTTCATGCCCCTCTGTATACATCCCTCCAGTTTCCTATCAATTAAAAAGTGAGGAAAAAAATCTGCTGACAGGATGGTCCAGGACGGTCCTCTCCCCAAGACCTGAGCCAGGTTCCAATAAACATCCGACCCAATCTCAGGTCTGTGGAGGGACTTGCAGTGTCACTTACACTGTCCCTGCAGCCACACATAACAGGTTCACACAGATAATAAAAGCAGAAGTAGGGCTGCTCTTCAGGTGAGAGAATGATAGCTGGCTGGGTGGATAGAGAGAGTCTGTCTGGGACAACTGGTGTGTGTATGAGAGTGAATGAGTGTGTGAGTGAGTGAGTGAGTGAGTGAGTGAGTGAGTGAGTGAGTGAGTGAGTGAGTGAGTGAGTGAGTGAGAGAGAGAGAGAGAGAGAGAGAGTGAGAGAGAGAGAGAGAGAGAGAGAGATACATTTGTAGAGAGCCAACAAGACAGGGAAATCATTCACCAGAAAGGGGTGGAAATAGATGATAGAGTGATAGTGAAGAGGAAGTTTGAGGCAGCGAAGGAGAGACATTAATTTGGATGAGCAGAAAGAGAGAGAGAGAGAGAGAGAGAGAGAGAGAGAGAGAGAGAGAGAGAGAGAGAGAGAGAGAGAGAGATACATTTGTATTATATTTTATTTTATTATTACATTATTGTATTACAATTATTGTCCTTCTATCAAATGTTTCAATGTTCAACCATGAACGCCACACAACTTCATATTGATCGACAGAGAAAGAAAAAGAGGGCGTGAGCGAAAACGACAGAGAAAGAAAGATGAGGAGAAGGATAACAAGGAAGAGGCCTGATGTAAGTATAGTGCTCTCTACATGATCCCATTACGCTGTTTAGGCTGACTCACGCTCTACAAGACCCACCTATTCATTTGCCTAAGTCAGACACAGCGCCTCATTCTGGCGGATTTGGGTTTGCCCTTTTCACACCACACTTCCCCAAACATGGTTTCATTGAACTCATGCACACAATTTCCTGTTCCATGTGTTAGTTATTTGATTCCTCATTCATTATCTCTCTGCTATGAATATCTGTGAATCATCAAGGTGTGTAAGTAGAAGGAAATTGGAGTGAAACTACAGGGAGCAGCCACAGCACCGCCTAGTGGCCAAAATGGTTCCGTCTCACGGTTTATGAAATGGTGGGAAAATAAACAGTTCCACATCCAACCCTTTTGGTTTATCAGTAGTCTCAAATTACAATTCATGAAATGCAGAAAGCAAAAGACACCACAAACCGAGGCGCACTCTCTCACAGACAAAACAACCTTCGGATTACACACAGGTATGTATACACACCTGCCACGTGTGAAAATAGACTCACTCACACACACCCACACAGACCACACACACACACACACACACACACACACACACACACACACACCCACACCCACACCAACGCATAGACACATGGACACACAGAACTTTGCACAACACATAAATGTGGACACAAAGGGTGAGTGACAAAGGGAAAACAGTATCTCTCACAAGGTGAATGTCTGCCTTAATTCTATCAATCCTTCTCTGAGTCATGCAGCCAATAAATTAACCTGTTCATCCACATTGACACTTTAGTTAGCCTCTCGTTCCACTTAGAATACCACAGATCCTTAACATGATTTCCACTCGAGGTTGACACTCTGTAACTCGGTCACATTCTGAGGCCCGTCCAATCCAAAAGTGGACCCTCTTTCAATCATGCATACCCCAAATAAAATTGTCTTTTTTGGTTGTCTACCTCTTGACTTTCATAAGTCTGGACATTTAAAGCACTTTGATGAAATCCAATGAAGAGTGAAGGAGGCATGATTTTTTTTTTTATGAAAGCCTTGTAGCTCTCAGTTTCAAAGATTGCCAACAACACTCTTAGACAGATACGTAAGATTACTCATGTCCCAGCCCTCTCCTTAAACAAAAGAGTAAAAAGTAGATAACCTCAAGGTTAAAAACTCACACAAACACATACAAACAGCATGCACACATACAAAAAAAACACATACACATTCACAGTGCATGTGTGAATAAAATACGGGCTAATTCCCAGGAGCACTTTGATTCTCCACACCTGCTAGGTCAACAACATCTGTCGATGTCTATCTCTTGATGCATGATGCATTAGTGTTGGTTATATTGCATTGCATTCTTCTACCATTAATCATTAAACATCTACAGCACGCTCATTTGGCTTGCTTGCATACACAAACACCCACACCCACACCCACACCCACACCCACCCCCACACACACACACACACACACACACACACACACACACACACACACACACACACACACACATAAACCCAAACGCACAGCTATAGACACACACTCACACACACACACACACACACACACACAGCTTTTGTAATCATCTTGTGCAACAAGCTTTCAGGAGCAAATTGAGTTTGTTATATGTGACTTCAAGAGCAAGAATAACCAGTAGTTAGTTGGCATAGTTGGCAGCCCCAACTATGGGGCTGCCATTGTTACAGTGTCCTCTGTGTGTTTGCGAAGGTGAAGGGCTTTGGCTGACGGTTCAGCGAAGGTATAACCAGGTACATGTTCGCTCCTGCTCTGCTCTGTCAGTCTTGCTGCATGATTCTGCCTGCCACACAGCTTATAACCAAAAAAACAACACATCTTCCAGAATCTGCTGCCCATGGAGTTGTTATCACAGGACCAATGAAAGGAACCCAATGGTTCCCCAGTCCTGCAGTTCAAAGAGAGAATACACTCAGAATACACAAAGTAGGGATTTACCTTCAGCTCAGCCACTCCTCCTTCCCTCTCCTCCTTTTTCTCTTCATGCACCTCTTCATCTTCATCTTCCTCCACCACCTCTGCCTTTTTCTGCTCCACTGTCGGGAACTCATATGGCCTCCTCGGTTCCTCCTGGGGTTGAGGGACGAGGCACGGTATCAAGGGACGAGGGAGGACATCCGATTCCTTCAGCGGGTCTAGCTGCGGTGCTTGATGTGTCCGTGAGTCAACATCGGGGGCCCGGCGAACCCAGACATCTTCCAGCCCAGAGTCTGGCTCTGGGGTTTGGGGGACCCTACTCTTGGACCCCCATCTCCTAGGTGTGACGGAGAAGTCATCAAACAGAACTTCAGTGAAAGGCTTCTTGACCGAAAAGTCGTCAAAAGGAACTTCCAGTGGGCCCTCTGCCCTAAACGTTGGTTCAACGAGCAGCGCGGTCGGCACAGCCGATTTCTGACCCACATCTTCAGAGTCAAAGCTGATTAAGATGGCCGTGTCCACTGCGGGGCGCTCTCTATCTCTGACCGCCTGTTGCCGTGTCACTTCCTCCTCCTCGGCTTGCTTCCTCCTCGCTGCCTCCTCCTTTCTCTCCTGAGCTCTCTCTTCTTCTTCCTGCTGCTTCTTGATCCTTTCTTGTTCTTCTTGTAGTCTCTCTCTCTCCCTCTCTCTCCCTCTCTCCCTCTCTTCCTCTTCTCTCCTCCTCTCTGTCTCTCGAAGCTTCACCTCTTGTTCTTCGGCTCTCTTCCTGTCCAGCGCTTCCTGTGTCTGTCTTTCTCTCTCCTGCTCCTCCCGAAGTCTCTGCTGCTTTTGTCTCTCTCTTTCGCGCTCCTCTGCCTCCACTATCAGTCTGTCTCTTTCTCTCTTAACCTCTAAAATCCTTTCTGCCTCTCTCTCAATCCGTTCTGCCCTAAGTTGGTCCTCTGATCTTTCTGTTTCCTCCACTTCTCTCCTCCTGGCCTCCTCCCTTACCCTCTCTTCTTCTCTCAGTCTCTCCTCCATCTGCCTTGCCCGCTCTCTGTCCTCGTCTCTCTTTCTCTGTTGCATCAACTCCACCTGTCTTTCCCTCTCCATCGCTTCTTTTTTCAACCTTTCTTGTACGAGTTCCTCTTCCCTCAATCTCTCTTCCATTTTCTGCCTCTCTCGCTCTTGCTCTCTCAGTCTCTCCTCCAACCTCAGTCTCTCTTTCGCTTCCTCTCTCAACCTTTCCTCCACTTTCTGTCTCTCTTTCGCCTCCTCCCTCAGTCTCTCCTCCAACCTCGCTCGCTCTCTCTCTTCCACTTTCAATCTTTCCTCCAATGTCTGTCGTTCTTTCGCCTCTTCTTTCAATCTCTCCTCGTCTCTTTGTTTCTCTATTTCCTCCTCTTTCAATCTCAACTCTTCTCTCTTTCTCTCCCTCTCGGTCTCCTCCGCTTGTAATCTCTCCTCTACTCTCTTTTTCTCTCTCTCCTCTTCTTTCTCTTTCTCCTCTTTTCTCAGTCTCTCCCTCTCGGTCTCCTCCGCTTGTAATCTCTCCTCTACTCTCTTTTTCTCTCTCTCCTCTTCTTTAAATCTCTCTTCTCTCTGTATCTCCCTCTCTCTCTCCTCCGCTTGTAATCTCTCCTTTACTCTCTGTTTCTCTCTCTCCTCTTCTCTCTGTCTCTCCCTCTCTCTCTCCTCCGCTTGTAATCCCTCCTTTACTCTCTGTTTCTCTCTCTCCTCTTCTCTCTGTCTCTCCCTCTCTCTCTCCTCCGCTTGTAATCTCTCCTTTACTCTCTGTTTCTCTCTCTCCTCTTCTCTCTGTCTCTCCCTCTCTCTCTCCTCCACTTGTAATCTCTCCTCTGCCCTCTGTTTCGCTCTCTCCTCTTCTCTCAACCTCTCCTCTTCTCTCTGTCTCTCCCTCTCTCTCTCCTCCGCTTGTAATCTCTCCTTTACTCTCTGTTTCTCTCTCTCCTCTTCTCTCTGTCTCTCCCTCTCTCTCTCCTCCTCTCTTAGTCTCTCCTCTTTTTTCTGTCTCTCCCTCTCCTCTTCTCTCTGACTCTCCCTCTCTTTCTCCTCCTTTCTCAATCTCTCCTCCTCTAACTGTTTCTCCTTCTTTCTCATCTCCTCGTCCCGCCTGACCCTTTCTCTGTCTTCCTCTAGCTCTCTCTCTTTCTGCTTCAACCGCTCTCTCTGCGCCTCCTCCTCCTCCTCCTCCCTCTGTCTCTGTTTCTGCCGCTCCGCCTCTTTAAACGTCTCGTTCTCTCGAAGTCGCTCTTCCATCCGTGTCACCTTCTCTTTCTGCTCTTCCCTTTGTTTCTGCCACATAAACTCCTCATGCTTTTCCCGCTCTTTCTCTTTCTCTATTTTGATCGCCTCCTCCGTTGGGCCGTCGTGGCCTTCATCCTCGGAAAGGTCTTCCTCCTCTGCGCTGGACTCGGGTTCGGACCCCAGGAGCACCGGAGGTTTGCCGTCATCCCTCTCCACGGTCCCAAAGCGAACCGACCGACGCAGGGTCCTGTCCTTCAGTGGGTTGGCTCGGTGGGCTTCCGCGGAGCTGGGGTCAGAGAGCACAGCTGCACTGTCAGACACGCCGTCCTGGACGGGTTCTAAGGACTTATCTGTGGAGCTTTCTGGGGTTTCCTTATCAGGAGAAGTACTCTGGGGTGTCTCCACGGGATCATCTAACGGCTTTGCAGCTGATGAGACCGCTGGAAGTAGATCTGCAGTCTCCTCTGTGGACATCTCTCTTGGTGTATTTTCTTCCTTGGGAGGGTCGATACTGTCGAAGCTGTGGAAATACATTTTTATGTTAAAGTTGGCCCAATAACATTTTCAACAGATAAATATTAAAATATACTGTATATAAGATATCTAGATAAGAGAACGGAGACCACTTACTCTTTTGTAGGAGTTTTAGTTTGAGGTTGGACAATATTGTCTGTGTCTGCATTCGTCTCCAATGCCCAGTTTTTAATTCTGTCTTTGACCGCTGCTCCTGTTTCGTTTGATTGGGTGACAACTGGTGGCTCCTCCCTTTTCACAGCTACCTCAGGTCTCGATGATGAGTCAAAAAGCAGATTGATTCTACGTTTTATACTGCTTCCCCCTGTTCTGTCCTCCTCTGCTTCCACCTTCAGCACCTCTGCGTCCTTTTCACTACTCGGTTGAACTACAGTTGGGTTTATCTTTTCTGGTTCGACGGCAGACGTTGGCAGTTTTCCTACGTATTTACCTCTGGTTGTTTGGGGGGGCAGGGAGGGCAGAGGCTGGCCACCTGATTCAAATTTCATAGTGAGCTCCATTGACAAGCGGTTCCTGACCAGGCTACGCTTGCTTGGTGGATCTTGGGACGTTGGGCTGAGAGGGTTCTTTGCGTTGGCTTCGTCTTTTAGTTCTAAAACGCCCGTGGAGGCCTTGGGGCGCCTTAGGGTGACAGCAGACTTCGGGATTGTGTTGGGAGGGGTCGTGTCCCTTTGGGCGGGCTGGTCCACTACAGGGTGGGTCTTGGGTTTGGTGGGGTCCGAGGTTGCCGCAGCCGAGGTGGTGTCTGGTACCTTCTTCTCATCTTTCACAGTGATTTCTCCACTGATAATTACTTGTTCTTTAACAGGGACTGATAGAGGGGCGGTCTTGTCATCTTTAGTGATCTTCAGGGGTTCTTCAGCAGGGCTGCTCACAGGGCTTCTCTTTCTTTCTATCGGGCGAGGCGTCGGCAGCCCGCTGGCTTTAGGAACACTCGCCGAGTCGGACGTGTCACTTGGCCGTGAGGCAGACCCCTCCTCTCTTTTCCCCTTCAAAGCGGAAGATTCTCGTGTTGGCTTTGCGTCAGTGATGGCTGGACTGGACTGCGGCACAGCGCTGGGCTCGGGTATGGCGGCCCCGCGGAAGAGGTTCTTGATGGAGACTCGAGACGGCGATGACGGAGAAGACGGGACAGTGGTCTTTGGGGCGTTGATGGAGCGGAGGGTGGTGTTGCGCTGCAGAGAGAAGGGCTTGGGCGTGATCAGGGGTTTGGATAGCGGCCCGGCTCTCAAGGAGCCCCCGTAGGAGCTCTTCTTCTCCCCGTCCGCAAGCCCCGAGCTGGGCTGGCCCTCCACGCGAGAGGCCATGGCTTTGGTAGAGACACCTGGTGGTCGGATGAATTGGATGGAGCAAAGAAGAGAGAAGGGAGAAGGGAGAGTGTGTTACAACGAGGACATCAATGCATCAATGCGAAAAACACGAAGCAGGGAAATATCACACCGCTTAAAAATAAGCTGATAATAGAACAACCTGGAAAAAGTTAGTAAAAGTTTTGAATAGTATTCGATTTTTCTTGAAATTAGCTACGACATGTGATGAATAAATAAAGATGAATAGACTACTTAAATCAAACTTTCTGTCCACATATGATATGGGATTTTGGCGTTGGAGAATTGTATTCTCACTGTAATGCAATGCATTATTTAGCTTCATGATCCCTTAGAGATTTCCATGTAGACAAATATGCCGTTTGGAAAATTTGGAGGAAATGTAGCAGTTCAGTCCTGTTTCCTTATCAGAACATAGGACTTAACTAGGACGAGGGTACATGTTTCTCTCTGTCAGCCAGTGAAAGTGGAGGAGTGTCTAATTACACCGACCCCAATGTCTGTGTGAAAAGCAATAATAGGCCTAACAACCAAATATTTATAAACTGAACCATTCATGGCGTCTGGTTTTACCAGTGGTGGGTAAACCGGTCAATCCACAGTCACACAACATTGTTCAATAATATTTAGGTGTTGGCGTCATCAGCCACTTGGAGTTTCTCTCAACATATCAATAGGTTATGTCATAGTTATTAGAATTGGCCCATTTCGTTTCATTGCATAAAAAGATGGTCCCGATGGTAGGGCTTTACGAGCACATTTCAAATGATGTATATTGACACATAACTAATAAATATAACTATCAGCTTGCAGCGCATGAAACGAATCTCCTGCCAAGTCAACGACGGCAGTCGCCGCTGGCCTTTGAGCTCGTTTTATTTGCTTGTGTTCAACGTATGCCGCAGTGTGTCAACGTTTAAGCACATTGAGCTTTTATAGGCTATATGTAATAACAGGCCAACATCATTCTCGACCTCATAAGATTAATAACAAGGTCGAGGACCCATCAACGAATACATCAGCATGTATGTTTATTGCAACTTGAGTTTATTTAAGGTTGCAACTCAACCACAAGGTAACACAGCCGCTTGTGGATATGGGCTCCTTAATAAGTTACTGAGTGGGTCAACAATAAAGTCGCTATCAGTGGACGCGGTGGCTCAGCGTCCCACGGGTCCCAGCGGATGATTGGAGCAGAGCCATAATGTCACCCTTGAACAAAGAAAGGGAAAGGAGGAAATGCAAACGACGATATTTTTGCCAGATTAAACATGATCATCTGGAATAATCTGAACCTATTGTTTGGTTAGTCTCCATGTCCTGCTGTAACGTGTTTTTTTGGGGGGTCCAAGATAACTTGATTTAGCCTACGCGTCGCCTGTTTTCAAAGAGGTGAACTGGCCAACCACTTTTTGTTTTGCGACTCCTGTTTGGTAAAATATAAAGTGTGTTATTACCTTTTGGGTTTCACGCGGTCATCCAGGGGAGAATGCGAAGGGAAACCGGGAGCAGGCCAGCGAAATGTCAGACAGCGGTTCTCGGATCTCAGATCACAGAAGACCAGGTTGTAGGAAGTAAACGGGAGAGAGGAATCACGTCTTGCTCCTTGTTGTGTGCAACTCTTCTGGATACGGCTATCCAATAGACACTCCCTCCTCTTCAAGGCAAACCATGCCGCTCACCAGACCCGACCAACAGGTTCCTGCTGAAGTGCACCATGCACATTTATGGCACCGAATCCCCGATATATAATTTATGTAAAAGTTGGTGCAGATGGCTCTGCTCTATTCAAACGTGCAGTGATCCGTTCCAGCTGATTTGCATCCCCCTGCATGTGTCTTTCTCTGGGAGCGTCACCTGTTTGTCCAAACCACCAGAAATAAAACATTGACTAGTTGCGTCGGGAGCAGAGGGAGATCGAGTTGAAAGAAGATTTATATTCCCACACATTTGCACACAACCAGTAGGACTTCATTATGCCTACAACACAAATGGCGGGAATGGAATTGCCTCAAGACAGATATCCCGAATTCCGACGTTTATTTTGGAGCAGTCTGACGTGTGACTGGGAGTAATGTGAACTGGATGGCACCTTGCACACACGCATGTAAAAGTCAAGTGACTTCGCCCTCCAGTGGATGTTTAAAGATGTTTCCGCGTGCACCCACTGTCTTCCTACTTTGGGCTTGCTGGGCCGGGCGAGTTGTCATGGCAACTGTTCAGCATGTGCTACAAAAACAAGAGCTTGACCACATTTCACCGCCCCCCCCCCCCCCCCCCCCCCCCCTCTCTCTCTCTCTCTCTCTCTCTCTCTCTCTCTCTCTCTCTCTCCCTCTCTCTCCCTCTCTCTCTCTCTCTCTCTCTCTCTCTCTCTCTCTCTCTCTCTCTCTCTCTCTCTCTCTCTCTCTCTCTCTCTCTCTCTCTCTCTCTCTCTCTCCCTTCCTGTGTCTTCCCCCTCCCATCCTCCACCCCCTCGCGTCCCCCGTCCCCCCCATCATCTGCGACGCCATCTTCTCGCGTTTAGAGCAAGAGCGAAGATAAGACGCAAGACAACCGTAGACTCGACTCGAGAGGACCGCCGTGTGTCATGATGAGCGGAGCCAAAGCCCGCAGCGATGCGCCTGTTGCTGACAACACCGTCTCTGGTAGCAGCGGCAGCAGCGCGCTCGGGGTCGGAGGCAGCGCCGCCGCTCCGCCGCGGGAGCGCAAGTCCAACGGAGGGGTTCTGAAGAGGCTCAGGTCCAGGAGGGGCCAGGTGGAGAGCAGGCCGGTGACTGAGGAGGACCTGCGGACCCAGAGTGGACAAATCACGGCGGACGAGGTGCTGGGACTGCGCGTCGCCACTCGGGGTAGGCTCTGTGTCACACCGTGTCTTCTCTGGGTTGGTTGTTATTGAAATGCATGTGGTGGCTTGGGCTTGTTCAGACTCGGAGTGAGTAATGTAGTGACAGACGTCAAGGCGATTATCAATGCCGTCTAACTTAAGGATTGTATTAACGTTGAACAGCGCCTTTAGGGTATGGTAAATGTGAATGTCTTTGCATCGAGCTCAGTATCGCCTACTATAGGTAGCCTCCAGGTTTATTGATTCACTGTGGGAAATAATCTCATATTACAACGTTATAATTTGCTTTTACACAACACCAGTTTCTTCTTGCAACAACGCAGTGTTGTTTGCTGTTACTCTGATATTTTAAAAAGTATTTGAGATTGCTTTATAAATCAGTCATAAATAATATACCACGTAAGAATCACTCTCAGGTATAACTGGAATAACACAAACAATCAACAATTGATTGTTTATGTTATTCCAATTGAATTTCTTAATCCTGAATGATCAGGGCTTTGATTATTCAGAACAATAACAAAAGTCTCTCAATGTTTCTTTAAAGTGGTTTTGTTGTGTGCGTGGGTGTGTGTACATACACCTGTCAGAGAACATAAACACTGCCTCACAGTAACTTGATGTTGAGTAAAACCCGTCACACTCTTGTCATCTCTCCTCCAGGGTATCTCTGTAAACCAGAGGAGAACGTCTACAACATTGACTTTGTACGATTCAAGATCAGAGACCTGGAGACAGGCACCGTTTTGTTTGAGATCGCCAAGCCTCCAAATATGGGTATGCTGTCTGGACACATTTCCTGTGCCTTTTCTATTTTATATGTCGTCTCCGGTATGGTATCGTTTATGTTGGGCCTTACATTCTAGTTCTCGCCTACTGTTATCTAAAGAGCCCTTTTAACCCATACATCATGTGGTGTGGACCCTCCCACGTTTGAGGGTCCTTCTCCAGCTGTATGATAGACAGGTCAACCCCAGCCTACCCGTCGACACAGTCCATCAATCAATTCTTTCTAGCCTGGATATGAACACCCTCCCCTTGTGATGTCACAAAATTGACTGACCTCTAGACAACGTCAGTCCACCACTGTCCCCTGGTGGTATCACAGGGGGCCTTTGTATAATCACTGATGTGTGCGCCGTCGGTGTGACGTCCTGCTGTGCGTTGTGTTTCTGCCAGAGGAGGACCAGGAGGGCAGGGACGTGGACCTGAGTGCTGGTCGCTTCGTCCGCTACCAATTCACCCCTGCCTTCCTGAGACTGCGCACCGTGGGTGCCACGTGAGTACCACCACCCCCCCTGCTGACGTGAGCCCTCTGTGGCCCTGGGCGTCTCTGATGCCCACGGCCCGGGGCCATTATTAACATCAAGCATCCATGCGCAAACCAATTCAACTTCAACACTCGATTATTCATTTGGGAATTCAATTAGTGGGAAAGTGTCCGAACTCCCAGTACAGGGCAGAACAAGCACAGGACAAGCTGAACAAAACAACAGCAACCACATACAGGTGTGGCTTAGAAGCCACGTCCCCCAGTAGGGTGAATGTCCGTCCGAAGGTGAGTTTCCAGGTGTCCGGGAGGTCGGTTCAAACCATCCACTAGCTCTCCTTCGTATTGAGTAACCAGACTACAACAACAACACCAACACAGACAATTCTGCTCCACCCATTTAATGCTATTTTTGCCTGAGGCCTTTTCTCTCTCTGTCTCCCTCTCCAACAAACCGCACAGTGTAGAGTTCACGGTGGGAAGTCGACCCCTGAACAACTTCCGCATGATCGAGAGGCACTACTTCCGCGAACACCTGCTCAAGAGCTTTGACTTCGACTTCGGCTTCTGCATCCCCAACAGCCGCAACACCTGCGAACACATCTACGAGTTCCCCCAGCTGTCTGAGGCCCTGGGTGAGCACCATGGCTGCCCCGGGCAGAGCCACACAACGGCGCCTCACCTGGGCTTTGGTCATATAAACACTATGTTACCCTAGGTTACAGCGCAGGCTGTCCGAGGCTCTGGGTGAGGCCACTGCTGGCCTGAATTACTAATGGGGGACGCAGGAGATTGCTGGCATATTTGATGTTTTGAAATATTGAAGAGTATGTATACAAACCGACCCCATTGGTATCTCTCCGTTAAAGGTGATTCTTAGGCAGCGTCAAAGACGTTTCTTTGTCCATTGAAATCAATCAATTTCAATCAATGTACAAAGAATGCTGATGTCAGCATCATGTATGAGGGAAAGTGGTGTGTTGACGCTAGCGTGAGCTATCGAGTGTTGAAGCTCTGCGATAGTTTGGATTAGTCTGAGCCATCAGACGTACCCTGTCCGGGAGCTCAGGAGCTCCTTCCATTTAATATCCCAGTGGCGTTTCCCAGCCGGGAGAGGAGTTGATGGAACGCTTCTAAGACGCCACGCTGATGGCTCTGATGAGCGTGCAAGGGACCAGGTGCAACACGATGTACCTTTTCAGCGACGGAAAACGGAGTCACGGCCAAAAAGTAGTTTGGAACCACTGGGTTACACAGTATGCATGCAACACTCTGGAGACGTTGTCAGCAACAACAGTCACGATCAACTTGACTCATCACTTGTAATCCAAGATTGACCAAAGCCTGGTTCAGCCCACAGGGACGGCTACACCCCTGGAGATAGCAATTGTTGTTGTTTTTTTAATTGGCTGAAATTGAAGCCTGCTGCTGTTGCTTGCCACATGAAACAGGGTTTGGTTGCTTTCCAAAGCTGTAATCATATATTTCTGACCTAAAGGACAGAGTGATAGAGAGAAATCCTAATTTAGAAAATCTAAAAGGTATTATATCTCCCAAATAAACATGTTGGCGGCATAGGCATAAAAACGCAATCTATTTTTAATGTTCTCAACAAACAACAAATGAACCAATTAACTAGTATAGCTTATGTGAGGGCCAACATGCTATAGGTAATATTTGTTAAATGAATGTAGGATACAAACTGCTATCACAGCTAGCAATGTAAGGGAGCAGCTATCATGTGGGTATTCGTTGCTTACTGCAACACAGGCAGAACACCATAATTTATGACATCAGGCAGACCGTCGCTGACGTTGGGTGCAATGGGTGCATTTCAAATGTAAATGCTCTGTAACCCAAGCTGACAGCCGCCCTGCTTTCCGCTCTGAAGTTACACTAGATGAGTTCAGCTCAAGATAATTGGGCACCTCTTCTTCTTCTTCTTTTTTTTTCCCCCTCCTCCCGAAGTAAATGGTGCGGTGAGTCACCGCTGATCCGATGGCTTCCTTCCTACGCTCGCGAGCCGAAGGTCCCCGATGGGGGCTCCCAGCAGACGGGAAGGAGAGAACTTCTCTCTTCCTAATGTTTTTTTGCGTCTTGTCTTCGCAGTTCGTCAGATGGTGGAGTGTCCCTACGAGACCCGCTCTGACAGCTTCTACTTCGTGGACAACAGACTCGTCATGCACAACAAGGCTGACTATGCCTACAACGGTGGCCAGTAATACCTGCCGGCCCTATCAGACGAGTAGGCAACCATGCACGTACCACGCACCCTTGGGCACGCTTGTCTCCACGTAGGCGCTGCTTATGCCCAATGCACCAATGCGCACACGCGCACACGCACACACACACACACACACGCGCATATACGTGCACGTTCACATACACACAAATGCAGAACACACCGGAAGTCACCGAAGTTGGTTCTTGGTATTTTTTGGACAATTTCTCGTGTATAGCAACTGAATCTGCTGTTGTTTCACTTGTGAGAAGTAAAGGGGACCACTTATTTTCTGTGTTTGTGTATGTGTGTGTGTGTGTGGGTGTGTGTGTGTGTATGTGTGTGTGTGTGTGTGTGTGTGTGTGTGTGTGTGTGTGTGTGTTAATGTGTGTGTGTGTGTGTGTGTGCGGGTGTGTCAGTGGGATGGGGGTAGAGCTAGAGGGGGGGGGGGGGTAACTTTGTTAAAATCAAAAAGCTAGCCTAATTATTTTCGTTACCTCCTTGATCCCCCCGCCACACACACCCAGCCACAAACACACACACACACAGGCGCTCAGTGTTTTTTCATAAGAAGCTGTTGTCAAAGTAAGCGGTTTCCAATTCACCTTTTTTGGGCGTGGGAGGAGGAGGAGGTGGAGGAGGAGAAGGAAAGTGACTGTCAACACATAACCACTGCTGTCAAACACACATGGACTCTCCTGTGACACGCTGTCTTTGTCTTGCGTTGTCATTCCCCCTGCCCCTCCAACCCATTTTGTTCCCCAACGACGTGCCGTATGAGATTTATTCATGTTGTTCTGTTCTATCTGGTTCGCAGCAAAATGGGAGCAAAATGAAAGGACACCATGTCCTCAATTGTAAGATACCCTACACCCCATCGCAAATATAATACTTGAGAGATACTTACAATGATGGACGTTAGAGCACATTTCGGTTCAGACCAAATTTTCAATAAATTCCAATGGAATACCCAAGGAAATTTGGGTATCTTGTGTTTGTTTGTTGTTTTTTTATTAAAATTGCCCTATAATGCTAGTGTCACGTTGGCGTCTCGGGCAATTTGAGTAATTGTTCTAGTTAGTGCATCCTTTTGTCTTGTGCTTTGAATACTTCCTTGATCAGAGTACCAGGTGTCTTTGTAAAAAATAAGGTATATATATATATATAAATAAATGTACATTTCTTACGTAATACTGTTGCAATGAAGTTTTGTTTTCCGCAAATTTTCACCTACACGTGTAATTGACCACAAATGGCCGCTAGAGGGAGTGCAATGATAACAAGGTAAAAACCCGGATAGATTCTGTTTTAAACTGGCTGCTCAATGGCTCACAAGTCAAGTCCATGGATGCGTTTGATTATATAGACGGCAACTGTTTTAAGATTTCTTTGTAACCGAGGCAACTATTATTGACTCTGTGGAGTCGGCTGCGTTTCATTTTAATATTAATAGGACCTACCCTTTGTAGGCCTATTATAATTATTTCTCATAAACTCCACAAAATATGTTAATTAGTGCCCTGGAGTGTGTGCATGTGCTGTATGGAGGTCAACATTCATAACATATCATGTTAAATATACCGATATAGGTCTGATTCATTTTTAGAAATGCTCTTCTTTCTTCAGCCATTACCCTCAGTTGGTGGTAACAAAGCCCTTTGGGTTTTAAACCAAATCACACTCCAGTTTTATGTTTTTTTCCAATGTATCCATTTTCTGTTCCTGGTCTCTTATCTCCGTGTGCGGCTCTCGATCTCTCCCAGCCTTTCTCAGTTTCTGTCTCCCTTTCCAGCTCTTCTGTCCAAAATCCCATAGTCTTTCTCTCGCCTTCCTCTCTGTTGCCCTCTCCACACCCCCATCCTCTCCACCTCCCTCACTGCGTTTTGTCCATTCTTTTCCTCCTCTCTCACCTGGTAACCAGACCTCTGGAGCACAGTGTTGAGTTTCCACTTTCCCAGAGAAGAGGACAATCTGAGCTACACACAAAAAGAGCCACATTGGAACACAACCCTCCCTCTCTCTCTCTCTCTCTCTCTCTCTCTCTCTCTCTCTCTCTCTCTCTCTCTCTCTCTCTCTCTCTCTCTCTCTCTCTCTCTCTCTCTCTCTCTCTCTCTCTCCCGACCCACCAACCCCCACCCTCTCTCTCTCTCGACCTCCCTTTTCATTTTCTTCCTCTCACTCACTACCTACCTATGAAGTGTTCGTACACACATAACCATGTGTTTGAGACAGCACACCCTCACAGACACTCACACACAGACACACACACATGCCCACACACAAATGTGCCCACGCACACCTACACCCACACAAGCGTTGACGTAGAAACGCACATACATTTGCACATAAGATGGTCTGTCACAGTCGGTCGGCGTTCACATTCACTGGTGTTGAAGCTCTGAAGACACCGCTGTTCTGAGGACATAGTCAAAAGTGGATAAACTAACATTACCTCACAGCCGTCCTCATTTTAGGCAGCTTACGTTCCCGTCTGCCTTTAGTATATCTATCATAATACTCATTTAATATTTTCTTCCCTCCTCGTTACATAATTTGCGGTCCAATCGTTGTGAAACATTTTTCCTGACACAATGTCCGATACATGCCACGCTATAGTCTGTATTGGCAAAATCGGCATTATTGACAGCAGTTTATCTGCAAAATCTGGCCTTGGTGGTTCGATATTAGCTGTTGCATCAGCCCCCCCTTAATGGTGACATCATGGTGCGCTTGCGAGATGATTGGCCAATTAGAAGACTGCTCATGTCCTGTTGGGGATGGTGAACAAGGTAAATTGATTGTTGATTGCTGACACACATGCACTCACATAAACACACATTCTGTGTTACGATCAATCAAAGGGGAAACACAGTGGGATTCAGCCGAAGGCCCATGAATTTATAGGCTTCAACTGAACTGGAAGGAACGCCTGCTGTGGCTTGGGCACTGTCCCACAGCATCTCTATTACACTGAACTATCTACCCTATTTGAATACCACACAAATTCCATGATTTCCTATTTTCCTGTAAACAAATGTGAATGCCACCCACTTGAGGACATGTGTGTGTGTGGTGTGTGTGTGTGTGTGTGTGTGTGTGTGTGTGTGTGTGTGTGTGTGTGTGTGTGTGTGTGTGTGTGTGTGTGTGTGTTTGTGAGTATGTTCACACACATATACACACTAAACTCACTCCCCAACAACTGGACAGGTGGAATACACAAGCACACACATACAATTTGCAACTTCATGGAACGACCCTGAAATAAGAGGTAAGGGATAACTGGCTGATTAAGTGATCCCACCTATGAATATCCACACAACACCACTTCACTCACACACACACACACACACACACTCACACACACACACGCATATACACATACAAACACACACGCCCTGAGGGACGGGGGACAGTAGTCCCCTATAAATAGCCAGGAGGAATGGCGTTGATATGCCTGTGAAGAGAAGTAGAGGGGGGAGTGGAAAAGGGATTAGAAAAGATACAGAGACATATTGCAAGTTGGTCTGTGTGACGTGTGCATGCGTCTAGTGTGCATGTGTGCATGTGTTTGTGTAGTGGCGTGGTTTCCTTGCTTCTGACCAAACTCTTTCTTTGCCACTCCCCTTTCAAGTCTTTGTTGACCAACTCTCTCTTTCTCTCTCTCTCTCGCTCTCTGATTATCTCTCACGCTCAACGTCTCTACATCTTGCCATAAAACAAAGCATGACCTTGAATGTCCTCATAGATATTATCCTGATGTCATTGGTTGCCAGGGGAGGGGCTGATGTTTCAATGCTGCGAACACGTCACAAACACAACACAACATATATAAACACAACACAACACATTCCAGCACACAAAGCACAAAGACATGGCGATCATCTACTCCACGACGGGGCTTGCATCACACCAGGCCCTGACGTGACATTGGACTTGAACATGGTCACCGAAATGTGCGTGTGTCATGGTCCTGATGTCATTCAGCAGCACCTGCTCAGTGACATCACCACAGCACAGGGGTGGAGGAAATGTGAGCAGAGCTGAAACCTATTAGCCAAGCACCAGAGCGCCGGTGAGCAGGGTACTTAGCTCCCCTCTCAAACTGTTTACATGTGTATTATGGGTTAAACAAAAGAAACTGTGTACACCACATCAATTATTATTTCTCCGAATACACGCACTACCATTCCGATGAAAATAAAATAATGTCTCACGATAGTTGGGACAAGGTACGAATCACAGGGCTGTCATTAAAAATATGAATACTGTAGTTCTTAAATAAGACGATAAATGTTTTACTGTAACATTATATTATATAATTATCCAACATGTCAAGAATGATGAAAGAAGCAGCCAAAACAAATTTGTTTAGCATGCCAAAACAAATCAGACAACAGTATTTAAGAGTTATTTAGTTTTAATAAGTAAACCAGTCACACACGTTATATAATATCTTCGTAGACAGGAAATAAGGTAATCTGCCTCCAAGTGTAAAGAGCCTGAACGTAACCAGTGTAATATGTGAGTTCCTATTTTGTTCCTGTTCCTGTTGTGTATCCTGTATCTGTGTGTGCTTTACATGTGTGTGTGCGTGTGTGTGTTTGTGTGAGTGTGTGAGTGTCCCTATGCGTATTTGTTGTGATATATTTGCGCTATATATTATTCCTGAGTACACCTCTTGAACTCTGATACCACCAGCAGACATAAATCGTTCTGTGTCATCAGCGTAAATACGTTGTGGTCTGTGCATATTCCCAGCAAGCCTTCTGGCTACTCTCACCAGCCATTCATACATCCAGTACCACTGCTTCCCTGTAGTGTGTGTGTGTGTGTGTGTGTGTGTGTTTGTGTGTGTGTGTGTGTGTGTGTGTGTGTGTGTGTGAGAGAGAGAGAGACAGAGGTTTATGTGTGTGTGGCACATGTATGATTAATAAATAAAAGTTAAGTCAACCTCAGCCAACGATTAAAGAGGTCTGTAAATCTCTCCCACAATCTCTTCCTTCCTCTCCCTTTCTCTCCTCCCTTTTGTCTCTCCCCGGGCCACACCTTCCCCTGGGGGATGGCGGGATTGTGATCGGAGAAGGGAGGTGGAGCCCCTGGCACAAGCACAGGTGTGCTTGTTTCCTCCCTCACTTCTCTCTCTCTCGCCCTTCTCTCTCTCCCTCACGCTCACATGTAATGATTTCTTTAGCCGGCCACCTGACATGTGGTTGAAAATGCCCACAGCCAATGGAATGCTTCAAACCGGGCCCTGGGTTATTGTTTTTTTGTGCGCTTGCTTCTGAAGAAAAAAACATCACTCTTTTCGAGTAGTTTTGCTTCATACCTATCTTCTTCTTCCGCAGACATCTCAATTTATTCTTTTTTTTCTCTCTCTTTTCTCTATGATCCATTGTCTGCATCCTGTGTGCTCAGCAGAGCGCAGCTGAAATAAGCCAGCGCTTCTTTACATACTGCATTGCATGCAAATGACGCTGTGTACCTTTAAAAGAGTGTAGCCATGGGGCTGAGAGCTGACACAGCCATATTTACTGGCTTTTAATCCACAACTTGCCTTTCACACTCTTTCTTATTCAAACCCCCCCCCCCCCCCCCCCCCCGTCCGTTAACTTGAATTGCCTTTCAAAGGGCCTGTGGTGATGGTCGAGAGGAGCAGGTCCCAGGCCCTGAAGGGGTCAAAGGTCGGTGACAATAGATAATAGATTTCCCACTCTTGGGTCAGCTTTGGTCAAGAAAACAAAAGGCACGGAAGACCTGGAGCGGACAAACTTATCCCACTGTTTGGAGCTGGAAGAGTGACAAGACAGAATGCTGGAGATACGGCAGGGAGACAGAGACAAAACCGTGCATTGTTAGCGTCATCCGTCTCTTTCTCGCTCTCGCTCACCTGCTCACGCACACACACTCCTCTAAACCAGCAAATAAGTTTGTTTCAAACATCTGCTTTTACCAACTGAGGAAAACGCCGAAGCGATTGCCTCAGCCCATCAAACCCTAGTTTTGAGCGAGGGTTTTCGCCTATGAAGCAGAAATCGGTAGTCAGCTGAACTTTCCCTTTTCCCTCTGTAGTTGTTGTCATCACATTAGAGACGCTTTAATTAATAGACCACTTTTAAAAGGGACTGTGTTCACTTGTCCTGACCAACCTCCGCTCGTTTCCTCTTCTCCCCCCATCCTCCCTTCTATCCCTCTACTCTGTTTAATGCGGCCTAACTTCAGCCCTCCCCCCACATGGCCCCCACACTCTCCCCCAATACCATTGATCATGCATGCAGAAAGCCAGCACGCCCCAGACCGGGGCCCTAGCCAGGATAGGCTAGCTGGGTGCAAGGGCCTGTCCTACATACTGTTCCCGTGCTTCGCACCACAGGGCCAGTCACTGCACTCCTGCCCCCTACCTAACCCCCACCCCACCCCACCCCACCCCCCCCACCCCCCCCCCCCCCCCCCCCCCCACCCCCCCCCCACCACCCACCCACCCCCCCCCCCCCACCACAATTAACTCTTTCTGCTTCTGGCTCTCTCTCTATCTCTCTCTCTCTCTCTCTCTCTCTCTCTCGCTCTCTCTCTTTCTCCACACTGGCATGCACCCGAACGCCCCGCGGACGCTTTCTCTCTCTCTCTCTCTCTCTCTCTCTCCCTCTCTCTCTCACAACATACACACCACAGACACACACACACACACACACACACACACACCCACACACACACACACACCACACACACACACAACCACACACAACACAAACCACACACACACTGACACACACACACACACACACACACACACACACACACACACACACACACACACACATACTTGGAGCATCACGTGACACTGGGAATAGAAAACAGAGAAGTGATTTTAACAAGAGTTTGCCGGCGGTGGAAGTGGATGTACAAGGTGTTGAGGCCATGGTGTCTCCTGTGCATACACACAACACACATAAAAAACACAACACACACACACACAGCTTAGAACAACATGTACAGCACACAGATGCTACTGGATGCATTCGATGCAACATCTGGGCACCTCGGTGCAAATCAAACATGTAACACGATAATATAGTGGTGCGGAGGATGTCTTTGTGGGAAGCCCTACTGAACACCATGTTATTATACATCTATACTGATGTCATTGGACACATTTGCTTGCATTGTGTGCTGTTTTTGTTGTTTATGCCCTTGAAGCCTCGATGCGTCATGTCCGATTTCGCTATTGTATTAAAAACTTTCATATTGATGTGGTTATTATTACTATATTTGTATTCTCTTTGACGCAGTTCAGGCCAACCTGACTCAGAACAGCATTGACCACCTTTTGGACCACTGTGACCTTCATACTCTGGTTTTTCTTCTCCATAAGGAACCAGTGAGTGAATATTGACTGTGTGTGAGTGTGTGTATGTGTGTGGGAGGGGGGAAGGGGGGGCTGAGGTGCTGAAAATGCTCAGCTGACCATATTTAGTATTTTTTTTTTGCACGTCTGGAGAAAGTAGCCGATTAAGAGGTAATGCTGCTAATCTTTGTGTCAGCTGGTTGGGATGGACAGTCACGTGGGGGTGGGGGGTGGGTTAGCCCTTCGACCACCTTGGTTCAAACACTGGCGAACCGAAGGTCATCCGTCCAATAGCAAAACGGAGTGGAGAGAGGAGAGGATCATTTGGATGAGTGTGGGTCCCCATGAAATCCTATCCATCCAAACTCGGATGTGTTATCATAAAAAAATGAATATATAAGATTTATATTCTACAATGAACAGGCAGGCTAAATATGGTAGAAGAGAGACGGATGGGGGGCATTAAGGTTTGGTTGAATGAGGTTGTTTGGATGAGGTCATCGGATGGATGATTGTTTAAGGGAATCAATCTGCGTTTGGTCTGCCACATTGTTTGGAATATAAAATAATAAATGCGGGGTTACATCCAGCGTTTGCACCAGAGGTCGTCTGAAGAGGAATACGGCATGCTGCGTCCTCAGTGGCAATATGACCTTGAATATCCCTGACATCTCCTCCTGATCCCTCGCAAAGTACGACTCCATCGCCCGAACTGCATCTCCCGTGTGGCGAACTGAGTGCTTTTAATGTCGGCGCTGTCCAAAAAATGTAAATAAATATGCATTCTGCACAGAGGCGCGCTGTCGTCGCTCGGAAAGACTCGGAAAGCTTTAATGGGCCATGATGTTGCGATCAAGCGATGACGTGCGCGGCGGGGAAACACGCTACATAGTGCGCCGATGGCATGAATAAAGGCAACGTGCTGGGGAAGATGGGAGGTCCGACGCTGGGTAGGCTACGGAAAAAAACGAGGTAGGAGGCGGAGTCCTTCTCTCGACCGTGTGTGTTTGTGTGTGTGTATGTGTGTGTGCGCGCGCGCGTCAGCGCTTGCGTATCTCTCGCTCTCTCCCAGTTCGTCCCTCCCCCTTTTTCGTCGAAACACCCCACCCCCACCCACCCGCCTCGGCCACCCGCCCCTGAGTCTGGAGCAGTGGAGCTCACTGCTTTCCCTCGCCTCTCAGTGCGGGAATACTAGTGAAGCAGAATGGATACGGAAGGGAGTCAAAGCAGCCTGTCCTCCACAGACAACTCCCCCCACGACCCCTGGTAAAGGAGACTCGCCGCCGCCGCTCTGCCTTGCCTATACCCCGGCCTTCTGCTACGAGGGACTTTACCTGCTTGGACTTTTAGTTTGATCCGGAGCTCAGCGGAGCAACGCCGAAACAAAAGACAAGCATGCTTCGGTCTGATGTGCGAGAGCCACTCAACCGTGATATAGCGCTGGCGCTCGCACACTGACGCACGGCAGTGGGTGCTAGTTTGTTTGTTTTGGCTTACGAAAGGCCATATCGCAACTTTTCATTCGTCCTATGGAAAAGCTCTCATTTCCCCCCCCACTAGGGATTATAACGGCCCGGTTGGCCTTGGTGACTTCGCAACATGGCCGATACTATTTACCCCTTACTTTATTGATGCTCTGTTCGCCTGTTATTATTTTAGTCCGTCCGAATCGGTTTTTTCCTCGCTTCTTGTCTGCATGTGCGATCCGTAATGTGCTTCGAAATATAACACCTGGCGTCTTTTTCTTTTATTCAGCAAAATGTTCATCGGGGGACTGAGTTGGCAGACGACACAAGGTGAGATGATGTCCCGCACGTTACTTTAACAAGTATATCTCTGTAGCAGCCCTGGTTCTATTCTATTAGGGCTGCCTATTGCTCGAAATGTTACAAATAATATCTCCTTAAGTTGTTTACGTGTATTAATGGTAATAACTATTGAAGTGCGCCTACACACACTCAAAATTCGATTATTCTAATAATCATATGGATCAACCGCCGACAGACAGTGAGATTCATACAATGTCCTGTCCTGCTTTTCTGTTATTCGATTATCATAGGCGATTCGCACTGTCAAAAGGCATCGGCCTGTACCGTGCGTTTATCCCCGTTGGGGAACTTGGTGTCATCTGGGGATGTTTTCGTGACATCGTTGCACTCAGGCTTCGCTCCATTTAATCCATTCATTTAGTATTCTGAAAACAACGTGATCGCAGTCCGCTGGATGCGTAGAGCCCGCAACCTTTGTTGTGCACGCCACGATTGGCTCCATACATGTTTGTATCGCTGCATGAAACGACGACAGCTTTCATGTGTTCTACAGCTTTGTTTGTGGTACGTTGGCCTTATAGCCTGTTTATGACTGAATACAGAGGGGGATACAAGTACAAACTCACCGCGGTCCGTCCGGCCCCCTCCGCTATGGTCGCCTCGGATATTATATGGTTCAGGATTATACGCTTTATGTTTTTGTTGTTTTTAAATTCTAAAGTATTTTTTTTATTATTATTCCTGCAGAGGGCTTGAAAGAGTACTTCTGTAAATTCGGAGAGGTGAAGGAGTGTATGGTGATGCGGGATCCCGCCACCAAGCGGTCGAGGTGAGAGAGGCGTGCGCCCCGTCGTCCTATCACTGGCGCCCTAGTGTTTATGCTATTTACGTAGCATAACACGATATGTTTCTCGCTTCTTTTTTGTTTTAATGGCTGCTTTTGCTTTGTTTTGTTCAACACAGGGGATTTGGGTTCGTGACGTATGCGGATCAAGCTGGCGTGGATAAAGTGTTGGCCCAGAACAGACACGAGCTCGACTCAAAAACAGTAGGTTTTGTTTCGCACATTACTCACCAAATTGTTTATCATACCTAATTAGCCTGGGTTACTTTTTGGTTTGCCCCCCGCTTCATTTAAAATTGTTGGTTTTTTTTCATTACTTGGCGCATTTCCTGACGTATGGCTTGTAAAAACGTTAGAGCAATCCCCAGGGACGCTGGAAGTGGGGGGGCTGGGGGGGCTGCAGCCCCCCCTGGTGGCGAGAGGCTGAATGTGAAATGCAAAAAACCCCGTGGAAATAAATAAATAAATACATAAATATATCAGACTATTATTATACTATTGTCATTTTACTTGTGACTATAAATGTCACAAGCATGATTTGATTCACAAAAGGCGCACACCTGCTCGTATAGACGGAATGAAACCATCACTGAAGTGATGGTTTCAAACCCCCCCCCCCCCCCCCCCCCCCCCCCCGTCATCGGAACGTTTCTCAGCCCCCCCAACTGTGAATTACTTCCAGCGTCCCTGGCAATCCCTCTCCCTGGCTCATTTCCCGCTCCAAATCCAGGGTCAGGGCGCCAACATGAAAGCGTTCTTTCTTGCTCTTCATTGCCATGGTTACCTGGGGACCTGAATGGGATAGAGGCTTCAGTAAAAAAAAGTCACAGTAGTACTCAGTACTTTCGCTCATGTAGGGTTAGGGTTAGGGGTAAGCTTTGTGGTTTTAGTGGCAGCCCTGTCACTTTACCCTAAAAGGAGGAAGTTTCTAATATATTGCTGCTGTGAAATTGGTAGTAGTTAGAGAATGTTTTTTCTGAACCCTGGCACCACGCCACACAATGCATTCAATGTATCCCAGTCACAGGCCAAAGATAGCCTACCTTTTCTGTAGACAGTTTAGTCAGCCAACAACACAAATGGCTGTTTGATTTGTTTTGAATCTCCTTGAATGGGAGACAGCCCTGCCTTGGTTATGTGGATAGTTCATCCTGTGGGATTGGCTGTGGTTTTAATAATGTTCCCTTCCCCCACCCCTGTTACACACGCACAGACCAGTACCATAGACCTAGCACACTTGTTTCACAGTGAAACGAGTGCTACAGTAAGGGAAGAGAGAGAGATGCAGGTGTGGAGAGGGCTGTCTGGCTGGCGAAGCGGGCCTGTTGCCGGGGGTGACAGCAGCGACTAGGGACAGTTTTGTGACTCCACTCCTCCTATGGGATTTGCGTCTCCATAACAACTTGCCAGCTTTTCTAAAACATAATCGTAACGGTCTCTGTGGCTTGATAGCCGGGCCCCTGATGCCTAACACAATGTTATGCCATGAAGATACTCTCAACTCAGCGGGCGCTGTCTCCCCTTAAGAAACACTAGCCGGTTTGAGTGTTCTGATAAATACAAGCTTCATGCTCCGTAAACCTGGAATTATATATTCTTAGAATTATCAGTATTGTTTTAAGATACATTTTTGGCTCATTTAAAGTGGCAGCAAGGACGTATGTTTTTCCCGTAGAATAAAAAATGCACCAAAACAAAATAGGCTAATTACACTTCTAAAATTAGCATGAGTTCTTCTCGTACTAATATCACAAATAATATTAACGCTGACTTGGTGTGTTTGTGTGTTTCCTTTGGAGCGTGGATGTGAGCTTGTATGAATACTGGCTAGTACGGGTGCAGGGTTTTGAGGGCTCATCTTGCTAGGCCAGCGGCGGGTCTAGGCGTTGCCCTACTATAACCAAATACAGAGAACAACCAAACAGTATTTACCCGAGCAGCACAGCTCTGTGTCTCAGGTCGACGCAACGGCTGTGAGTGTGCGAAAAATAAACGGGGCTTAAGCTCATTCCTTTATAACAATGGGATTGTTTTGGTTTTTGAATGTTCTATTTGTATTTATCGAATGGCAGGCCTTTAATGGGTTATCTCAGAATATTAGCCCACAAAACATAGATTCCAAGATCCTTATCAATCTTCTTTGGTGTTGTTCTCTTATGCATGGAAGTAGGTCGAGTGGAGCGAATTGATTATGTGTGAAACATTAGTATCGTCATTATTATAATTATTCCTATAATCAGTCAATTATTATGTGCCAGTCACCTCAAACTAATGTTCTAAGCTCAATTATGTCCTGATACTTTCAGTTGAAGTATCCTGGCTAGCAGTCAAAGCTAGTCATCCATTGTTGTGTGAGAGCAGGTGCCTTTGTTTGTCTGGCTGAGTCTTTAGTTTCGGATTTAGACCCTCAAGGCAGACACATGGCTAAAGGTTATATTTTACCCCGTTCACACTTTCTTTGGGTAGCAGTGTTATGTTAAAATAGGACAATTAAAGATAAACAGATGATTTCTGATTTCTTTAGCCCAAATTACAAAGCCTCAGCACACTTTCAAAAAGTTATCTCATGAAAAATGCGTCCAGCTTTTCGGCGATTCTGCATTATAAAGTTTAGGCTCCTTGAACAAAAATCCTTGCCTGCAACTCGAACTTCTTTAGTATTAAATCAGTTTTATTATTTTCTTGCTCCGCCTCGCTCTGTAAGACTTCCGGCGTCTGTCCACTTCAATGTCTTTCCTCGTTCTCAATTCTCACGTGTCCTCTTCCCCGATGAAATCTGTCTCCACCTCTCCACTGGTCTCCCTTCGGCCTGCCTCTCACCACAGTTGGAGTAGGATAGCCATTGTTTGATCAACAGGAGATGAGAGGAGGAGGAGGTGGAGGAGGAGAAGAAGGAGAACGAGAGGGACATTCCTGCTCGGAATTAGAGAGAATGTTCTCTGCTTTGAATGGTTTTTATACCCACCCCATGGAGGGTGAGAAAATAACTTAGTAAAAGGATGAGGTGGAGGGGGGGGGGGGGCTCGGTGTGCGAATGAGCACGATAGCAGCGAGGTACATGGTGTTAAAAAGAATAGGGCCAGCATGCATCGCACCATGTGGCAAAATAACTTGTGCCAACAAGCAGGGCTTTGGTAAAGTAGGACCAGTAAAAAAAAGGCTTGAAAATACTGAGGTGGGTTTCATTAATTGAGCTGGGGTAATTGCGGTGGTTAATTGCCGTTAACCCACAACAAATCTGAACACGATTGCAACTGCTTTAGAGTGTATAAAATGTCTGTCAATACGAGCAACACACTAAAGTGTGAGGAAGTCTTTTTGCTAGTTTTCTAGTGTGCTAGTTGTCGTTTTTTTTTGTAAGTGGAGCTCTATTGAAGTTTGGTTGGTAAGAGGTTAGATTTCCTGTCAGGCCAGAATTGATAGCCCCGGGCCAGAGGTGTACTGTTGTTTTGCTCTGGACACAGAAGAGCACAACTGGTATTTGTTTTCCTAGAGAAAAAAATAAAAGGGAAAAAAGGCTTCTCCGTGACCCGCTAAAGGCTAGCGAGGTGAATCTATCTGGTGCTATACGCAATGTGCTGCTACCTGTATTCATGGGGAGAGTGCAGGGCTAGTTCTTGGTGGGAACGGCCACATTACTGTGATGTTAGTGTGTTAGTGCAGTGACAGACTAATAATGGTTGTTGTTGGTGTAGGACACGCTCACTGGTTTGATAAGAAAGCATTCAAAATCTGGCCTAACTAGCGACTACCTTTAGGTTTTTCCCTTTGTATGACCTGTGTGCATTTCGCTTACTAACAAATATGTGTCCGAGGCTTGCGCGATGATGAGGTTCTAAAAAAATCTGTATTTAAAGGAAAAGAGATCCATTTAAAACATGCATCACACAAGTTGCACATGAGCCCATAAATGTGACCCTGTAAGAAGAAAGTGGTGATTCATGACACTTTCAGTAAAGTGAGAAGCAGTGGGCTTCGGTATGCACTCTCTGTTTTTCACACATAAATTAAAACGGCAAAACTGTTGCGTTCTTTCGTTGGTTTGGCTGATGTTTTTTCTGTTATTTTACATAAGTACAAATACAGTCGTATGCCAAACAGTAGTATGTTAGCCTGTTGTTACTGCTTCCTCTACAGTGTAGTCAACAGCATGGTGCTAATATAGCAGCTTATATCTACGGCTACACAGGGAGAGGACATATGTTTGGGGCAGACTCTATGGACCGGACTGGAGCCACGTCAGGCCGCCGGCTCCCAAGCCAAAACCCGTTCATCCGTGCTGGACGCCATTCGTGCTAATGCTAGCTGCTAGGGCTAGCTAGAACTGCCTGAAGATTATCTGTTAATGCTGACATGGGCCAGAAGAGAAAGTATGATGGACAGAGATGGGACTGAGAGACATAGAGTGAAACAGAGAGAGGGAGGGCAAGATCCTGTTCTTTAGCTCTAATTAGTATAGATCTCTAAAGCAACTAATCGGATTGAAGGAACAAACTGGATTGGGCTTTGGAGGTATGGCCACAGTAAGGCTAAGTAAGTCCTATAGGTGGAAGACCAAAAGGACAGACACACACACACACACACACACACACACACACACACACACACACACACACACACACACACACACACACACACACACACACACACACACACACACACACACACACACACACACACACACACACACAGGGTTGGGGGGTGCTCATTAGGGGGGTTGGTGAAATAATTACTGTGCTATTGTTCCGCTGGGCAGAGATTGAACCCATTGGCCCTAGTCCAAGCCAAGTCTACCTCTCTATCTCTCACTCGCTCCCTAATTTGACATTACAACCATTGTTAAAAAGTTTTCAGTTTAAATCGTGTGGTCGTTATATAGTCATAATGCACTGGCCCCAGACTGTTCTGTACGTCCCATTAACTTGTAGTTGGCCATTGTGAGATCCCATGTAGGCCGTATCTTGTGTCGCAGCACAATCTGTCGGAAATCCCATATTCCATGGATACTTATGGTAACTGTATCCTGTAACTTTGTCCCGGGCTGGGTACATACATAGAGGGTGTGTTCGTGTGTGTGTGTGACTATACACTGATGTCACCACTGGATGAGTTATGTACAGTGACTGGGCCTCAGAGATAACACACTGTCGGCTGTCGTGGGGTGTACGGTTGTTTCGTATAAATGTGTCAGGGTTTGTGTTATATGCAGTATTGTGTGTCCGCGTGTTTGTGTGTGCGCGCGTGCGTGTCTGTTTGTGTCCGTGTGTGTGTGTGTGTGTGTGTGTGTGTGGGTGTGAGTGTGTATATCGGGGGAAGGGGATGGGAGGGGGGTGGGCTGAGCGAGCCCCTGGTCCTCTACGGGCCCATCTGTTTTGTCCTCTTTGTCCTGTTAATTAATGAAATCAGAGGGGCTGCCTGCTGGGACAGCCCCACTGCCCCGCTACATGGGACAGGCCCACTTTCTCATACGCACTGCCACGCCGTTTGCACAATGAATAGCCCCACGCTCTCTCTTTTTCACCCATCTCTTCGTCGCTGTGTTTTTCTTTTCCCATTTCTCATTCTCTCTCTCCTGTTCCCTCCCTCTCTCTCTTTCTCTCTTTCTCTCTCTCTCTCTCTCTCTCTCTCTCTCTCTTTTCGCCTCTCTTTTCCCCCCTCACTCTGTCTCTATTTCAGAGGCCTGGTGTGCTTGTGCTTTCCTCCTGTCTCCTTTGCTCTCACTCTCTCTCACTCTCTACCTCTGACTTTCATTGTTCTTTCTCTCTATTTTTGTATTTTTTTAATCTCTATTTAGGACATCTTGTGTTTGTCCATATCTCCCTGTGAATATATATATATTATTTGCTCTTCTCTCTTTTCTCATATTCTGTCCATTCCACCCTCTGCTTTAGCAGAAATGACTTGCACACATATGGCCCGGGCTCACAATGGAAGTGTATTTTTTCTTCCTGCACTTTAAGGGTCGTTGCCTGAACTGAATAACAAGCAGGCCTCATGCCCCTGGCTCCGCTGTCTGAAGCATTTCTGTGTTTTTTTTTCCTGTTTATGTTTATTTTTTTCTGAGTAATTCTTTGACGTAAAGGATATTTTTTTTCTTCTTCTTCTGTCTCTGATTGTCATTTGTTTGTTTCAGTTTGTTGCACTTGTGGACGTGCGGGGCCCCGGGAGGTGACTATGTCGGTTGTAGAATAGTCTAGTGGTTGAATGACCAAACTACTAAAACCGTACCGTAGAATGCACTCAACACCTCTTCACCAACGTGCCGCTAGTTAGCCGGATGCCGTGAAGTCACATGGGTTTGCACTCACTCATAACTCTTTGCCAAATTTATTATTTTTATAAATTACAAAAATAAGCGACTGCTGTACTTCTTTAACTGCTCAGTCGGTTAGTCCGCCAGGAGTCCGATTTGGTTCGACACAGCGTGTCCCAGCATCAAATGTCAAGTGAAATGAAGAGCTATGTCTGAGTGTTGCAAACTGCAAGCTGGCGACGTTATTTCTATGTTTGCTCTGTGACCTCTTGGTTTTTCTCCTCTTCCTGGAGGCTAACCCACCAGTATAGCATGCAGACTCTCTGATAGTCGCCGCTGTAGCTTTAATCAGACGTAGAAACGACATATCGTAGATCTGATTTCCTGCACATATGGGGTGGATTTTTAACAACATTGCATGATCTGGCTGTCCTGCCTTGCCATAGATATCGCCTTCATAGACAGTGTACTACATGACATTTGGGTGTTTTGCAGATTGATAAAGAAGCAGCATTTGCCAAATTAAAGGTGACGTTGATTTTAAATTGTGTTTTGATTCCACATGATGTTGTTTATATCTGGACAAGATGGCGGACACACTTATTTTTCAAGCAAGGTGTTAATGTATCATTTAACTTGGTTCTTGACAAGGGACTCGATTACCCCCCCCCGTTGCGGCAGAATGTGACCATGCTTTGTCAGCTCATGGTCTTGGCCTCATAATCGCTTTACAGTAACTCTGGTCCTGTAGTCCTATTAAAACAGTTAAAACACTGCCGGTGTGCCCTCACCATTAGTCAAGAGCCTATTACTGTCTTAAGTTCCACATTGTCAGTCACTCAAATCGTAAGTCGAGAACTCTTTGCGACAAATTTAGCAACGATAATTAGAAATTCAACTTGAGTTGACTTTTTATGGATCTTTCTTATTATTTTTTTTGCACATCATTATTTGAACAATATGGTATAATAACAGGGTATCTGTGCAGAAGACAAAATTACAATACCCCCCTTTTTTCTGACGATCTAGCTTCCATAACTCACGGGCAATTTCATTGTATTCCTATTTTTTTTTACACTACACAGAAATTATGCCCTGCTAAAGTGATGGGACTTATTTCACCCCAATAGTGTCATGTTCTTTACAATTCAGCGTGCACAGAATGCTTTGTTAGCAGATCACCCTGCTTTGCATTAGTTGTGGGTTGGTGGCGGGGGGCTTTCTTGGGTCCTTGTCACCTTTGTCTGTGTTCAGACCAGCTGGGGGTGACATGGCTGTTCTCGTTGCTGCTCCACTCTGAGGTGCAAAGACCTTCCACAGCCGCCTCCAAGGGCATGGCGACCACTTACCGAGCTCCCTCGCGCACCGCCGCGCACCAACCGGAGAATAAAAAAAAACACAGCTTTATCCAAGGGTTGGATAAAATATTATTTATCACGTCATCATAAAAAAAACGTTTCTTTTTCAAGACATATTTCATTTCAAGTGCGACGGCAGGGGGGTGGGGTTGGGGGGTGTGTGTGGGGGGCTGGAGGGGGGAGGGGGGGGGGGGGCAGGTGGATATCAGTTGTATAGCGTCTGTTGTCATTAATATAGGTGGTAACAATTCTTAGTGCTCTCCATGTTTGAATGGTTCCCCGAGGATATTATGGTAATGTCGCTTTAATAGCCGCGAGTAACCCTTAGTGAGAAAAATGGGCTTTTATCTGACGCACATTAATCAAAGCAGAAACGCCGCGCGGTGCCTCTCCGTGACACACCGCAAGGTCTCGCGTCCTGACGCGAGGCGACCAGTGGGAGTGGGGAATCTCAAGAAATTCTTCACAGATTTCTAAATGCCATACCAGTCGCTGCATATTCACTCGTGTTAAAGGCCAGCTCATTTAAAGCTCATTTTTGCGTTCTAATTTTAACTGTAACCTCGACTTTGGACGACGCGTTCCCAAAAGGGAAAGTATCGACATGGTGAAAATGTGGTTGATCCAAAATGTCGTCAGGCTTTGTGAGCTTTATTATCTCTTTAAATTGCTTTCAGTATCTCGTATCTCTTCAAGACTGTAGGAATGCAAAAAGAGTATTCGAAACAATTTCCTGTATTCGTGGGGTTATATTGATTCAACCGATATCTCCAGAATAAATTAATGAAGTCTAGCTGTTTATCCTGGCGGTTTGAGGTGAGCGTAAACAAGGTGTAGCAGCATATTATTAAAGAAGGAAGAGCCTCTATTGTAGTAGATATATGAGGCCGATGAGGGAGCCTGGCCTAGAATCTTGCCCATCATTTCATTAATCTCCAATAGGTTAACCCCAGCACATTGTGGTTGGCAGAATGGATACCTAATTATATAAATGACGATGAATGATGTACCGTTGTGTAGGGAAGGCCGTTGCACACGGTGCACTAGATCTCTTCAGTAGGCTACATGTGCAAACATGTTCTCATTCAGCTAAAAAGGGTTCAGCGTTTTGCCCAAAGGCACCCGGGACAGGGCAGATGATGCAGATCCCACGCATCCCCATCAGAACGGCAGCCTTGAAACTCGCAACCTGACAGGTGTACCGATCCGTGTTTAAACAACACAAGTACAGACTTTGGGATGTGATACTCCTCATCATAAATCGTGTGTCAAGTCGAATCACACACCCGCCTTGGTCAGATCGAATCAACGACACCTCAGAAACAGGGGTTAAGGCCTTCATCCGTTTCAGCTCCACAAGAAACATCTGTATGCAACACATGAAGAGAAATACAAAGAAATCGAACAATGTGTTGTCCTGTGTTGGAATCGAATCCCCCCCCCCCCCCCCCCCCGCGAACGGTCTCACTGCACGTCTCTCTTTTCCTTTTCAGATCGACCCCAAGGTGGCGTTTCCCCGCCGGGCCCAGCCTAAGGTGAGCGACACAGCCCGGGGTTAACTGGGACAGCCGCCATGGGGGGGGGATTGTGGCCGATGATGTCATAGGTGTCACTCCCCATCACTCAGGGGCCGGTTGACTGGGATTAAACCAGGCACGGGACCAAGGCAGGGCAGCAATCCACTTGTCCACACCGACACTGTGACCCATGCCCTGACCCCACGCCTAAGACTGCCAGCAGCCAACCAAACACACATGCACACACACACACTCTCATATGAACGCAGAAACACACACACACACACTCACATGTGTCCGGAGAAACACACATACGCACACACACACACTTGCGTGTGTGTGCATAAACACAGCCACTCATGTGTCTACACACAGACACACATGCAATCACATATGTAGGCAAAGACATTCACAAACTTCCATTTGTACACACAAACACACACACACACACACATACACTCACGGTCGCCATATGTACGGTAGACATGGGTGCACGTGTGCCACACACACATGCTCACTACTCCATTTATACACTACAGAGAGCGGTGCTAGCATGAGTATTTATTGTTTATTCTGTTATGCACACATATGCACAAGCAGACCAATATATATATTTAGCTTTAAAGTTTTCAGACTCTCGGTATATTTATGTGTCTCCATATAAGACCGGCATGAGTAAACATTTTATTCATGGGCGTTTGTGTTTACACAAACCCGCTCTGCATGTTGCAGCTCCTAAATTGTAAGTACCGGGGTTGAATGCAGCACCTTTGTAGATTAGCTGAATGGCAACAAATACAAGACTCTTTATCGCTAGGATCTCCTGCTTGGCTAATGAGATTAGTGATAATGATGGCCTCTTCTTCTTCTCTGTTGTTAGCTGGTGACCAGGACAAAGAAGGTCTTTGTCGGAGGGCTGTCAGTCAATACCACCATCGAGGATGTGAAGCAATACTTTGACCAGTTCGGAAAGGTAAACCATTCGGAAGACAGTCCGCCCACAGCCTGGCAGTCTCTGCCCTTCTCTGTGACCCTATGCTCCCCACCCCCCCCACCCCCCCCCCCTGCTCTCCAGCCTCATGGCTTTCTGTTTTTAACTCCATTTACTCACATCACACTTAGAATGAGGGAATGTAAGGGGAGAAGGGGTAATGGAAGAACAGGATAGATTTAAAGAAAATCCCTCAGTGCCAGATATTATATTAGGTTGTAAGACTCTGTTTAACCGCTGTTGTTGTTCGATATCCACATTTGAGCATTCAGGATGGTTCTGTTACAGGCTCTTCCTGGTCCAGCTTGGCGGCCATTAAATGAAATTTGTTAAAAGGCAAATACATGCTGAGAAGACAGATTAGTGACTGGGGAACGGATAGGAGGAGGGAGGGAGAGAAAAAAACAGAAATTGAGTAGGGAAAGGAGATGGAGGGGTGTTGTAAGAGAAGAAGCGCCCCCCATAGAGAAGGAGGAGGGGGGCACTCACAGGGGTTGAAGACCAGAGAAAAGCAGGAATGTTAAGATGGAGAAAATAATTAGTACAGAAGTACACAAAAGGAAAGACAAAAAAACTGGCTTTCCAGTTGACCGGCTCGCTGCTGTATTTTACTTGGTGTACTTTGTAATACAAAGATGACATTTACTGGCAAATGATTTTATGTTAAGAAAATGTCACAAAAAATGTATTTGGTGAAAGGGGCTTTCAGTCCTGATGAGGGAAACTTTTCATTTTATAGTTTTAGTTTGGCAGTTGAGGCACTAAAGAGCGATGTTGGTATTGTTGCTCAAATACGAACTAATCTAATGCAACAGCTGCTCCTCAAATACCCCCCACCCCTCCCAAACCCCACCAACCTCAGACGCTCACTCCCTCCCCACACACACACACACAGACACACACACACACACACACACACAAAACCACACACACAAAAACACACACACACACACACACACACACACACACACACACACACACACACACACACACACACACACACACACACACACACACACACACACACACACACACACAGTGCTCTGGTCCCCTCTCAGCTTGTTGCTGTGGTGACCTGCTTTCCCCTATTGTCCTGCTGTAATGCGGTGGTGTTTTTTCTTTCTTTGAAATGGTGTGTGCACGACAAGTGTGTGTGTGTGTATTTGCATGGAAGGAAGCAGTGGCGCCTGGGTGTGTGTGTGTGTGTGTGTGTGCGTCTGTGCGTGCGTGTGATGCGCGCATGAAAAGCGCAACAGGGCCATCGCTGTGGAGGAAGGCTAACACAAACACACATTCATACATGCAAATGCTCTCTACCCCACACACACACTCACACACACACACACACACACACACACACACATGCGCACACACGTCCAGCTGTCTCGCATACTGTCTTGTGTCCTGTTCAACCGTCATGAAAACGAAAAGCACCCCTACTTTAGCTCTCAAATCCAACAGCGTCATCTTCACTATTTTTCCACTCTTCAACCCATTCCGCTCCTAACTTTGGGCCAGTCTCTCTCTCTCTCTCTCTCTCTGTACTAAACGTGTGATATACATATAAAGAGGCAGTCTTGGTCCTATGTGAACTCCATTCACATCACATGCACCCGGGCTGTACGTGTCACAGGCCGCGGCCGTCCCATAGTGCATTCCTGCTAGGCGGGAGGTGGTCCGTGTTTGTTATCGGAGCCGGGGGCCGGAACGTGCAGGTTGGGGATGGAACAGAGAACCAGAATGCCTGTTTGTTTTTCTGGCCGTGGAGCCGCCCAACTAGGGAAAACACTTGCGTTGTGTATCAAAGCGGTGGAAGACTTTGATACGGGACGCTAGAGCTTGGTGGACGTGTATCTCCGTGGACGGGGACGACAGAGCGGGAGAGGGGGGGGGTCGAAAAACAAATCTGGAACCTGTTGGTGTTTTTTATTTATTTTGCGCTTTTCAAGATGTCAGAGTCCCTTGGCCTCTGTGCTTTTCCACCATGCTCCCCCCCCCCCCCCCCCCCCCCTCCGGCTCTCAAAATAAAAACACGTCGAGACTTTCATACGCTTTCAAGAAGCTAACACGAGCTCCATTGAATGGTTAGCTTCCAAAGCAGTCTTTTGAGTATCCAAAAAGAGTACATTTGTGTTCACAAATATATTCCCCTTCTTGCATCTCTCTGGACGACCGAGTATGGTTGAGTTGGTGAACATTAAGGTTGAGAAGCCAGCAGCACAGAGGCCAGAACAGACGGGGGAAAAGTTTGGACTGAGCTCAGCCATGTGAGAGGGCGATTAGGAGGCTCCGATGAACACTTTGTCCGTCGTCCTGTTTATAAAGAAAGATGGACAGACAGAGAGAGGGAGAGAGGGAGAGATAGAGGCTAGGGAACGCCATGAGAGTATGGAAGGAGAGCGGGCGATAATACAGTTCAGGTTGGGGGGCGGGAAAGGGGAAGGGGGTGGACATAAATGCCACCCTTCATCTTAATGTTGCAAACATGTTTGCCTACGGTGGTTAATTACCGTGCTAGCGAGCCCACTCAGCTAGCCGGCCTCCATAATGCCGTGCTTCATCCAAACCCGGACACTAGAATGCTTGATCACGCACTGCAACGGATAGTGGTCCACTGTTATATAGCCACCTTTGAGTCGCCCATAATTTAGTGTTTCTCGGGGGTGACCTCATCGTTTCTTCGCTCTCCAGGTGTGTGCTGAGTCATTAAGACACAGAGCTGCTGATCAGCCAATCCCGGACCCCCATAGCTATCCAATCATATTGTCTTACTGCACGCCAGGCAGTGGACATTGGAGATTGTCCTTTTTTTATTCGCTTTGGCAAGGGCAAGACATGAGTCAAGCTCGGCATCACTGTATATTTTCTGTGCTAGTGAGGATCAAATGTAGCATTAGCACAGTAGGAAATCCAGAGCAGCCAGGACAGGAGTTCTAACACACGAGTAGGAAACGTCTAGAATAGATGTGGCTAATGCTACGGGAGGCTAGCAGAGCTGAAACACTATTCTTATGATAACATATTGCCTCGCAGCTGTCTACTGTTAATTTCCTCAGCTCTCTGCTGTGTCATTGAGTTTGGGGCACTGGAAAGATATATCATCTGTGTGTGTGTGTGTGTGTGTGTGTGTGTGCGTCGGAGGGCGGGGTTAAAAACTGAATGAAGGACAGTTGAAGGAGGAGCCTCCTTGTGTTTATGTGTCGGTGATCGCGCATTTGAATGTTTAAATTGAGAGCGGGTATAGTAAGAGACAGAAGAAGAGGAGGAATAATCTGGACACACACACGCCTGATCACAGAGGACGCGCACGCAGTAATTCAACGTTGACGTTGATGCCTCTTTTCACATGAACTTAAGGTCTGACGTCGGCCTGGCCTTGGCCCTCCAGAAACTCGCATAACAGCAGCTTGTGTTTCAATACGGTTGGCCATTGGAAATAGCCATGTTAGTCATACTCTGTAGAGTTTGATCCAAACTCTGGCCACACCGTCCCGGATAGCAGGTGTTTTTTAAATGTAACACTTTGCTCCCTTCAAACATGATCTGATTACCTTGCATTAATGCCAAGGGTATTTCCACAGCGGCGCAGAAGAGGCTAACTCACTGCTATTGAAGGACGAGGCAGGTTGAGAGAGAGAGAGAGAGAGAGAGAGAGAGAGAGAGAGAGAGAGAGAGAGAGAGAGAGAGAGAGAGAAAGAGACAGAAAGAGAGAAACGTTGCTGTTAGGCTCTTCTTCCGCTTAGAATCTCTGACTCGTTTTTTGTTGAAAGGGTCCAGCAACAGATTTGAGAGTTGGGAATTTTTCTCAGCTAAAATATATTCTTTCCTTCCATACTCTGTGCATGTGCCCAACACATCCCTCTTTGGGGAAAAATACAATTATATTCTTTATGCTTTTTTCCTTTTTGAATCCGATAAAAAAAATATTCACCTTACTTGTTGCGTCTCGTTTTCCCTTGCGGCCTCCCTCTCTTTTCTCAGCCCCCCCCCCCCCATCTATCTATCTGTCTTTCTCTCTTTATTCTCTCTCTCTCCTTTCTCTTTTTGCTCCGTCTCCCCCCTATCGCTGTCTCTTTCTCTTTATTCTCTCTCCGTTCTCTCTCTCTCCTTCTCTCTCCCTTTCTCCCCCCTCGTCCCTCCAACTTTCTCACTCACTCACTCTTGCTATCTTTCCCTTTGTTTATCTGTCATTCGGTTCATGAAAGGGGGGGTGGGGGCGGGGGTGGGGGGTTGGCGGAGGATGGCGGGGGTCCCCAATTGAAATTCTTTGCAGGGTCTCCATGGGAATAGTAAACTTTGTGGAGGGGGGAAAGAAAGACGGCGAGGTCGAACAAATGAAAGGAAGAAAGGGTGAAGCAGGACATGGCTTGTGAAAAGCCTGTGTGTGTATGTGTGTGTGTGTGTGTGTGTGTGTGTGTGTGTGTGTGTGTGTGTGTGTGTGTGTGTGTGTGTGTGTGCAGGATAGAGAGAGTGAGGTAGAGTGAGAGAGGAAGAAAGGAAAAGAGGACACTTTCTCCTCGCACTTATGATCAGGAACATTCGGTTATTCTAATTCACGCTGGTCGATTCTCTACAGCTGCGTTTTCAACCGACGCTTTTCATCGCGCTCTTTCTCTCCTTTCCGCTACGCAACTCTTATGCCTTCTTTATTTTTTTTCCCCTCCTTAGTCACCTGTCCCTCTCCCTCCTTCTTTTGCTCCCTCTCTCTATCCCTCTCTGTCTGTCCCCCTTTCTCTCTCTCTCTCTCTCTCTCTCTCTCTCTCTCTCTCTCTCTCTCTCTCTCTCTCTCTCTCTCTCTCTCTCTCTCTCTCTCTCACCCTCCATCTGTTTCCCCTTTTCCACTCCAAAGCTAAGTAGGGACAATTGAACTCCATGCTGTGTAATGATTGTGTGTGTGCGTGGGTGTGGGGAGGTGGGAGTGTGTGTGTGTGTGGGTGTGTTCTCTTGTGTGGAAGCTCATCTACTCTTTCCTTTGATTTCATAGGTCGATGATGCCATGCTCATGTTTGACAAAACGACCAACAGACACAGAGGTAAGACACACACACACACACACAAACACACACACACACACACACGCTACACAAACACGTTTTTTTTGAAGAATTCCTATTTTCTAAACTTTTGCGAAAGGAGATTTCATGAAGTATAATTTTAAAATCACAATTTTGTGATTTCACAAAACGGTAAAAAAAACAGTTAAAGTGACATGGTGACTGGTGGTTGGTGGTTGAGCAAATTGAGAGGAAGGCACCGCAAAGCTATCATAATTAGTTTCCATTTAGTTGAGCCACTTTTATCTCCCCATGTGGTAGAAGTAGACTAAACTCATACATTAAAAGTCTAAATGATGTGTTCCCCTTTAAGACGATACAAGACGTTGAGACAGGAAGTTAGAGCCCGGGGATTTAACTTTTGTTTGATCTCCTGTGGTTCTCTCATTCTCTCCTCATCTGTGTGTGTGTGTGTGTGCGTGTGTGTGCGTGTGTGTGTGGATATGTGTGAATGTGTGTGTGTGTCAGGAAGGGCTGTGGTTGAGGGGACAAGGGGATTATTAGGGCAGAATTGTAGTCCTCCCTACCAGTTGTTGATCCACTTAGCACCACCATACAGTCCTCAGCCAGCACCATACAGTCCTCTGATGGCACCATACCATCCCTCAGCAAGGTTAATTTGGGATTGAAAGCACACGCTGCACCTCCTACCACCTGTTATCACCTGCTGCTTCTGTTCCGGGACGGAGGAGTCAATAATAAGGCTAATTATAATGCCAGCAAATACTGTGCATGCAACCTTGGGGTTTGAAGACACTTTGGATAAAAGTATCAGACGAATGTCCTAGATAAATGGAAAGGCATGTGTGGGACTGCACCGTGGGGTTGGAGTCCGAGTGTTGGGTGTAACTCGGTTCTTCTTCTCGCTGTTTCCAGGCTTTGGCTTTGTCACTTTCGAGAACGAAGATGTGGTGGAGAAAGTGTGCGAGATCCACTTCCATGACATCAACAACAAAATGGTAAAGAAAAAATACAGCTAACATGCCATATACTCAGTTAATATCCACGGGGCACTATGGTTTTAATATATATTAAGTATTGAACAGTAAATAACTATTAAACCATATTCAAGAAGATACACGTTACAAGTTAAGGAACAACTGTCCGATGAGTCATGGATCTCGACATGAGCTGGCCTCTGTTCGTTGTCTCAGGATGTAGAACCACAATCTGCTTATCTGCCTGTGTCTGAGCCACTTTATGAATGAATGCATGACTCTTAACCATGGCACCGCACCTACCTCCCCAGGTTGAGTGTAAAAAGGCCCAGCCCAAGGAGGTGATGTCTCCGACGGGGTCTGCCAGGGGCCGATCACGGGTCATGCCCTACGGCATGGACGCCTTCATGCTGGGCATCGGCATGCTAGGTAAGAGCGGCGCCTGGGAGCGTTCAGCTAGGAGCAGCTAGGGGCAGCTAGGGGCAGCAGCTGGTTCTCCCTGGCTGAACCGGAGATTAAGCACTGACGCAACGTTAACGGGGGGTACAACGCTTGGTCAGTGGGAATGAGGCAATCCTTTCCCATGGAGGGCCTGAACCCTGCCTTACTTTTTTATGGAGATGGGATTTCTGTTTTGTATCTGTTGGTTGTTTTGGTAGCGGGTTCTTAGAATGGTGGATTGAATTAAAATGTATGCTGGCAATTACATTGCTGCAAAAGGCTGGTGTTTATGATCATGGTGCGCAAAGACACCGAGCATGGACATGTGTTGGGTTCATTGCAGCGTGCGTGGTTTCTTGAATTTGTTGTAACGTCTCAAACAAAACCATTAAAAGCTTAGCGAAGAGATAAAAGAGTTTTTCGATGTTGAAGATGTCAATTCTATTTGAAATCAACCAAATTGCCTTCTTTGGCTTAATTGCACGGTTGCATAACCTGAAAAATCATAACACATAAATCCTGACATCAGGAGAAAGTTAATACTTCATGTCACCAGTAACTAATCAAAAACCCACATTTCATGGTAGCGGAGGTAGTTTTGCTTCTCGGTTCATTGTGCTTTAGCGCCCTCTGGTGGCCGTATTCATTTAGAAAGCTCCTCTAACTCTGGGACGGAGAAGAGAGGGGGACTAAAAAGCTGGGGGTTTGTTCCACTTGACGGTCGGCAGGAAGAGATGTAGTTACATGTGTCTCCCCGTCCACAGGCTACCCAGGGTTCCAGGCTACCACCTACACTAGTCGCAGTTACTCTGGCATCCCGCCAGGTTACACTTATCAGTTCCCTGGTAAGTTCACACCCGGCACGCTTTAACATTCCCACCGCCCCTGAACTCTGCTCTCTACAGCATGCCTGGGGTGTGGCCCGAGTCAACGCGTGCGCTTTGAGCTCCCGTTCTTAAGCGGATATTTGAATATTGAAACATGTGCTGTGGTGGTACACAGAGGAACCATTGCGATCCTCCCTAAGTGGCATCTTTGACAGGCAAATACAGACTAGGCCACATGCAAAATAGTGTATACACACAGACACTCAGCTTACCTCTTACTAGCGGCGTTTATAGAAACATAAACATTCCATTTTTATATTTTTTAAGATTTTTCTGTTGCTCTTTTTGCTGTTTCAATGTCCCCGTGCACCCAACCCCCCCAACACCCCCTCTCCCCTCCCTACAGCCCCCAGTACTAGCTTGTGTCTGTGTACTCCTGTGAGGCCACTTGGTCAATAGACGGTACAGTACAGTGGATGTGTTTGGCTGTAGAATGACCGTGTTTTACAAATTCGCTTCTCTGTCTTTTTTAGAATTCCATTTAGAGAGGACCCCCCTCATGACATCATCCCACCCCCCTGAGCTGACAGGTCAGTACCCCCCCCCCCCCCCCCCCTCCTCCTCCTCCTCCTCCTCCTCCTCCTCCCCCTCCTCCTCCCCTCCTCGACCCCCCCAGGGTACACAGCGTCCCCCAGGACTCGGGTGGTCACCTCGGCGTCAGAGTGACCTTTGATCCGAAGGCTCGCCCTTTTCACTGCCTTGCCTCCGTCGCTTTGCATCTCATTTGAGTAGCTCAGACTATGGAAGGGCTTTTGTGTGAGACTTAGTGCTGGAAACGCAGAATGGATGTGGACTACTATGGTACTACTACTGCTCCTGGTCAAACCCAGTCCCTCTTTCGGTTGACAAAACAAAATGAATAAAGATGAGCTGTGCTTAAGGAAATATCATGATTTAAATGATTGAATTAGGAAATAGTTTGGGGTTAAAAAACTAAAACAATTTGAAAAAATGGTTGTTAGTTTGAATTTCGATGAGAGTATATGTGAGACAGCCACGCTGAAAATGCACTCTTTGAAAGTGCATTTCAAATGCACTTTCACAACAAAATGTAGCTAGGGCCGCTAGCCACACTGCCATCTGGTGGTGACGGCCCGCAACTGCAACCTTCTAGACGGATCTCTTCTAAATGAACATGCAATCATATGTAATAATTGAAGAGTGTGCATCCATACAGATCAACGCTCTTACGCAGTAATGGTCAGTCGAGGAGATGAAATCTAGCAGCAAGAAGGGAAATTGAACACTAGTGTCAGCCTTCTGAGGTTTTCCTCTGAGCAGGCTGTTAAATGGCCTGCAGAGTTTGTGCCGCCTGTCAGACCATAATCTGACAACAGATGTTTGGGCAGATGTGAAATATGAGAAACCCGTCCATCCCTAAAAGCCTGGTATGTGTTTGTATCTTATGTGTCTTTGTATGTAAAGCGATCTTTACTGGTGGACAATTAAACATGAGGTTAATACAATATGCTGATAGCGCGATTGGATTGGCCAGCTTCGTCCTAATGTCTGTCCGCCTGTCCTGTCCCCAATAATGTTGATGTCTGTCCGTCTGTCCTCTCCCCTATAATGTTAATGCTGGTCCATCTGTCCCTCAGCCATTCCTCTGACCGCGTATGGACCAATGGCAGCAGCCGCAGCAGCAGTAGTAAGAGGTATGTAGCTGTGTGTGTGTTCGTGTGTGTGTGTGTGTGTGTGTGACTGTGCTCAGACATAGGTTCACCAGTGCTTGCATTGGAAAGATAGGGTTAGATATATGCAATGGCCATAGTGGTCAAACGTCAAACCTATTTAATATAAGAATAGCAAGGTAATAATTGACGTAGCATACTATTTTAGCTAGTCTTAGTGTATGGTGTGTTTGTATGTTTTTAAGGCTCCACTCCCTCACGTGCAGCAGGCTTCCTAGGCACCAGCAGCCCTGGACCAATGGCTGACCTGTATGCAGCAGCCAATCAGGACTCAGGAGTCAGTAGCTACATGAGCGCTGCTAGCCCCGCCCCAAGCTCGGGGTTTGGCCATGGACTCGGGGTAGGTCATGCACACAAACACATGCGCACGCACACATACACACGCGAGCACACATACGCACGCAGGCAAACACAAGCGCACACGCACACATACACACACACACACACACACACACACACACACACACACACACACACACACACACACACACACACACACACACTCACAAAAACACACCTGCCAGTAAAGAGCCACATTCATACATAACTGAAACATGTACCGGTTACAACAAACAAGCTGGTGTACTTATATTTCTGTGGATGTTGTATCCCTAGGGTCCTATGATTGCTACTGCTTTCACTAATGGCTACCACTGAGAAGGCTCAGGTCACTGAACACAGGATGGGCCCTCCTGGGCTGACGATTGGATCAAACCTGCTGGGTGCCCATCGATGGCACAATTTGATTGCGGTTCACAGGCTCTACCAGAATGCTGGCTCCCTGCGGCCCCACCCACCAAGTGAAGATTTGTTTATTTTGTTTTATTTGTTAAATACTAAACTCTTGTTTAGTCGTACTAATCTCACTCCAACACTCACCACCCCCACCCCTGTCTCTCCTCTTCTTATCTCAACTGTCCTCCTATAGGCTGATTACTAGACAACTCCATTTCTGTTTCCTTTACAGCAGGTTGAAATATGAAAAACTGCGACAAAAAAAAGAATCAAACAAATCTCCGGTCAAAGTTCGTCATTGATTTCATGACGAGTATGGAGAAGATATTTTTTTTTGCTTACTTTATGACATTTTTTAATTATGTTATTTTATTTTCATGTACGGTGTTTTTTTCTCTTTATGAAATATGTTGAATCTGTTACTGACGTGAGAGAAAAAAAGAAAAAAAAAAAGAAATGCTGTTAAATAGGGTTTCATTCGTTTCCAAAAGGAATCAGACCAGTTTCAACTATACCAACGGTCTGGTGCCTCAGGCAAATTCCTTTAAAAAAACACACAAAAAAAGTACTCAAAAAAATAACTAAACTCAAGTGTCACGGGAAACATAAAATAATACTAAAATGTATATTTTGGTAGTCTTTAAAAATCAAACCTTTGTAATATTGTTATTAATATTGACAGTAATAATGATAATCTGTAAGGTATTTTATTCTGTAATTGGTTTCAAAGCAATGTTTTTATGTCTTCCTGTAAGATATTGTAAATATACGCTGGGAGGGAGGGAGGGGGGGGGGGGTACTCTACTGGTTAACACACCATTGACTGGTTGATGGAAGAAGAAAAAAGGTACTAGTAGTAATTTAACTGGACATCATCAACTACTTAGTATGGTCATCTCACTGTTTTATTCAGTATGCATACAGGATGTATACCAGCGTCAAGATGTGCGTTCAGAGGGCCACCGATCGTTGTCTAGAAACACGATGCGATGGACACTTCGAAGGCCGATTTCAAAGAACACACCTAGCATATCCATTATGGAAAATGGAAACATTTTCTTCTTGTTACCATTTTGGAAAATTTACAGACTTTTTGGATGAAGGAAGAAAAAATAACGAAACAGGAAGCAACTATTCATTTTGTAATTAATGCAACACAACGATCGGGTGCAGATCGATTTATGATTATACACTTACTGGAGTGAAAAAAATATTCGACTTTTGAAAAATGCATGGCTATCTCCTTTTAAAAATTCTGTTTGGAAGATGATTGGTCCGAGGACGGAGGAAGACGGCGAAGGCCTAGACGTGCACGATGGGGAGCGAGGGTATGGTCGGGGCGGGGGCGGGATTACGGGGTCTATGGGGTTGACTGGCGCTATTTGGAATGGATTATATATATATACTTATATATATTTTTTTTGCTCAGTTTCCTTCGTAACTTTTTGATTTTGTTTTTTTGTTGCCATTCTCTTATGTGGTGTTATCAACGGTGAAAAACAAATGAAGGACTTTCCTGAAGTGAGTCTAAAAAAAGATACACTGAGGCCATGTTTTTTGTCCTTTTTACTGCGCGATGGAAGGTGCATGAGCTCGTGTCTGCGTGTGTGAGAGACCGAATGTCTGCGCACATTTATTAATGTGTAACATGGAACTACTTTTGGCTGACGAAGGAAACCATTTAGATTTCGCCAGTTTCGGTACTGAAAATATAAGTCCCCCGTTCCATTCTGGTCTTTAAATTCCCCTTTTTCCCATTACACATTTCAAATCAGCATTTCACCGGTGGGGGAGAGACCGTGTTTTAACACACAGGCTTCGATGCTCTCTGCAACCCCACACGTTTTATTGTTTTGTACACACCCAGTGACTAAATGTAACAATGACCAGAGGGATTCTGGAGGAGAAGCCAGACATGGAACAGGGCCTTCCCAGACAGTCCTGCAGAGAGGACTTCTGTCGAGACCACAGCGTCTAGCAGCAAACGACTAGCTGCTGTAACTACAATAATAACATTTATTTTCTTTATTTCCCCCTATGGGATCCATGGGATGAATCTCACGATAGATATCTTCAGCACAATTTCATCGATCACTGCAGATTTGATTAGAAAATTCTAGACAAAGGTCAGACAAAGTACCTCTCTTAAGGCTATCTGGGACAAGACATGAAACTACTACTGCTGGACACCAACACTGTAACTTTTTATCTTACAACAAAGCAATAAGTTATTTTTTACCTTACAAATGATAATAAAACTATTATTGGTGATATGCGATGATGTTGACAATTCTGCGGCATTAAGACTTATTTTCAAAAAAAAAGTAACTATATTTTTCTGTTTTCAAGTCTTGTTCCCCGTGTACAGTAATTTTGAAGCTGTTCTTGTTTGTGTTGACGTCAGGAAAATGGCCTATGTTTTGAGTAGAGCTGAAAACTCTGGCTATGAGCCCTTGAACAACAGTTGACTTAAACTATCATTTGGGGCTGTTTTATACCAAGCTTTATCACAATGTTGTTTTTTTTTCCTCTTTGGAAATTTCGATTTTAAAATTCCTAATAAATTATTCTAAAGCATTGTCTGGTTTGTGTCGTTTTTTGAAAATTATGTTTTTTTCCCCTACACAGATAAAACCATCTTCCAAAACCATAAGCCCAAAAATAACGGACTAAAAATAAAGTGAAAATTATGACCTTAAAGCTGTGCTTTAAAGAGCACATAAGTGTTTTATGTAGAACATTTCATTTTATGCCCTTGACTACCAGCGACCCACAAAAGCTTCTTGTGACACTTTCAGCACTTACATTTTATGGATGTGTCAACATTGATTTAATGCTTTTGATTGTCCTCAGCCTCACCTGAAAGTAAATTTGACCAAAGATATCTGGTATATGAATAATTATGAATGTCTTAACTACTTATCTGCAATGTTTTCTTCTTGTATGACTGAAGTCAGGAGCGTTTGAGGGGATATTCCGATTTTCGTAAGGCGCAAGTGAAGAAACCTGGCAGAGAGGCTGATACTTCACACCTCTCCTGGGAGCGATAGCTTGGACAGGGTCCAACGGGGTCTGGGATCTCTTCCCTTTCCCTGACCACTTGGCTCTGGTTCCTTACCCCCCTGTGGCAGACTATCTTCACACACTGGTCAGGTTATGGAAGAGAGAGCGCCACCAGCACCACAACAGAACGGCTCTCTATGCAACAGAGAGTCAAGAGCGAAGCCTTGCTCGCTTTGGTCCCCCTCACAGGACTCACCCACGGGCCCTTCCCATTTGGAATCGTCTTTCTCTCCTTGTTGAGGATTTTGCTGATTTCTGGTGGCTTGCGGTTCTTTTCCTGCTCTCCTTTCGGGAGTCTTTTTTTTCAGCCCCTAACTCCGATCTTGAACTGTGCTTCCATTGTTGGCCACGATGCCTGGCGGAGTCCTTGGTTCGGATGTGAAGCGCTCCATCAACCTCTTGGACGGTGTTTCAGTGGGAGAGCAGCAGCCCCCGCCTCCGCTCAAAAGCTACCTTTGTTTGACAATTTTCGCCTGCTTCTGTCCAGCATACCCAATCAACCTCTTAGCCCTGGTCTACTCAATCATGGTAAGCACGAACAACGCCATCGCCACGGACCTAGACCTGCATTTGCAGGGCGTGTCATCGGAATATTGGAATAATGTAGAATAATAGACAGTCGAATAATGTCACAATGATTAAATTCTCTGAGAATAAGGCCACCATAATAACAACTGTTGATATCCTGTGGTGTCCCTCAGGACATGGAATGTTGTGTACTACTGAAGGGAGGAACTAAAGCTCTGTCCTCACCACACTGTGCACGCTGTGTGTTTGACATACATAAGGGACTCATGTCTCCTCAGTCAATAGTGTGATGACTAGAGATGGACAGATCGCTTGATCGATTAAAGATGAATCCAGATTTATAGATCTATTGGTAGTCCGACAAATATCAGGTATCGAATAACATATGCCTGTGCTATGGCTCAATTGATTGGCTAGTTGGATACAGACAGACAGTCAGACCTGGTATTGAACAGCGTATCCCTTTGCTGTTGGCACCAGTCCAGGTACAGTTACTATAACGGAGACTATGACGGGTCCCAGCGCCTGGGAAGGAACGCTTTCTTTGTGGCCATCGCCTCCCTCATCATCGGCCTTGTCATCATCGTCGCCATCTGCGGGGTTCATTTCACCAACGTAAGCCATTGCCTCCAGTGGTTTGACATTGAGATACATTTGAATATTATGCAGTGTGCCATTCGCTATATTTCTGTTGGTGAATGTTCACCTGGTACGGGTTGAGATGTGTTTTCCATCTGTTACAGCTTGACTACTAGGGGACAAGGTTTTAAAGAGTGGATGAGAGGAAAGGAGATTCTGCATACAAAGAGAACCTCCGGATGAACTGGTGGCGTGTCAGGGGAGTTCTGCTGAAGGAGGGACATGTGTCAGATACGGAAGTTGTACACCTCACATAAAGAACCAACGGGACAGTAATTGGTTAATAAAGGAAGCGTCGTACAAAGCCGTGAGGAACAATTCTGTGGCACTGTTTTGATGAATTTCATTTCATTACTAATCAGGAATACACAATCCATTTTCTTATTCTTTCACAGTTCATTTTTCCATTTTGCCAAATAATTGTCACATACTTTCACAATTCATTTACAAATTCGAACACAAGAATTGTTCATAATTTTGCTTTTTGCATTGTCGTTTTATGTCTACCCGCCCAACCCATATTGGACTTGTCCAGTATGGTGGTCCCTGGAATGGAGAATCCCTCAGATGTTCCCTTCTCAAAGCCTCTTCCTCCTCCCCCCGGTTGATGTCTTGGGGAAAGAGGACTAAATGTAATATTAGCACTTGAGACTGTAAATCTGATAAACAAACAGCATAAATGAAAACTAGGCTCCCAGAACAGGATTTTTCATCCTACTAATATATAATATAAATCATGTGTCATTTCTAGTCTAGGCAAAATGATGAGGAATGTACTAATCATTGATTGTGTCAATCTCGTCTCTAACTAACCATGGTGCTCCGGCATAATAAAAGTTTTCTATATATTCTGATTAAATTATCGTGTGAGCTGGATAATGGAAATTACATCCATTCAGTGGCAAGAACTGTTTTAACTTTTATATATTCTGAGTGTCTGTAAATGTGACACACATTCATAATAAATGGGCCTGGTCACCGTCTACGACTCCTCCATCGACCTCCAAACAGTGGGATGATGAAATCATGTGTCATAGGGTCCATCAGTGGTTATGCAACAAATCCATATTTTACATTTGTTTTAACTATTCCATATTAACCCAGATGTAATGATATATATGCAACACTTTTAAAGTTTATATTACATTAGCATTTAGGAGCGCTTTTATCCAAAGCAACTTAAAGGGAGACTGCGCAAAGGATAGAATCGAAATTCTTAGCAGTGTCAAAATAATAAAAACTTAGTGTTGCATGAGTTTCTAACAACAACAACCACAACTTTTCTGGACAGAGTTCAGAAAAGCTATTGGAATCATATGTTTTGGTGTGTGCATAATGCACCCGGATACAGAGATGATATATCTGAAGATAGTGTGTCCTCAATGCAGCTGAAGAACTTAGATAGTTGAGATGTTCAATGCAGGGCCATGGTTGGAGTTTTCACGGCCATGGGCTATAGCCCGAGAGGTGCAGGAGTGCGTTCTCCCTAAGGACCTTCCCCATTTTGAGAAGTAATATGTTGCTGCAACACTGGAAGGTGCAGTTCCAGCACCGCACTACAAGGACTGCAAAACTAGGACCCTAGTTTACTGTGACACCTCATAATATGTCTCAACGTCTACCTGTGAGACACATGTTTGTTTTTCCTTGGATACAGATGAGTAACTGAAGTATAATTTATGAAGACGTGATGAAAGACAACAGCATCTTTAACCTAATACCTAAACTTAACCATCTAACCAGATAAATACACCTTTACTAATGTAGACATTTGCATAAACGGCATACTAGGAGTAATGCACTGGCCTTTCTCAACTTCATTAAGGCAAACATCAGGGCCCTAGAACCACAGAGTGCTAGGAGTGCGGTCAAAGGAGAAAAGCAGATTCCTAGAAGTGCGGCCCTGAAACTGCAGCCTCTGGTATTACAGGGATATTCTACTGAGTTTGAGAACAGCCATCTGCTAGGTAGGGAGATGTGGTAGTTTGATATGTCATAGAATAGCCCCTTCTAAATATAGCAGATGGACCCTCGAACAAGACCAAAGACATGTCTTATCAACACTAGGGACATAGATAGGGGCAGGTTTACACACGATATGTGCAGTTGCAAGTAAACAAGAATTTCTTCCAATAAATTCAAACCTCATTATTGAAATGAAGCAATAAACGAATACTAGCGATAATAAAGTAATACATCTGCTGGATGCTTTGTAGGAGGAAACTGTGGTTGTTAGTTTGGCAATGTCATTCTTGCTATTACATATTTATGAGACTTTATCCTACATCCTTCATCATTATCGACTTCATTCCCTTCCTCATCCAACTTTTTCCTTCTTTATCAATGTTTGAAATATTGAAATCTCATCCAGATAGTGGCGCTGTAAGCCACTGGAAGTACATTTTTGCCAAATAAAGAATCAATCATCCTAATTTCTCATTTCATGGCCATCTAAACTAATCCATGCAAAGCCATCCATCATGTAGATTGGTGAATATCCCTGCTAATTTCAATTTCATGGACACATGAAACATGTTGCTATTAAATGAAGGTATCACCGTGACCATGCTGCAGAAATGCTCTATAGTGCCACCACCAGGCCACGTGGGACACAACAATCCCATAATCGATCTTTTGGATATGTGTATTTACAATCATTTATGTCATTCACACTGTATGACATCAATTATTGAAAACACATATTCACAATCTCGATATTGTAGTACTGATGATTGAGATGAACCAGCCATAAACAATTTTTTGGGGTTTAAATGTTAATTAATTGAGGAGATACCAGTTAAACCACATAGGCCTACAGATACTGTGGTCTCTTTACAAATAACATGTCATTGACTTGGCCTGAGAATCTCTTCTTCAGTAGGCCTATAATATTGCAACAACAATACAGTGCAAGTGCTATTCTTTCACTGCTCCGTGTTTAATACCTTTTTGGAATTATCACGGAGGTTTTATTGATTGTTCTCATTTGAACAAAGATCCATTCAATGGATTGGAAATCAACGGATATGGAGCTCACACTAAAAATTGATTTTTGGATTTCGTACCCATGGACCTCCGTGGGGTTTGTGGAGCGGTGCAGCTGCAGAACTGGATTGATTGGACTCGAACTCATGGTCACTATACTAGCCTCGGTGAGGACATCTTGCATTATTCACAAAGATTACTGCGGTAGAGTTGCTCAACACGGAAGCTAAACAAAAAAACACCTTTAAGTTAGATCATCAGATTTTCCTGGGTTCACTCAAATACCCCCTACAGGCCCTTCAGAAATAATCTTGGATAAGCTTTGTGTGGCCTATTTACACAAAAAAGAGTTGGTGGAGTAAGGAATAATAAATAGGACCTTCTGCTCACCCCTAAAGCACGGATGACTACTCCCTCAGTGGGACCACCATGGGAGTGATGGAGTAGCAGCAATGCATCATCAGCAGCAAATACACCTTACTAGTCAGTAGCAGACCGAGCATATCTACTGCAACTGAATATTCGCTTGAATTAACGCTGTGGGAGCCCCATTTCAGCCATTTCGTCTTACTTCTATTTCCAGATGTCCCGGAAAAACTAGGCCTACAAAGTGTGTGTGTGTGTGTGTGTGTGTGTGTGTGTGTGTGTGTGTGTGTGTGGGGGGGGGGGGGCAATCTCAATTAGTCCTTCATTATTCCCTGCTTCCTCATCTCCCCCCTCGTGTTGAACCTCAGAAATAATGAGTTTGACTGCTTCCACTTCACACACTGTCTGGGACACAAGCTGGAAGTAGTAGTAGGCAATTGTCTTGTCTGACAGGTCGTTTTGTTTTGTTCCCTGCAGAAACAACCCCCCCCCCCCCTCCCAGTTCAGCCCAGCTAAGCTCAGCAACTCATCGGCTGCAGCGGTTCTTCCCGTGTAATTACGTTCACGCTGTTGTTCCCTTTCCTCTTCAGTTCGCTTGATATCACCGGTGACATCCTCTAGCACCGCCCCTCTGCTCGTCGTCGCCCCGCTATAGTGGAACTCCCTCATGAACGGCGCGCAGTAACATCTCGTCTTCATCCTCAGCCCCGTGTGTGCGTGTGAATGAGTGTTTGTGTGTTTCTTCTGTTTCTTCTGTACGGTGAGAGGAGAGGAGAGGAGAGGAGAAAGAGAGAGAGAGAGAGAGAGAGAGAGAGAGAGAGAGAGAGAGAGAGAGAGAGAGAGAGAGAGAGAGAGAGAGAGAGAGAGAGAGAGCGAGCTTTGAGCCAGAGGGGGGAAAGTAAGCTATAAAACAACCACTGTTTGGAAAATGAATTGAATACCCAGTGTTATTGTAGATGAAAGTCGAAGGGTTGGATTTTGTTCTTTGGTTCTTGAGCCGCAACTGTGGGCAGAGTCTGTGAGGTAAGTGGGGAACTTTTATTTTGGTATTTGTGTAGTCCTACGCTTGCACGGGAAAAAGCTTCAGTGTAAAAGTATCGGTGGTTGTATTAAGTTTAAACTATTATCGTTATACGCCGTCTGTTTCCACAATGTATGCGTTGACGTGTTGCTGTTGCAGAGCAAAGCTAGGAGTTTGGCATCCAATCTTTGAGCCGTTCCTCGGTGTTGTGCAGCCCGAGTCATCAGAGACGCTGTTATGAGTTTGAGATCTTGATCCTCGGAGGGGGAGACGCCTCGTAATAAATATCCGTGAATATTGTTCCTCATTTGTTCCCTCTGAGGCAAAGACCAATGTTTTTTTTATCGGTCGCACAGTCGCACTACCCGAAAGGTTGAGCTTTATTTCATAGTCACCTCAGATATTCGCTGACCTTATTATTTTTTATGTGCACCTTATTAGTTTTTACCTTTTGTCATCACAGTTAAGTCTGCAGTGTAGCCTGCTCCCTGATACGAATACGTCCATGAAAATAGCACTGCCCAATTGAAATGAGATTCCTTGGAATGTCAGTGTATGTGTTTGAATGTGCACACGCTTGCATCCTTGCACGGCCCTATGTTTGTGCTGCTTATTACTTGTGTTGCAAAGCAATATATTAAATTGTGTTATCCAGCAAGCTGCAAGGGCAGCGGTGTTTGTGTTTACACTTGGGGGCCACGGCTGGGGCCGGTGGTTCTGTTATGACCTTATTGCTCCTGGCAGGAATTAAGAGGAAAAACACGTTTAATACCATGCATCATTGTAGGCAATTATTTATGCATTTTTTTCAGTATTTACATCATAGGTAATCTTCTGCAGTCTTTTTGTAATTTCAGAATCCACAAAAACATCCACAAGCACATCAGGATTCCAGGCCTTCACATTCCTGGATTCAATACACACTACACCTAGATGGCTAAATATTTTACCAAGTTGATCACTCACAGACGTTTCATACTGCCAGGTTTTTTCTGCCGAGTGGATAATCTTTTAATCCCCTCCCAGGTTACCAATAGCTCTACTCAAAAACCTGCAAGGAGACAGCATTTTTTAATGAGTTCCTCCCCTTCATCTACTCCCTTGATAATGATATGTTCACATTTGCTCAAGTTAATGAGTCCAAATCTTAGATCAGGCTGAAAAATGATTTTAAAAACATAACGTTTCATGGTCAGGTTTGATATAAACATTGATTGCACGGTTATACTATTCACATGCAATCAGAACAGGATGTGAACAACATAACTATTCCCTGATTGAGGCTAAAACAGCTTGTATCGGCTCACAGAATTACTAATGTGACAATCATGCTTTGCTGAAGTACGTGCTGCTTTGGTTGAGCAAATCGTCAGCTCAATATGTCGACAAACAAACATAGATATGTTTGTGTTGCAGACAAACCAATATATTCACAAATGCATGCAAAGGCATACAAATATCCATATGCAAAGACAGTGGAATAAAATCTGATTTTGTTTTCCCAAGGCTGTGTGATGTGGGTTGGTCTCCCAGCTGTCATGCATGTTATGATGTCACATGTGTCTGTGGTGATGGCCTCTTGTTCCTCTTTTATGGATGCATTTCTCTTCTAGGATTTCTGTTTCCTTAAGCTCACCACCCATTCACTCGTAATTGAACCTTTCTGCCCTGCAAAGTAGAAGCACACTCATAAATTCATAACTTCATAACAAGTGATAGGCTAGGATGTGGTGAGAGGTGTAACCTCATCTCAATCCCATCTAATGCAGATGGGATATGTGTGAGCAACAAAGCAGCAGAACTACAAGGTTGAAAAGGATTAACGATCACCCGAATCGAAGCCAAACCAAAAAAACAGCCATGGTGACAGCATGTTTCCCACTCATCCCGGTCCCCCCTCCCCTTCCAGCGACACTCAGTGAAGTGACAAATCGATTTGTTGTCGAACTTGAATCAGCATTATCCACCCAACCGAATCAGACTGTTTAATATGTCAGCTTACTTTGGTGTTTCAATTTGGTCAGACTGTGGCAATACAAGTCAGTGGACCGTCCCGTTAGCCCAAAGTAATTATGTATACTGAAATAAGAATTACTCAATAAGGGGTCCGGGCACGTGGGGGGGGGGGGGGGCACAGGGGGGTGGGGTGTTACAGGGTCATTTGCCCCCCCGAGACGTTATGTGAAGGTGTGTATATATATTTATACACATTGCACATACCATTCAACTGAGTTCCCATCTAATCTAGAATAACATTACACTTAAAGAAGCACTTTCACCCAAAATACCTGCAATAAAAGGACCATATACCCGAGATTGTGCCTTGTTTTGTTCTCCTGTCCCATCATTGCACTAAATATTTTATGGAACACACAGAATCGAATTAACTCCCTTGTCAATGTTATTGTTGTTGTTGCAGTCAAGCGTACTCCAAGCTGGATGCTCACAACTGTACCCCCGGCATGGAGTCAGCTGACACCGCCCCAGCGGGACTCTCCGTGGCTGCCCAGGTGGCCATAGCCTGCAACGCGTTTGTGGGCCTCCTGCTGCTGCTCCTCTTCCTTGTCCTCTACCAAGCCTGCAAAGTGCCATCCAACCCAGAGAGGCTGCCCGTGCTGGCTCTGCCTAGCCTGGACAGAGAAGCCCAGCCAGGGCACGAGCACAAATACCTACTGACCTCCTGACTGGAGCGCGATGCCGGCTTCACACCCGCAGGTGTGTCGGCCTTAAGGCGGCCTACATGGTGGAGGAGGGAAGGACAGAGCCAGGAAGGGAAGGGAGCTACTAGGTTGACTGTGTGGAGCCTGGACCGGCAATAATTCTGTTTAAGCTTAGGGTTAGACAATGTCCTTGTCTGACCCAGTCGGCTGTAGACAACAGGAGAGAACCCATGATGTCAGATGAGCTTCTATCCTGTAGCTATTGATCCCTAGTACTAATTTCCTGCATGATGACAACATAAAGGCAGACAAAATGCCGCCTGCTACTTACTACTCAATGCACACAAGCTTCAGAGAGGTGGACATGGATCTGCCGGAGAAAGAAAACCGAGAGGACAAATTGCTCAGTATGCAAATCCTGGCAGTTGGAGTGTTCTATATTTAACCTCTTATTTCATACTTCTGCAAGAAAAGAAAAAGGCCCAGTATAATCCTTCTTCCATGGGTAGGAGCAGTGACTTGGGGCAGCATGACGCGTGCCTGTGTGCGTGTCTACGTGTGTGTCACAGCCACTCATACACAGGGGGTCTGTGGAGCGTAGCGGGTGGGCTGAGGGTGTTACATAAGTACTGAAGAGGCCCGACGGCGAAGCTGTGCGTCCTCTTCAAGCCGACCCGGGTGCTGGCGTCTCATTCTAGCACGGGCTATAATGGACCACTCACACTTCAAGAGTGAAGTGAGCGTGAGGACACGCCCACGTCAGCTGCCGACGTGATGGACGTCACACCGCCCCGACGTTGGTGATGGAAGCTAAGGAGGGTTGGAGGGTATTTTGCAGAAGATGATTGGAACATTTGTTCCATGTTGTGCATTGATTATGTTCAGCTCCTGAATCTCCGCACCGCGCCGCTCACGTATTGGACGCTTAGGAGGTTGTGAAACCAAACAATAATGGCTGTTGTTTATGAGTTGCATCATTAATGATTTTGTCAATTATATGTGTTAAGTACTTAATTGTATGCCAATGATTTGATATGTTTGAGGTACTTAACGGATGCTTGTGATGGCCCTGTCACCCGCTAGGGTTGTTGTCATAATGCTTTAATTATAATTAATGATTCGATCAAAGCACTACTTGATAGATCTGCTCCACCCACACTTGCAGCAATGCAAACTTGATGTTAACAAACTACAATTGTGTAACCTAAGATAACCTCATCGTATCCAATCACACACAGAGTCCAACCAAACAAAGGAAAACCACCCAACATACATTAGCCCCACTCTGTGCCATCTATACTTTTCTTATTATAATTGAAAATGCTCGGATACCCGGTTCTCCCCCGGTTCCCGCTAATGCCTCACGGCCACAGTCATTAGTTCTACCTCCCCCCCCCCCCACCCCGTCTGGGGGAGAACATTTGATTAGCCCTTCCCGCTTCAACTTAAGTTGGGCAGATGAAGTAATGATTCAGAGTTAAGGCGCCCCGACCGCATGAGGGGAACCATCAGAGGAGGTTGAGGACCGAACAGGGCGGACGGCTGATGGAGATGGAGTTACAGCCGCAGATGGAACACAGGGGATCCAGTCGCGCTGAAGGATGACAGGCCATGAAGGGTGGGATGAGCGAGCAGAAGAATAATAGATGGGCAGCTGCGAGTCAAAAGACACTCTATTGTCGGCATATGGACATTTTTCCTTTCCTCAATACTGGGTTTCTTCCCATGACTTATGCGGCCACTGATTTGTTATCGGTCCATTAATGAGAAATGAATTGCTTCAATTTGAGTCCTATGTTTTGTGTTTGCTGTGATGCTCTGCCCACCCAACTCACAATATAGAACTGAACCGATCTAAGCATCAGACATATAAGTGGGATTGTCTGCAGCATGACACTATAATAACTACTGGATTCCACTGCATGGATTTTTCAGTAATATGCATATGAGGCAAATCAGAGAGGGATACGGGAGAGATGATAAATGAACAATACCATTTTTTAATAAATATATTCTTTGCTCCCTTTTCCAAATCTTGTCTTTCTTTCTCTTTTCTTTGGAACACTTTGTTATTGATCCCTTCTTGGGCAACGAGTGGCCTCTCCCATGGGACTCTAGACTGTAATCCTGGTGGTCCTGGGTGGTGCCGGGTGGTCCTGGTTCTAAGCTGAGTTGTAATCTGGCTCCCGCAGCAGACTCAGCAGCTTCTCCATCTTGGCCTCCTCCACTTCTGGACCCTTGGGCACCTCTTGACCCTTCTTCTCCTGCAGACACACACACACACACACACACACACACACACACACACACACACACACACACACACACACACACACACACACACACACACACACACACACACACACACAGACAGACAGACACCAAAACACACACACACACACACACACACACACACACACACACACACACACACACACACACACACACACACACACACACACACACACACACACACACACACACACACAAAAAGACATGTTGAAAACATCGTTATCCTTGGATCATAGTGACGGAAAAAGCAAGATTGTGTGAAGAATGGAGTGTGTTGGTTTTCTCACCAAAGTAGGTCACGTTGTTGAAGGAAGACGTTTTTTTTACCAATTAAAATAATATTAAGATATTAAACAATATGGGCTTTAATAATCTGTGAGTTAAACACGGAACAGTTACACTTTAAAATAGTTGAATAATTAGTAGTATAATTAGTAGTACTTACAATGCAGTCTTTTTTACTTCATCGTTGTCCTGAATGAAGGATAAGTAGAAGAAGTACTTTTCGCTCATTCAGGAAAACTATGAAGCAAAAAGTATTGCATTTGTCTACACCAACACAAATTAAAGCAATAGAGACTGGAAAGCCTTTCTGTGAGTTATGATTCAGCTGTTCACTTGCTTTTTTCGACTGACCTTCGACCCTGGTTGCCCACAGTGACTACGCTACCCACCGTATTAACCACCACCATCATCAGTGGCAACGGAACACATGTTGATGACTCATCAACAACACGACAAAAGCTAAACGTGTCATTTTTTTCGTCATCGCCTCGCTTCGAATTTTATACAAGCCACTCGTGTTAGTCACAACGTGGCTGCGGACTCTCCACCCTGAATCAAACTTTAAATATCATGATAGTCTGGGAAGTTTGGAAACTGCCTTGACATCTTCCATGTTGAGAATGTGTGTTGACTCATTCAGTGCTTATGTTATTTAATGAAATGGCCATACATGGTCTATTCGCAGTCTGTTGGAGCAATTTTGTTTTTTTACTTTTCTTGAGAAAAGTGATTTAGCAATAAAAAGCCCACGTAATAGTAATCCCACATAAACCATGACCAACTACTGTTTCCACAGAAAAATGTCTCTTTCCAAGGTGTCATTGTCCCAAATACACAGATTGGCATTGTTTCCTTCGCGTTTAAAACATGTCTTCCTGTGTCTGAATTGCACATTATTGCCTGTGTATTCACCATAAGCATCCTTAACGCTGTCCCTGTAAGAGGACAGTATAAATCACAGTGTTACCTTGGGTTTCTTGCGGAGGTTTGGCGAGAGCTTGAAGCAGGTGACGTAGCCCCGGTCGTCTCCCACTACGATGATTGGATGGATGGGGTTGAACTCGATGTGTGTGAGCTTGGTCTTCTTCTTGGCCACCACGGGCTGCTGGCAGATGGCTTCGTACTTGTTAATGCTCAGGTCGAAGACATGAACCTGAACCAAACAAGAACCCGCCCGCCATTAAAGATGGATAACAGGAGTGTGTTCGCTGGATGCAATGTTGGCAGGTTTGAGTCAACAGGTTTCTAATAATAATGTCTGCATTTAGGATTGATGTCACACTTCCTAAAATAAAGGAAACCAATTAACAATAAAAGTAAAAAAAAATACCATTGAACACCTGCAGAAAGACTATAAATGATTTAGAGCATTTAAGACTTTTAAAGTGAAACCACTTTTTAATAGTGCTAGCTACCCCATGTTATCTTTCATTGCCTCACCTACCCTCTGTGACTGCTAGAGTATCCTGTCTCTCTTTTGGTTTTACCCTCTGTGAGTGAGATATCTCTCTGTCTCTCCCTCCCTCTGTGCAAGATGAGACTGTCTTGTCTCTCTCTCTGTCTCCCTCCCTCTGTGACAGAGAGACTGTCCTGTCTCTCTCTCTCTGTCTCCCTCTCTGTCTCCCTCCCTCTTTGACAGAGACTGTCCTGTCTCTCTCTCTGTCTCCCTCCCTCTGTGACAGAGACTGTCCTGTCTCTCTCTCTCTGTCTCCCTCTCTGTCTCCCTCCCTCTTTGACAGAGACTGTCCTGTCTCTCTCTCTGTCTCCCTCCCTCTGTGACAGAGACTGTCCTGTCCCTCTCTCTGTCTCCCTCCCTCTGTGACAGAGAGACTGTCCTGTCTCTCTCTCTGTCTCCCTCCCTCTGTGACAGAGAGAGAGACTGTCCTGTCTCTCTCTCTCTGTCTCCCTCCCTCTGTGACAGAGAGACTGTCCTGTCTCTCTCTCTGTCTCCCTCCCTCTGTGACAGAGACTGTCCTGTCTCTCTCTCTGTCTCTCTCTCCCACTGTGAAAGAGAGAGTATCCTGTTCAGCATTAAAGAGAGAGGCAGAGAAGAAAAGAGCACTGGCCTCGGCAGGGATGCGATGCTGACCATCTGGTGCAGAACGCGTGGTTCCACAGTGTGTGCGCGTATGTGTGTGCGTACGTGTCTCTGAATGCGTGTGCGTGTGTGATTTGGCAGTGCAAACAGGGAAGCTTCGCTGTTTCTTCCAGAAGGAACTGGATAAGAGGCATTCTGCTTTCAGTCTACGTATATTCAAGCAATCTGTCTTCAACAAACAAAACCCATATTTAGGTTCTACTTTGACTATCACGTAGGAAGCTGAGCAAAGTGCTCATTCACTTCATCATCAGAGTTCCTGCTAAGTTGTAAACATCGTGGACCAGTCTGCGTATGTTTGGGTATTTGTGTGTGTTAATGTGTTAATGGTACTCTATAGGCAGTACAGTGAGGTCACTGCAGTACTACATTCATTGATGATGGTCATTTAACTATCAGAGATGTGTCAAGGGACAGGGGGTCACTGAGGGTAGTGTGTGTGCATACACTGCTCTGATCCCCTTTTTCAGTTTCATCCCCAGAACATCAGCCATCCAAGTTGAAGCTATCACCCAATCCTCATCTCGATGTGCATGGGCAATTTGACAAACTATTTCAATCATCTCTCATCACACAAAGACACACACTCACTCTCTCACGCAGTGGTGTGTGTGTGTGTGTGTGTGTGTGTGTGTGTGTGTGTGTGTGTGTGTGTGTGTGTGTGTGTGTGTGTGTGTGTGTGTGTGTGTGTGTGTGTGTGTGTGTGTGTGTGTGTGTGTGTGTGCGTGCGTGCGTGCGTGCGTGCGTGCGTGCGTGCGTGCGTGCGTGTGTGTGTGTGTGAAACCACGCAGTGAGGCAGCTGTGCAGACTGGGGCCAATAAAGATCATGAGGAACCTGATGCATGCTGAGTCACCATCATCACCACCAACACAGTGCTGAACCCCACACAGCTACAACAGCAACTTCACTGCAAAAAATGCAGTATTAGGGGGTTCGTCATTGTAGCGTTATGTGTCATATGCCTCTTCATATTTGCATATGCAATAAGGTATGTTAATATTTGCCCTTTTTTCGTGACTGGCTGCACACCTTCAATAATTGAGTGCATACTTAGAATGAGCGTTTACAATGCTTCCACTAGAATTCATGCACAAAGAGGTTGGGGCTAGGGAGAAAGCCTTGTAAGCATTTGTGGTTTTAGTTGAAGGATTTTTATCTCAACCCCTGAGACGTCTTTCAGGAGAAAAGAGACTTGGTGGTTTCATCTCTGAAGACTGTTTGTAATCCGGCTTCAGAAACATCGGAAGACATGAAGATAGGGAGGGAGGGGGGATAGAGATGGATAGAAACAGCGATAGATGGAGGGAGATGGGGAGAGAGAGAGAGAGAGAGAGAGAGAGAGAGAGAGAGAGAGACAGAGAGAGAGAGAGAGAGAGAGAGAGAGAGAGAGAGAGAGAGAGAGAGAGAGAGAAGGGGAGTGGAACAAGCAGTAAGGAATGAACAAGTACCCACACGGATCTCTCAAATCACTGCCATAGGCTTCATTTCCTTCCTGTCATTTTCAATTGGCACACAGGCCAAGGCGAAAAGTCCCTGGACTTTGATGGCGACTGACCGGCGGTGATTACGTCCGTAAAACAGATGGGGACAGCTGGCAGTCGTTCTGACAGAAATACACAAGGACAAACAAGCCAGCGCCCCCTCCAGCACACACACCACTCTTGTTTGGAATCAACATTGTCAGACATGGCTTGCTTACAAAGTGCACCGCTTCCTGAACCCACTCATCTAACCCAAGGCTGTTCTGAAAGATTCGTATTGTACAGCTGAGACAGGTTTACCACGGCTGAGTCAAGCATACTCCTCCATGGGTCTGATGAAAGGAGTCCTGCTCCTTCTGCTACCGCAGTGCTTCCGTCAAAAACGATTCGTTATAGCACAACGAGTTACTTACTAGCACAATGACTTCTAGCACTTCCGCTTCTACTACAGCTGTAACTACTGCCTCAGATACTAGTCTATTTTTAGATACTGGCACAGACTGGGTGGTTTGTAGGTCAAGGTGAAGTTGAGGCATTAGCTGAGTTCTAAAGTTAGAATGAATAATTATTAATATCTTAAGTCTGATGGCAGACGAGTTTAAATGTTGGAGAAGGGGGCGGTTCATTGTTTCCCTTAAAATTTGTTTCGTCCAATCATTTGGTTGGAGGCGGATATCTGTTAGCGCGTAATTGGCTAAAAGCGCAAAACACGGCATGCACTAGTAAACCCTTGCCAGTTGGAAGACAATCTATAACATTTCTATACGACACCACTGTTCAGTTCACCATTGTACCATCTCTGTCTAGACTGGCCACTCTAGAAATACTCTAGAGTGGTATCGCCGTAATGATAAAGGAAACAAATCGTAACTTTCAGGTTTTGGTTTCCGTCCCAGGCTCTTTGTGGTCTCCTCCCAGAAGATCTGATAGAAAATAGTAAGGCCGCTGGATGCCAGATCAGGGAGATATTATAAATGATTGGTGAAGTATGGGAAATATATTGGAGGATGGTTGGAGCTTGAGACTTTTGCAGTAGAAAGGTTTGGGTCAGGGATGTTGAGAATCGATTTCCTTATGGATGGATCTTACCTTGCCATCAGTGGTCACAGCTGCAAAGACCGTTGAGGAGTAAGGAGACCAGGCAACATCTCCAACTGCTGAGTTGAGGTCAAAGGTGAACATGGGAGTCCTGGAGATTAAAAACACACAAGGAGCACATCGTTAGCCTCATAGCATAATTGCCGAAGTCATATTTTAAATCTCATCTTGTATTTAGCAAAAAAAAATCCTAAATCAAATAACTGTCTTAAACAGATAGTGATTATTGAATGTAAAAAGCACCCTGATTAGCTGATGATATAGCCAATGTGGCGAAGTGTATCAGCAGCATCAAGAGAGAAGAGTTAGGTTAGATATCACAATTGGCCAAAATATGACTAAGGCAATTGTGCTATGAGGCGTAAGGACATGGAAGTCTCCTTAAAGCATCAGAACCAAAGCTGAATGAACTGAAGATAAAACGTTCCTGTTCACTGTTTCCCCATGTATCCATATCTCTACACACTGCCATAAACTGCTTGTCTATTGTTCGAAAAGACACAAGAGAAAAACTAACATTGCGTATCAGCCTTTCAGCCTTTCCAATATGGTGCTTTGCAAAGCCCTTCAGTGAGGGAAAATCCGCACCACCAATGGCGAAAGCACTCAGATCAACTTTCCAAGAGATGATCATTTTCTGCTTGGGCGCGCATGCATCTTTTGAAAGCCCATATAAGAGAGAGTGACATATGTGAGAGTAGCTGTATCCAGCTTGCCAGTCTGTTTGGCTGTAAATGGAAGAAATGAAAATCAATCTGCTCAGTCCAGCGAGACTTTAAAACGTGTGGGCGAACATCCCCTGAATCACTGCCTTTTCTGTACTCCACTAAGGGGATTTTCACTCTCTCTTCATTTTGTTCTTTGCCTCCCTTAATCTTTCCTGTATGTGTGGCACACCTTTTGCCTTGGGAATGTGGTCCATCCCCACCATACAAGCTGCGCTATTCAGCCACAGACATCAGAGCCGCCGTGTGGCCAGGCAGACAATACGCAAGCAAGGAAATCTGCACGCTGCAAACTGGTCCTTTGTGCTCGGACCGCCCTGCGATACAAGCCCTGCGAGGAAGATGAATGAGCGGATTTCCTTAAGCGCCTTTGAACCCTGTACTTACAGAGGTTCTTAAAATACTATTCACAGTCGGTGTGTGTGTCTTTGTGCCTTACAGTGAGGTAGAGAAAGGGAACGATAGGGAGAGATATACAAAAAACAAAACAAAAAAAAACTAGAATTCATTACCTCGGGGAAGGATTTAAATCCAAGAATGGAGAAAGTTAGAAATGTCGCCTGTTTATAGAGCTGGCTATCATTATAAAATGTATTATGTTGTTTCTTAATCAATTCCGCCTACCAGTTAAAAGAAATGCAGACTGTTTGGGGATGTTGGGTTTTACTTACAATTTAAAGTGAATTAGTTGGTTAACAAGGTTAAGTTGACATTATACAGTGTGATAGAAGTGCACTGGGAGCCTGACATATACAACAAATTATACATTTGGAAAAACATTTTCTGTGCCTGTACGTCTCCACCCTTGATTGGCTGTTCATCCAATCGGATCAAAGTTATGGAATGTGGAAGTGGATTAGCGTAAACCAAACAATGATGGCATGCATGGGGGTCAACCATGCGATATGATATGATGATCAGACTATAACAGTCCTTCAGTAAATATGCTTTCTGACGAGGGAACAGCACTGGAACAACTTCTCTACAGAACTGGTTATGGGAAGACTATTGACAAATGGTTTAATATTTCATCCTTGTCTGGCCGTGAGGCATGTGCTGTCAAGCGCTGTGAGTGGCCTAAAAGGCTCAATGAAAGCAGTGCACTCCATTAAGCATTTCATACTATTTTACACTCTGATCCATTCAACATCCAACTTTTAGAAAGAAGTGGTGTGCAGGGAATAGCGATTCAATAAATTATATTTACCGACACTATAAATAGAAGCGATCCAACAGTACACATGGCAAGAAATGGCAGCATTTCTTTAGTATCCTGCATATTTTACATAGCTGAGGCACCTCCAAAAACTCTGATGAAAATATATTATGGAGTTATGGTGTTCATGCCTGTGATCCAACTTTTGCACTTCCAAATAGTCTATTATCCAATAGTGGTCCTCACCTGATGGTATGGTCCCAGATCTTGACGGTCCAGTCGGAGCTGCAGGACAAGAACACCTTGGGGTGGAACTGGTTCCACTTGACGGCGTCCACCGCCATGTTGTGGGCCTGGTAGGTCTCCAGGAACTGGCTGGAGTAGGCCTTGGAGCACTGGAGGACACAGAGGTCAGAGCAGCTCAACTAGCAGAAACATCAACTTCATAGGAATAGGAACACAGGGTGTTTGTGTGGGTATGCATGTGTATGCCTGGGTTTGCGTGCGTCTTTGTGTGTGTATGTTGAAAGGGTACTAAAGGTACTGCTCACAAGCTCTTGAATCAAAAGTACTGTATCTGAAAAAAGTGGTTTTGGATATAAGCTGTCTGCCCAATGACCAAATAGTCTAAGCCAGAACACTCATTCATGTGGAAGGGAGAGCTTCCTGTTCACTGCCAGGAAAATGTGTGACCGTGTTGACAAATCTATAAAAAAATATGGTCCCAGATCTAGAAAAGATTTATGTTAAATTATAAAAAATAAATAATACATCACAAGCAGGAAAGAACCAAAGACGAACAACCAGCCTCAGTATAAGCCCTCAGTAGGACATACTGATTTTGCTTCGCCGTTGTCGTGATCTGCCTGTGTTTGGTGCGGAGGCCACGGTGCGACAGGGACAGCAGGTGTTCATTACCGGAGACCCAGACAACAAATCCAGATTTGGCTGGCATTTTTTGAGATTTCTAGTCCGGCCACGGCAGCGGTGGCGGCGCGGCGGTGACGGCTACAGATTTAGATTGAGGAGATAAATCTGCTGAGCTGTCCACAAGCAAATAGCTTTTCAGCCTGCGGGGACAGGTGTTGCTCTCCCAAGCCGCTGACGGACCGGGGATATTAGCCCTGGGGCACTTTGACACTTTCCTTGCGGCGTCTCCTAGCCACCACCAGCTGCTATGGTCCCCAAAGATAACGCCACAAAGCAGCTGGGCGGCCTGACGTACGCACAGAGGCATTGATCTCTCACTGTGTGTATGTCTCTCTCGGTCTGTGTGTGTGTGTGTGTGTGTGTGTGTGTGTGTGTGTGTGTGTGTGTGTGTGTGTGTGTGTGTGTGTGTGTGTGTGTGTGTGTGTGTGTGTCTATGTTTGTATACCTCGACAATTAAGACATGGCTTCCCTTATCTCTTGTAGATGATGTCCAATCATTTAGATATGGCCCTGGGCCATCCAAAGAGCTCTTATCCAGTTAGGTTGAGGTGAGTAATAAACTTATTTTCATGGCTAAAAGCACACAAGGATAAATGTACACCTGCCCCCAGGCAATGGCAGATACATTTTAACATTTGGCCGGTAAAAAGGTCAGGGTTACATATTCATGGTGCATGCTCGTGTACTGGAATATATACAATATATCTTTTTTTATTCTATTATGTAGCTATTTTATGTATAATAACGTTAAGCCCATACCAATAAGGCACTGGCGACTTTCTAAAGTGACTTTAACGATCCACAGTAAAATATGAATTTGTCTCTATTGAGAATATAAAGAGCAGAGTGTGATCGAAGAGAGAGAGAGAGAGAGTGGGATCGAATAGAGTGAGAAAGTGAGAGAGAGAGAGAGAGAGAGAGAGAGAGAGAGAGAGAGAGAGAGAGAGAGAGAGAGAGAGAGAGAGAGAGACACACACACACACACACAATCACAAAACACACACACTCATATGGGTGGCATTGTGTGCCCCCCTGTGTGCAAGCCCAGCAAAGCTTCTTCTGCACTTCACTGCACACAAAATGAGCTTCCATTTTTCAAAAGCACACTGCGGGAAGACAGCAGAAAGTTTTTGCGATGATCCCGATCTCCTTTAGGGGTAGTGCGCGAGGGACAACTTAATTTGAGGCTAACCCTCTGATGGCTGAGGCAGCAACATTGTGAAAAATAGTTTAGACAAACTGTGGACTCGACAAAACCTAATGCCATTACTATGGTGCTTCAGCATACTTTGAGACTAGGAGCTATGGAATATGAGAAATAAACAAGGATAGCTACCTCATCCTAAAAGGCCATGGCAGAATAGCAAGAAGGGATTTAAGATAGTTGGCAGTATTGTGCTTTTGGTGCCCTTGCCTAGCATCACAGCACATTGTTACTAATCCTCTCCTAGGGATGAGAGAAGCCTGGCGGCCACTCACCTTGTGGATTTTCCCTTCCTCAGTACCGACCAAGAAAAGAAAGTCAATCTTCGGATGGAAGTCAAAGGAGGTACCGCACGCTGTGAAACACATGTTAAACACATTGTTGACTTACATACAGATTGGAATTGATTGCCAGTAGGGCAATATCTGTCTTGTACAGAGTGTGGTGTGAAGCTGGCACATGTTGGTTCCACTAACACCCAAGGCGATACTCAGCTGTTGTTTGCCACATGGGTGGGTAACATATGGCACACAGCATAATGTCTAATCAATAACAGTAAGCCACATGCCACTCAAATGTGGATATTGTTTTTGGGACCATTGATTTTTGTATTCTTATGAGGTTTCCTTTCTTAACCACATCATTATGCGTGAGGAAAAGAATGTAAAACGAAAATGTGTGCTTACCAGCACTGAGGTAGATTACCTTCCTCTAACGGGACCGCCCGGAGCGGTTTATTCCACTTATACCACTGTTACCAAAAACAATATCTATTAGGCGCCTTCATCTATAATGTTATTGGTTTTTTATCGCCCTAATCAGCTGAAATTAAAATATACCTCCGCGGGGGAGTCATCATGTTTTTTTCATTTTGCGACATCTGGTCGATAGTTGTATTTCACAGTTTATTTATTTATTTGTATATGTATAAAGTCGTTTTATGAAAAGCTTCGGAAAAGAAAGAAGCTTAGGAAAAGCTTCTTTAGCCAATATAGTTATAAAAATAATAAAGGTCAAAGAAAAGAGGATACCCCTCTGTTGTTGGAACATTTCTAGCAGTATATTAAATACTTGAGTTCCCATTCCGTACCTATTTTCTACCAGCAAAGCTCTAGCATATAGAGTGCTTACACAACAGATTAGTGCCACTATCTGATGGAGCATCGGGCATGCTTACGCCACTAGCCTCTCCACCTCTGGCTGCTATCTAATTGCCATTGATGGATCGTGTTCCAGATATTAATGTGGTTTCAGTGTTGGCCTGGGATGCCTCCTTTACTTGGAATAATAACAATAATAGGAGACTCTTTCCTGGAATAAACTGAGTTGTATTAGTTTTCACTTCGTTCCCACTTCGTCCCATTTAAGACCTTTAACCATAGTAATCCATAAGTTGTAATGCGGGCCAAAACTAGGAAGCACTAAAGAAGTCTGCGCCGTTGGAGTCAATATGGAGGGCGTCCGAGGTGTGAATTTACCCACGCTCGGCTGCTCCACCACTTCAAGGCACTCGGGAAGGGCCCCCTCCAAGGAGAGCTTAATGACGTCGCTGAACACCAGCTCGTTCTGCAGGCACATGGACACATCTCAACCCGTGCTCAAACACACACACACACACACACGCCGGTAAGCAACACACCTTCTTGATGATCACTGATCAGAAGGTGCGACAGATGAAGTCGCATGAGACAAGTCAAAGCAGATGGACGTGTGCGCCTGGTTAACCTTGATCAGGGTCCAGGACACCACTCGTCCATCGGATGAAATGGAGTAGAAGTTGTGGTTGTTGTCCATGTCGTCGTTCTGCCAGCGTACCTGTTGGGAAACAACAACAGACAACAAACTATTTAAATCATGAAAGATGATCGCTTGGTGATCTGTCAATGAATATCTGATAGCTGTGAGTATTTTTTTCTAATTCTTTCTCTCTTTATATGTCAACTTTTATTCAATGTTGGCCATCGTCCTTTAAGTAGGTGCCAATGCTTTGTCTGTCTAATCATGCAGCACATCTGGTAAATCATTGACAATTTTTCGCATTTTGAATCGGTACAGCATAAAACCAAAATGTAACAGAAGAAAGCCCTTCAGTAAAATTAGGGACGTTTATAGATGATAGATGACATGTTCATAGATGGCTGTCAACAAGCAAAAAAAAACAACGCTTCAGATGTCTATATTTTATAAGGATGTTTACGCTGGCAGTTTTCAACAGCATACTGCATAAGATTGACTATGAATGAATCATTCCGGGCGGTGGGTGGTATGTAAATTGTGTGAGAAATGACAGTGATGTCAGCAAGCTTAAACAACACCATCAATCTCCTGCAATCTGGTTAACACACACACAAACAGACAGACAGAACCACACATACACGTGCCTACACACAAAAACACAGACACACACAGACACACACACACACACACACACACACACACACACACACACACACACACACACACACACACACACACACACACACACACACACACACGACATGCTCACACACACACCCACACATACACACACTATACAGAGGATCCTCCCTTCTCCTCACCTGCCAGACAGGGTCAATCATGCTCACACAAATATACACACACAGACACAGACACAGACACACACACACACACACACACACACACACACACACACACACACACACACACACACAGACACAGACACACACACACACACACACACACACACACACACACACACACACACACACACACACACACACATGACATGCTCACACACACACCCACACATACACACACTATACAGAGGATCCTCCCTTCTCCTCACCTGCCAGACAGGGTCAGTGTGTTTTCCCGCCTTGGCGGTGCTCTTGAACGCGGGCTGGGCTGCTCCTCCCTCCTCCGCCTTCAGGTCGAAGACGGCGACGCAGCCGTCGTAGAAGCCCACCGCCACCAGGTGAGACAGGCGGTCGTGGATGTGGAGGCACATGATGCCGCTGCTGGTGGGATAGACGAACTCGGGGCAGGTAGAGTTCTTCAGGGTGTAGAGCAGGAGCATGCCGTGCCCCTGCTTACTGAAGTCGTCTGGTGGGAGGGAGGATAGAGGAGAGAGGAAAGAGGAGAGAGGACAGAGGAGAGAGGAGAGAGGAGAGAGGAGAGGGGAGAGGGGAGAGGGGAGAGGGGACAGGGGAGAGAGGAGAGGAAAGAGGAGAGGAGAGAGGAGAGGGGAGAGAAGAGTGGAGAGGGTACAGAGGACAGAGGAGAGAGGAGAGGGGAGAGGAGAGAGGAGAGAGGACAGGGGCGAGAGGAGAGGAGAGAGGAGAGAGAAGAGAGGAGAGAGGAGAGAGGGGAGAGGAGAGAGGAGAGAGGAGAGGGGAGAAGGGAGAGAGGAGAGAGAAGAGCGGACACAGGCAAGAGGAAAGAGGAGTGAGGACAGAGGAGAGGAGAGAGGAGTGAGGAGAGAGAAGAGAGGAGGGAGAAGAAGTGTGACCAGGAAAATATAATATAATATACAGAGACAGGTGAGCAGATGATGATGATCATGATGATTATTATTATTATTAGTAGTAGTAGTAGTATTATAATTATGGTATTCCATGTGGGTCAAAACTGTGTTGCAGTTGCAAAGAATTAGAAACATTTGCCCCCAGAAACAAGATGTCTGACCCTGAATGTAACTCACATGATCCCATTCCTACTGCAAACAGGTCCTGGTAACTCTTGTTCCTATTGACCACAAGCCTCCCATTAATGACTGTGAATCAATTATCTGACTTGTTCAACTAGGTGCAGTTGTATAAATCATGAGAACTGACCAGCAGAGGGCAGTAACAGAGAGCCTTTTTGCTTTGTCATACTGGAACTTCCACAGAGGAAGAAGGGTTCCCTCCTGCTCTCTGAATTCATCAGAGGCATCCTCAAAATACTTGAAGTCTGAAACGGATAAGAAGGACAAAGATGAATTGAAAACAAATGAAAGAAAGACATGAGACAAAAAAAATTATAGAAAATATATGCATTCTGCTTGATGAATGACAGCAAAAGGATACCTTTTGCTAGGGCTGGGCGATTAATCGAATTTCGATCTCGATTTGGATTTTAGCGTCAAACGATCACAAAACTAATATAATCAAGTTTTTGATATCTTTATGTGTACATATATTTTATTAAATGTTTTTATAGAAACTGCAGAACAGCTGGATACATATCTGTTTTTCAAAGTCAAATATAATCGTTTGAATAATCGTGATTCGAAATTGACCAAAATAATCGTGATTATGATTTTTCCCATAATCGAGCAGTCCTACCTTGTGCAATGTCATCAAAAGTGTTTTGGTTGACCATCCGTTCAAAGATCTTGACCACTTTTACCACCTTCGTGACATCATCACTCTATGGAGAGTATGTTTTTTTAATAAAGGTTAAAAGAAAAATCTATTTTACATTATAAAATGCACAATATCAAACAAAAAATCCCTTTCCACAACAGTATGTTCTGCATTCCGAAGAAAATCCAGGTGGACCCACCATGAGACACAGCAGATGATTTACCTGAGTCTCAGTGACCATCTTATTCTTCTTCAGTTTGTCCTCCTCTTTTTTAGCTGAAAAGGTTTTCTGTTTGTCCTTGTTTTTCTCTTGCTTCTCCAACTCTTCCAGGTATGCATCGTATATCACCCACTACACACAGGTTAAAAGACACCCTTTAATGCCTCGTAATTAACTCATACAACCTTGTCCATAGAGGTACGGAATTTGGAAGAAAAACAGGCAAACTACTTCACATGAGTGGACGTTATGTTTTATAACCGTTACCTGATTGGCCGTAGCGGAGAAGTTACATCGCGGAGGTGGTTCCGTCTGGCAACTTCTTTCCTATTGGTGATTGATAAAAAGATTGGTGAATAGAACATCGGGTCATTTAAATGTTTATAGAGGAATATTAAAGCTTTGCATAATCCTATACATGTGACGACTTGTGATCACTTTAAGGAGCAAGACAGCCTACTAGGGACAGGAAAGTACTGTATGTGGTAATAGGGCGTGGGTTTGACTCCGAGCCTAAGGGTCTGGGGTCAAACCCCAATGCCCAACCGTTCACCTGAAGAGGCTGCTTTACGCGAACAGCTTATCATGACATGTATCTCAAATGAAGAGATTGTTTATCTATGACACAATTCTCATTTATAAATACATGCTGTCATGTAAGCTTTCTGTTGTGAGTGTGCCACTATTGGGGTTACACCGTTTCTTACCCTCAGAGGGTTGTTCAGGGTCTGGGACGCCCGCTCGCTGAAGTTGAACTGGTTAGTGACCTTCTGCTCCTTCTTGCCTATCTGGGCTTCTACGCTGTCAGGCCTCTCCTCCTCTCCCAACACCTCTGCTTCTTCTGCGTCCTCCGCAGCCGCGGCGTCTACCTGGGTTAACACACATGGAAGATCTCAGACAGTGGCACACAGACCGTTCCTTATCTTCCTTCCATTAAATGGTTAAATAATTATCTTTGAATCAAAGTGTCGATGTTTGATGCCGTCGGTTTGGAAACCCCAGTTAATATTCTGCTTGCATTGTATTCTAATTTGAATATACCCTCAAATTGTGGGTAACATTTAGGTGAGTTAATAAAGTTGGGGTTCAAAACTCACAATTTCCGAAGTCTCCTCGATTACGGGATTCTCTGGGATCTCCTCGTCCGGCTCTGCTTCAGCCTCGGCTGCAGGTTTCTCTGGAAACAATTTAAATGTCCTTTGTTTGAAAGTATTGAAGCAGTTTCGTTTATTTATTTGTATGATTGGTATGTTTTAGGACTGGATGTGTCTTTGCAAAAGGACAATAGTGTCACTCTGTGGCTAGAATCTTGTATTACACCAGAAAACCAAACAGTATTTGGTAAGCGCTGGTTTTAGTAAATGTTGGCAGAGCAGAAACTCCAACTGAATGCAACATGTTACAAAAATTAAATATAAATAAAATATGATTTTCAATTATAAATACATAAAAATTTAACAATTAAGATTTTCCTATTCCGTTTGTATAATTGTGTAGATAGCCTACTCAGTAAGCATAGGCGGACAGCAATGGCTCCTAGAGTATAAAACATGAATGAAACCAATCCCAGTGTTTACCGTCTGTCTGGTCCTGTCTGGCCCTCTGTCGTCGGGCCTCTTCAGAGTCAACATGTATTAGGTTGCCCTCCAGGACGAAGTGAACTGCCATCTGATCCACACTACTGATGGGCTTGTACGAGCGCTCCTACATTAACAAAACAAGCCACAAATGTAGGAATAGAGAACTAATAGAGATTCGTGGTCAAAAAAAAAAATATTATTAATTATAATTATTATAATGTTGAATTTCTTTAAGGTATAGTCAGAGTTACAGGATATATCAACAGTCATTTTTTATAAAAGCAAATGCTAGCCTTATATGAATTGTTTTCAAAGCCAAGGTGGAAAGAATTGTGTTCCTTACTGAGACAGTAAGGAAGAGTAAGAGGAATCAACGTGTAACTTAGCTTAAGCACTACTGTTGTAATACATATCTAATTTCATATCTTGCCTCATTATAAATGTTGAAGCCTATATGAAGCCTCAGAGGTCGTTACCTTGAAGCTGTATCGCGCGATGTTCTGAGGTGCATGAGGGTTATTTGCAGTCAAGATCTTAGTGAATTCCTCTTTCAGCTCCTATTCCAGCCATGTTGGAAAAACGTAGGACATTAAGAATGAAGAATAAGACAAAGTGAAAAGGATTGGGAAATAATTTAAAAGAAGTAGCCACAACACTTTCAGCACTTGTTTATAGAATGACTAACCGATTAACAAGTAACAATGTACATTTTAGTGTGAACAAGTGTCCTTGTAAATAAATATTGAATACAATTAAATTAATAAATGTTCAGTTGCAATCAATCCACCGGAAAAATATAACAAATATTTTAAAATAAATAAATTATACTTTGAATAAATTAAGAGGGTTGTTTGTTCATTTTTATGAAAAATCAGTCAACATCCCCTGGGAAACTTGTCCTCACCTCCTCAGTGAGCTCCAGCTGGTCTGGGGGCTTAATCAAAGCTTTTCCTTGGGCCCACTCGTCCCATCCATCCCCCTGATCCACCCCTTCCTCTTCATCCTGTCAAATGAAGAAGAGTTTCACCGATGAGTGTGGGAACATAGGTTTTCTCTGTAAGTCGGTGTCCTTGACCTTGCAGACATTTAGCAGTCTAGAAGTAGAGCTCGAAATATGATGGCTCAGTTACTTTGTTGTGACTCACCTTTTTCTTGCTGGCAGGTTTAGCAACCTTTAGGCCTGCACCTGGGGGCTTTTGCAATTGGACAAAATGATGTTACACGAATAGGGAATAGAACAATGTTTGTTTAAATATATATATATATCCATCATTTTTTTTCCACATCTTTTATTCAGTCCACAACGGTTAGCAACGTTTTTTATTTATTTATTGACCGTAACTTACCTTCTTGGACTTCACAGTTGTTGGCACGGGCATGGCGTTGAATTATAAAGAAACAATTATGCTTCGGCCTATCAATACTGCATACAAATACTGGGAAGAAAAAGTTTCGAGGGGATTCACTTCGAAAGTATCGGCGAGCTCTTCTCCAGCAGAGTGTGTACAACCGTAACCATGTCGACCAGCTTCATGGCGCGCTCCTCTGACCACGGGACGCCTGGAACGGGATCCTCTAAATTAGCGTTACTGGCGATAGAGAGGGCGGGATTTTCAGGTCCATAGGCTTAGGGCAGGGGTTCAGGACGAGATGCAAGAGAGGAAGAGTTCTGATCGAGGGATCCTCCTTTTCGTGCCATGTTTCGTATATTGCTCTATCAATTGCTCTTCAGAGCTCCATATTTATTTTACCTTGTCGTTGTTATTCTTGTCGCGTCCCCATCTTTCTCGCTCCGGGGCTGTTAACTGGCGTAAACAATTCATAGGAAGTTAAGTACCGGAAATTGCATTGTGATATACGGGAATAACGCTACAACACAGGATCCTCTCTCAGCCTAACTAAAACATGACGCAGTACCACTATGCAGTGGCACCTGAATTTAGTATTTCTTCCATACTGTAGTACTTCTAAATTTATGGATGAATGAATAAGTAATTTTTTTTCGTGTCGTTTTCATAGACCACTATTTAATACATGGCAATTATTCCCTAAAAACACGTAGTACAACAATTCCCGTGAATGTACACACAATAATTACAGACTCAAAGGAAATTTGTTATTCCACACTCAAGCCAAACGCATTTGCCTGAATTTATTAACATAATCATGCCCTTTGTTGTCCTCCCTCCGCTCCACCGCTGCTATTTCTCTAGAATATGATATCCTCTGTGATTGGACACATCTATATTCCTATAACCCGGAAGTTGGGCGGTGCTGCTGTTGAGCTGTCGAGTCACCTCTGCCAGATTGGAGGAAAACAAACTGCCTGGTATAATGCAAAATAACGGGAGATCCTGCATATCAAATCAAAACCAGGGCGTGTAGAAACCTTGTTTATAAAACCGGTCTAACTTTATCAGCAGTCCTTCGCGAAAATGATGGAAGAAATTGACCGGTTCCAAGTGCCTCCTGTCAACGGAGAGACGCAGCCTCTGGTGAGCAGACTAGACGTTTCCATCACATTATTTTCTCAGATTCTGTACGTGCAAAGTGTATCGTTAATGGGTTGTCTTGTGTACTCCTGGTGCTTTATAGGATATATGAGAGAACGTCGAAAGCATTATGCCCGTACTATACAATTAAATCAGCAATGTTAAACGGCTACGGGCTGATATATGTTGCTATAATAATGATGACGTTTGACTAAATGATTCACCTGCTCAAAGAAGTACGAGGAGTATAGCTGTACTATCAGATCTTCTATTTGTCCATCTGCAATTCTAGCGGCTTTTTCTCTAGTTGGTTTCTGTCCCAGCCGAGACTGCGGACTATTGCCTTCGCGGTTGACCAGAGCATAGGCCTAGTACTATTTGAGCATGGTCATGTTAAATACGCTACATTTATTTTCACCGAAACTTAAGATGTACGATACAAAATTGTCAATACATCCTTTGGTATTTAACCTCATCATCTAAGTGACTACGGGTCAGTTGTATGTATAGGCCTATCCGGCCAGGCCCAGTTATCCAGCCTTCGTCTCAAACAGCTGTCCCTCTCACAATGTTGGCCCAGTCGGAGGTGCTCATTGCTTATCATCATGTCCATGCCTGTTTAGTACACGCTAGAGAGGCTTGTTGAGGCAGGTGAAAGCAGGAAAAAACTTTCCTTTTATTATGCTGGAGCATCTGCTAATCTGATTAGTTTCCTCCACTGGGTTCTCTAATGTGATCTTTGGTAGAGATGAGTCAATCCTGAATTATTGAGGTTGACACTCAAAACATTGATTAACAGTATTGGTAGAATCCAACCATTACAAATCCTCTTTCCATATTATGATGTTAGCGTTCTTGAAATGTGGAACGCTTTTGTGTTTTCTTTCACTTCCAATTAAATATTATCACTCTGACTCTAGATTGGCCAGGTGTAATCTGACAAGCCCTCTGTACTGACATAAATCTGTCTGCAATTCTATTTGACTGAGGAAGTGGGCATGCATCAACGGTGGATAATCCTATTTAATGTCAAGGAAACAGATAATGGAACAAGTTTATGTTTGCATGTTAGTTCATGGAGATGTGTCATATTATGATGGCCTTACTGTATAATTTGGACCCCTTTCCCTATTGTGCATTAAATCAAAGTCATATACACAAGCACGGTGATGTACATGCAATGATAAAGGGCATGTCAAGCACGCTTTCAAGCATGTCCTGAGAAACAAGACACACTTATCTCTTTTTGCTAGTGCCTGAGTGTTCACGTGTCTGTCTCCACGCATTCATTCACGCATGTATGAGTATAGTGTTATTGGAACACGACCCAGTCGAGTGTAATATCCTTGTGAGGTCACCTTAAACTGATTGGCATTTACTGAGTTTGTGTGACATTGTTATAGCCTTTATATCGTAGCTCCCGTGCCATTGTCATTCCTATTCACAACACTTTGTTTTCTTATGGTCCCCTGATGATCACCTAATACTAATCTCCATTGGCCAAAAGGAAGCAGTGATGTGTAATCCAACCAATCGGCTGCTGTCCACCACTGCGTCAGCAGCATAGTGCCTCTTCATCATCGTAGGCCGTAAAACAGCCCACCACACCGGCTGATAAAAATGGACTTAGAAGGAGAGGCCACTTCCTCATTCATTGTGTTCGTGTAGTACACACACACACACACACACACACACACACACACACACACACACACACACACACACACACACACACACACACACACACACACACACACACACACACACACACACACACACACCTGTGTTATTACTATTTATTTCAATATGGCCAAGTGCTTAAGACTGAATATGTGCATGAATGTTTCTGAAGGTCAGAGCTGATTGTACACGCGCAATCAGTGTTTTTTGTATTAGATACTTAGCATCACCAGGCGCTCACCCAAGTATCCGGATCAAGGCCTCATGTGTGTACTTTTTAAACCAAAGGGTCAACATGTGTATATTATATATTGATCAACAACTTGGTACATTATTATTGTTATCAGGTTTAGCAAAACCAGCTGCAGCAGCGGATGAGTTATTGAAGACTGGGCAGTTCTCAAGGCCAGCTAAAATGCGTGCCCATCTTCCCATAACATTTCTTTATGTTTAAATTTGAAATATATATTGAGTAATATATTACTTAAATTTGAGCACAGGGCACCCTGTTTTCATGGGTCCCAATAGCCTATCACTTACCCACCAACAGTTCCAGGAATAGACTCTATTTCTTTTGATATTTCCCGTTAATGGAAGCCGGCGGATCCCTCGTTGATGACCTCATTGATGCTAAATCCCCTTTTCATCATTCACTGCGGACCCTGATAAAAGCCTCCAATGGGGGTTGTTTTCCAAACAGACCAAACCTCCATCCTCCTACAGTGAAAGCTGATGTGAAAACCCGGCAGGAAGGAGAGCGATTGCGCAGCAGCGTATCATAATGATCCAGGGGACGTGGCTGCTATCTGTCACCAGTGCCATGAAAGGCTTCATGTCTGCAGGGGAGACTCCTTCAACGAGGACCCCTGACTCCCGCACCATGCCTTCTCCAGCGCCTTCATTTGAGACCGATAGGGCTGCATTCTGTTTCCTCTGCAGCTCACATTTGTTTTTTCAGCCAGCGGATGGCCCGTGACCACCAGATGATTCTATTATTCACCTGATATGGCCACCCCGCGGATTACAGTAAACAACTTTACGGCTCGTTGAGTAGCAGCGGCTCCTATAGGGAAACAGGATCTTCAGTCAGCGCTGAAATATGGATTGAAATGATTGGCGGCTGATAACTCTGATTGTTACGTGATCATTATGTTCAATCTTCTCTCTTGGTGTCGGTCGTGATGCCACAGGCATGATGATAACACCTTTTTGCAGGAGGCGACCGTTGAAATGAATGTGTGAGAGGAAATTTGATTGAAAAATTCTCGTCCTATAGTCATTGCTTGATACGTTAATTTTAGTTAGGCCCCATGTGATTGGATTACTTATTTGGTATATCACATCATTCTGTCTGATGTTTGGAGCGAAACTGAATTAGGCCCATATTTCCCTATAGTTAATCCTTCTAACATTTAGCTTCTACAGATTAATGAGATTGCCATGAAAAAATAATCTGTTGATAACAAACAATGCATCTCTGTAGCTATCAGTCTAATTTGTGCAGTCTGGATGTTTTCTGTATAAATGAATGGCTCATGTTTGAGCTGGGACATCATGCCCGTGTCATGGAGTGTCTTTGTTGCTCCTTCTCTTTTGTGAGGCGGCGCCTGGCAGCCTTTTCCCCATGTGTCCCTGTGGAGTCCTCCCCGTATGCAACAAGAGCGGGCCTGTGGGCTAAACATAATGCCGGCCTCTGTTGGTGGAGCTAGCCAAGGCCCAGGCCAGTGAAGCCCCAGCCCCGGCTCTCTGTACGTCAGGAAACCTCCCCTCCAACAGTTACAGAACTCCCCTCTGTTCTCCCACGACCTCGCCTCTCTGTGTTGTCCCCGACGGTGAGAGGCTAGAGAACCCCCTCTGTAGGCTCTCTGGATCTGCCTACCCCTGGCATCCACGGTAGCACATTGGCTAGCTACAACCCCTTCTGGGGAGTGGGCTGTAGCAGGCCTCGGTAAATGCTGCCGAGGGATGCTCTATTCTGGGTTGAATATGGTTCAACCGTGCTTAGAGCACAGGTTGGAAAGGCCATTGCCATTATTACAACTAAGGAAGTAAATTAAAATTTATCCAATGAAATGTAATATCATCAATGAATTTATTATATCTACAAGTTATACTGTCGTATGGCTTGCGTTAAACAAAATCCTATTTTGTTAAAGCTGTTGAGAATTCCTGTAACAATATTATTTCTTTCAGGACCCTGCAGCATCTTCCACCTCCGAGGCCGACTCTGATACCAGGGAGGGAGAGACGGTGGCCATGAACTACAAGCCTTCGCCCCTGCAAGTTCAAATAGGTACTACAGCAACCACAAGGCAATCAAGGCATCAATAAATCATACCATCATGTCATAGCAAGGTTAGGGTCGGAGTTGGTCCCTTTTCAGAAAGTCACAGTCGGTAATGTGGTTTTAAAATCATATGTTGTACATTGTATTCCATCAAGTCATTTATTAAGAATAAGTGTTATGGTAAATGCCTTATATTTAATGCTGAATACATTACGTCACATCTGCTTTCTGGAAATCAGTAGGTCCATTTGACTATAAAAAGCAACAAACGCATATAACTAAAACAGATGTATTCAATTAATTTCGACCCGTGTGCTTGTGAAGTCTGCCATCTTGAGTGGCTTGATCAATAATGAGTTGTTTAGCTCAGTTTTAGCCAGTGCTCACTCTCTGCTAGCCTGCTAGATTAAAACACCCAGAGTGGCCAGGTTGGAGTTAAGTTATTGTTTAATAGACAGACTCAAAAGTTTTCCTCACCTCTCTTTAGTCCCCTTTATATCTTGGCCTGGACAGGATTAAGTCATGTCAGCAATAAGTGGCATTAATGTAAAGGATGGTGGCCTGCCACATTGGGTAGACATTACAGTAGAGAATACTGGGGTAAACTGATTTGCATTGATGGTCTTACAACATGGCTTTCATGCAGCGCAACACATACAGAATATATCGAGTTTTCAGGATACTGGGCAGGATAGTGTCATTGTAAGGATGTCTTGTTTTACAGCTGTAATGTACTGGGTGTGATCCCGTTGGACGCAGCCTACTAGTAGGCATCCTTGAGCAAGCTGCCTAACCTTACCTGATCTTTAATGACTAGCAACCCGCTCCAGCTAAAAGCATCTGCAAAATAAATAGAAAGCGAGACTAACTATTGTGAGACAAAAATAAGGAACGGGTAGAGTAGTGCTGGTGCTCTTAGCGTGCACTCACACTAGGCCATCTGGCCGTGGCCGTTGGCCGTTTTCACACTTAGATGACCATTTCAAACCGTGCTCAACTGGCCCCATTGTTCTCTGGCCTGCACTCACACTAGGCCACCTGGCCGTGGCCGTTGGCCGTCGCAATTGTGGCCTGGCCACGGTAGACTCTTGTACATACGTCATCACGTCGTAACACGTCATCACCAAGCGTCCGCTGCATGGACCATAATAAAGTCATTGATTCGCGGATTCTCCCAAATACATCGGAATTCTTGTGGGTCTTCTCCAACTGTGCCTGAATAGCATTGTCTGCCCAAATGGCTAACAGACACTCGACTTCTATTTGGGACCAACGTGAACCAACAGTTTAACCGCTTGACACCATGTTTACCGTTTAATGGGAAAGAAGGCCCGTCGCCTTTATTATGCACATGGTCGTCGCATGGACTATACGTCATCCAGCTCAGGTTGCGTAGCCGTGCGTTTGCGCGTGTCTGCTCATTAGCATCTTTACCGTGGAGGCCCGTACCGTAGCAGCACACCTCTCCCAAGTGGCCAAGTTGGCCTGGCCTGGCCACACTGGCCACACTCACACTGGCAGATTTGAGCACGGTTAGGTGTGAAAACGGCCACGGCCAGATGGCCTAGTGTGAGTGCACCCTTAGACGTCACGTGATATTAACCGGTGATGTCATATCCTGTGGTTGCTCAGAGAAACAGAGGGATCTGGCCAGGAAGGGATCCGTGAAGAATGGCACGGTGGGAAGTCCTGTGAACCAGCAGCCCAAGAAGAACGCCAGGACAAGGTAATAACCAAGCCTACTGTATAAACCACCTCAAGGCTAATGTACAGCAACTCCAGATAAAGTTTGAGGAAATTCAAATGCATAAGTGGTAGGACATCAGAGGCCCTCATTATTTTCTGCTAACGCACCTCGGAAGCTGTCTCCTTCCTGATGTAATAACCCCAAACACGCACCACGATTCTTCATAAGGCTCAGGATTTGTGAGAGTAAACAATAATCGCGATTCTATTGTGGGAGTCGGCTGTACTGTTGGCCTGCAGTCTCTCCTGGATTAGTGGGGATGCGAAGGGCGGCCGCAACCATTGGTCTCATAGAAAGGAAATGAGCTGCTCCCACAGCCCAGGGTTCAGCAGACTAATGCCAATTTCCTGTGTGAGTCACAGAAAAGTGTTTCCCTTTAGATAGTTATGGAGCCGGTCTGTGTTTATTTGCTTGACATTTAATTTCATCCACCATTGTGAAATGATTCCTCTAAATCAATGTGCATTCTGGCTGTCATTGTTCTCTTTTGGGTTTTCTTTTCTCTCCCTCGCCTTAGACTGGTGGTTCCAAACAAAGGCTACTCGTCCTTAGACCAGAGTCCAGACGAGAAACCCCTGGTGGCCCTGGACACTGACAGGTAAGTGCTTGTCCTGTTTGTCCTCCTCACAGAGTATGACTGTACTAAATATGGTCACTATCATGCCATAGCAGATTCTGATGTTTTAAAAAGGGAACATCAAGTCAAGCATATCCGTTGAAGCTCTGTAGTGTAACTTCAAACATAACGTCTTTTAACATGGCTAAGGGGCAGTGTTTGTGTGGAACAGGACAGGTACTCCTCTAGAAATGACAAGTCCTCTGATTAACACGGGAGATGATTGGATTTGGGACAGCTAATCATCTCTGAGACCTTTTTCCCCATGGGTTTGGTCCTGACCCACCGTGACTGTGCTTCTGGCACGTCTTAGCCCCGGAGTATCGCACTGATCAGGGCACCTCGCTGCCTCGCTCGTCTGGAATAAGCCCCTTGCTGAACCAGCAGGAGATTACATCACTTTGTATTGCATCACACACTGGCATGCGTGGTGATTCACGGTGGCACAATGGCGTTTTTTATACTCACTCGATTCAATTACGCTGTTCATACTGGCACATGATCAGTCGGGGTAGGTGATCCGGATTGACGCCATGCAATTTAGCGAGCCGTGTTTGCTTGGTGTTGTTGGTGTATTATGCAGGCGGTTGAGCTACAAATGGCTGTTGTGTTTAGTTTATGCGCGTGTCTTATTCAATCTCCTTGAATACTACCAGTCTCCTCTGTCAAAAATGCTGTTTAATGAAGCCATAAATGAATCATTGAAAAATTATTCATTCAAAATGCTTCGCTGATTAAATATTTAACAGGAAGCTATCAAAATAATGAATTTGGGGAATTCTATGTATTCATAATGTTGATATATAATTAACAACGCTATTCGTTCCTACTTCCTCAGTGACGACGACTTTGACATGTCCAGATACTCGTCATCGGGATACTCCTCAGCCGAGGTGAGATGTCTGAGGGACCAGGTATCTATAAACACACTATAGTCTATAATACCACCACCCTGCCCAACCACACCACCACCATCACCTCCATCACCTCGTCCCATACCCACGCCAGGTAACCCCCTCCTGGCCACGGTCAGGCCCGACACGCCCCTAAGCGGTCCATGTATGGAGCTAGTCCTGTGGTAGGCCTGCCAGCGTACCACCTTTTGCTTGCTTCCCTTTATTTGGTGTTCATTGTAGATCGTACGCATTGTTCTCCATTAAGCATCCTTTTTGTTGTAATGCATGCTTTTCTAAATTGTTTTTTTTTAAAGGGCAACTAAAGGGTAAGTGACAGTCGTAACTTTTATTTAGACTAAAACCGACTTCTTGTGTTCCATGAGAGAGAGTGTGAGGGGTCAAACGTTGTCAAAACAAATGTCATACTCGCTTAAGCTACGCTGCGCCGCTAATTGAAAACTTCCGCTCTGGGAAAGGGTTTTTACTTCCCCCGTTTATCAACATTATCGATTTAAGACAAGTGATGGGTGATGCCCAAACCGTCCATTTTCATTTTGAAGCGATTTCGGGGTGAACTTACCCTTTAACACAAACATGATTAAGAAACTGTCGAGCCCACTGAATAAAAGTGCAGCGCGAGCACGCGACGCAAACCTTCCCCTGACATTCTTTGTTTTGTCTTTGTTTGTGTTTGTTTGTTTGGTCCGGTGTTGCTGCGCGTGCAGCAGATCAACCAGGACCTGAACATCCAGCTGCTGAAGGACGGCTACCGGCTGGACGAGATCCCCGACGACGAGGACCTGGACCTCATCCCTCCCAAGGCCGTGAACCCCACCTGCTACTGCTGCCAGTCGGCCCCGTCCACGGCCTGTCAGATCCAGTAGCAAGCGCCACCCCCCCAGAACCCCCACCCTATACCCTACCCCCTACACTCTACACCCACCGCCCCCCCCCACCCAACCACCACCCACCACACACCCACCATGCTGAAGTCAGTTAACCACCCGGGTGGCGCCAATGGCCGGTTACTTTGGAGAAGAGGAAGAGCTGGCCTTTGGTGAGATAGTTAGTGAAGCTTCAAAAGAAAAAGAATATAGTCTCAAGAAAAAGGGGTTGAATTGTATATTAGCTCTGAGCTATCCGAACGCACGCTCCTCCTATGGTAGGATCTGTGCGTCTTGCTCTCCCGGGGTGTGTATTCAGAGAGGACTTTGAAACTGAAAAATTATCCTCTTTTTTTTTTTTTTTTTCTTCTCTTCGTTTTCCTCCTTTAATGAACTTTGGAAGGGCAAAGGGGCCAGACATTGTTGAAAATAGAATGAGAAGATGTGGAATCAGCCAGACCACTGTGGCATTGCACCAGACATTCACTCGGCGCCTAGTGATGATGACACGCGTCACGTGTGGTTTTAAATTGTCTCCGAAGGAAAGGCGGCGGCCATTGGTGTCGTTTTTTTCCCCCTCCTTTCTTGGTTCGCCCTTCCCATCACTTTGTGTTGTCTTCCTGTTTATGAATGATTATAGGTCATGCGTGTGTGTGTGTGTGTGTGAGAGATTGTACAGGAACTGTAAAAACAACAATGCTAATGCTTATAACTACACCTGTTAATGGAGTTGTTGAATCGCCAACAGTTGAGTAACGTAGCTAAAAACAGTCTGCTGTTATAGTGAGGTCATAACTACTTAAATAGGTCCAATTCTGAGTCGATTTTAACTTTAAGTATTTTACCAAGAACAAAAAAAAACAAGGAAGACGCATAAGACAGTTTTGCATGTTGCTCGTGGCGTTGTGTACAGCCCATGCAGATGTTTATCAGCCTCTAGCTACATGAACAGACTTTAGTGCCAAGTACTTATGATATTGGTCGCACTTTCATACATCCATATAGTATTACCTTCACTTTGCTGCAATATCCATAGATTGAAAAGAAAGAACTTGATGCTAATTAGAATTAATGGCAGAATACGCAAGTTCACTTAATTTATTCACTCGTCTTTTACTTGGAGGGCAAGGCTTTCATAATACTCTAATACCAAAATGGAGACAATTTTTCTTTGGGCAGAGTATTGGCAATTTCAAAATAAGCAAGGGGCTTAGCTATCTGCTGTTTGCCAGAATCCATGTGCGCAGAAGAAAATTAAATATAGCCCATTTTGTTTGCCTCGTAATGTTACGAGTTATGCTGGCTGTCCCCCGAACCCAGATAACAAAATGGTGTTATGTTAGGAGAAAAAATGGGGCATGCTATGTGACCCTCGCAGGAATGAACTCAGACATGCAGCTGTCAATGTAACCCTGATATCCTTCTGAATGAAACTGAAGGAAGGAGAGAGAGCAAGAGATTGTTGTATTGCTGGTGTCCTTACTGAGATAGCTACCAACACGGGGCACTTCCCTCTTCATTTATTACATAATATCAATAGTTTACTACTTTCCTTTTGTATTTTTTAGTATTTTTGTGTTGGTATGTTTCCACATTTGCACATCACCTTTTTGACCATGTGTTCCGGTCAACGGATTCATAAACACTGTCCATTATCTGTCAGTTATAATAATGGAAAAAAACTGTACGCGTATGTAGCACCCCAAACCCCAAGGTATGGTCAATGCTTAGTTTTCCAGTTGAACTCATGAATAACCATGTATGAAAGGGACATGGTTCAGTGTTTTAAAAGACTGGAGGGCATGCTCGATGGCAATGTTTACTGTAAACCGTCAGTTGTCCGCTATGATTTCCAATAGAAGCGTTTAATATATATATATTTTTTGTTGACTACACTGAGACTTTGACATGCTGGTTGTTTTTATTTTGTTGTATGTGCCATCGCATTTTTGTTTTGTTGCTGAGTACGCACTGTTGTTTGGAAGTCCCTAAGTATTCGATTCCTAATCAGGTGGTTTGAAACATCCAATAGCCGGGTTCTGCTCTCATTCTAGACATGGCGAAGTCCTGGCTGGTGGGCCACTGTGACTAGAAAAATCATATTCATGATGGAGTAAGTTCATTTCTTTTCAATTCGCTGCTCTTAAAATGTGTTGTGTATTTGTGTATATGGGACCATTGCTGATTTCTGTAACCTAGATCAGAGGACGTGCATTGGAATAGAGCGTTTCGATCCTGGTATTGATGTGGAATCAAACCATATTATGGACATTGTTTATTTTACCCTTAGTTTTCAAACTGCACTCATTTCATATGGCTATTAATTGAAATGTTACAAATGAGTATTTAGAACTTTGGATATTTGTCCCCCTCACCAAAATGAACAAGAATTCTCCCTCAAATTTGTTCCACATCTACACTGTTCCTCTTACAAAGTTTACAATCCTAATGTTTTGCCTGGAACATTGTGGATGCTTTGACCAGGCAAAACAGTAAAGTTGTTTTGCTTGATTATCAATGTGTTCTGAATTGGGCACATTTTACCAATGGCGTTCTCGTTGATCATCTCCGCTCAGCAAAGTTTGCCCATAGGCCCGTACCTACAGGACTCAACATAGCAGTTATTTAAAAAATCTGATGTTCACATCTAGGTGCTACCTATGCTTGTATGAATTAACCAACTGCAACTAAATCCCAATTTAATTCAATGGGAAAGACTACCGTACTATGACAGTACATCGCAAGGCAGCCTTTAGCTTGGGCAAGCACACTACCGTTCAGGAGCGACCATCTTGTGTTATTGTAATCGTCATGCCAACTCAAAGATACACTACTTTCAGCCATTGGTGTGCAAACTGTTGTGTGGTGTTGCTCACTGTTTACTTAAGTAGCTCCTGCCTTAAGTGATGCATTGTAACGGAGGGATATTTTATCAGCAGTCGTACATGTTTTATTTATTTTAAGTATGGGAAACGATTCATTTTAACATAGAGATGCTTTTAATTTGCCAGATGCTTATTGTTATGATTGTATAGACAAATGTGAACTGATTCCATTTGGTATTTAACAGTGTTAATGTTCGGTGTACTGTAACATATCGAAAAATAAATATCAAATATCTGGAGTCTTGGAATTCCCTCACTTTTATTTATAAGGTAGTATTCTGGACTTGTTTGCTGTGTATTGAATGAATAGTTATTAGAGTTACCACTCTCTTTCCGTCATAGTTTTCATATGTTAGTACTGCTAGATGGTAAGATGAGTTTGTCATACAATGTCATAAGAGTAGTTGCAACTTTATCCTCCCGAGTACTGAGCAATCTCTGAGGGTCGGGGGGAGGGGGGATTACCTGCAGAACAGAATGTGTGACATCACAAGAAAGGCCCAAGCTCTGTGTGTGTGTGTGTGTGTGTGTGTGTGTGTGTGTGTGTGTGTGTGTGTGTGTGTGTGTGTGTGTGTGTGTGTGTGTGTGTGTGTGTGTGTGTGTGTGTGTGTGTGTGTGTGTGTGTGTGTGTGTGTGTAATCTACATGTATATGGCTGAGACTGAGGAAGAGGGGGGGTGGGAGAGAGGTGTGATTAGCCTGGCCTGATCCCCTCAGAGCAGATGGTAGACTGTGGCTTACCTCGCTGTCCCAGGACTTTGGTGATGCGTCGCCCAAGGTAGTAATGTTGAGAAGGAACAAAGTTAAAATAAGAGACCCTGAGGAATCATATCTACCAGCAGGATGGGTGAGTCTCCATTTTATGCTGTTTGGTGTTGTGGCGATGATTTGAAGATGAAGGGCACAAAGATGGCTATACCCTGTAGAGGACATCCAGGCAGATGACATGAGGCCGTGTGATAGATGCTACACGCCTTCATAGCATTGTATTGACACGATCCAAGATACCGTGGTGGATTTTCGTAAGGTCTCTGGTCCTTTAACACTAATATTGAAATATAAAAAGTTAAATGTTAGGACAATACTCAATCCATGGGTTTTATGAAACAAAACTACATCCATATATATGTGTTTGATCTTCTGCATCCATCCGTGCATAACGACACACTAGGATCCAGGCAGGACTCTGGAGTCACGATGACCGGACGATGGAGGCTGTCCTTGGCTCTGCTGCTGCTCTGCGTGCAGTCGTCCCTACCCTCAGTCCTGACCGCCGCGTCGTCCTACCAGTTCACAGCCTACAGGATGCAGCAGTACCACCTGGGCCAGCAGAAGCATGGTAAGGCTCCTGCAGTGAAGAGCCAGGACGGTGGATGGTGTCAGCTCCATCAAACAAACAGAAAATAAAAAGGATATAGTATTGTTTGGACATATGTCCCTGTAATTGGTACCATCAGAGTCAGCGTTCAAATGTGCTAAAGGAAAGTGAAGCAATAAATGTTGGAGATTCACCAAATGGTTTTGTCATTGTTATCTTCAACTGTGATCTTCGTCCTCTCTGGCTTTGAAGGATAAATGATGATCAATGATCGTTTTAGCACCAAAGGGGTGGAGAGCTTTTTGCTATCCACCCTTTAAAGGCATAGAAACAAAGAGCATTATTATTGAATTGAAAAGAAACTAATTATTCTGCTTTCCTGTAAATTTGGATAAATGTCCTTTTATATTAATAAGTCTTCTCCTCACCTCTTCCACCTACCCGCTCTCAGGCTGTCGTGGGGCCATCGTGGTCGCAGAGGCCCGCTCGGCGGATGAACCGGTGCTGACCAGGCGCTGCGTCGTCATGAAGGTCTCGGACCTGACCACTGAGAAATACCTGGAGGCCCAGCGACAGAACGCTGCCGCCATCTTCATCCTGCTGCCCCAGAACACCTCCAACCTTCCGCTCGACACGGTGCAGGTGAGGACCCTGACTACATTAAAGGGCGCTCCACAACCTACTTCAGAGCACCTCTGCTACTGTTAACCCGCCATTCTAGTGGTTTCATCAAATTAATATTAAGGTAGAAATGTATAGCATCTGTTTATCCTAATTTGATTGTTCGATAGCATTGATATTTATTGCTCCGTGCATTCAATTTCAATATGTTAAGAAGCATAGAGTGAGGGAAGATGAAATACATATGTTTGTAGCCAACAGCTTGTTAATACCGTGCCCGGATCATTTGATCTGTTGTACTCCATCAGTCCTTCATGGTGAGTGAGAGCGAGGTGTTGCAGAGAGAGACCCTCATTCCTGTGTACGTGGTGCCTGAGGACGACCAGCTGCTCTGCATGTATGAAGAAGTCAAACAGGCCGCAGCCAGCCGAGCCTCCTCCATCTTCGTCCGAGGTGAGCGGGACCATTGGACGACTGATGATGGGTGACTGGTAGATGGATGGCTGGGGAATTGAATGAATTGATGGTAAATGGATCGATGGATGAATGGAGGTATGTACAAATGGAGGGATGGTTGATTCAAATGTTAATATGACAAGCTTGAATTGATTTCCTTAGGTTTAAATGGATCAACTGACAAAGTGTATTATCATTACAAAAGCACAATACCCTCCATATTTAAAAGACAGAGACAGATGAGATAAACACAAACACAAACCCTAATGAGATGGGTGCAGTCCGTGTGTGCCACTGACACGATGCTCTGTGTGGTCGCCAGTCCTACGCAGCATGGTCACCGCCATGGGCTTTCAGATCCTGGTGGGCTCCAACAGCCCCATCAAGCCCATCACCGACAACACCTTAGTCACGCTGGAGGTGAGCGAAGAGCCCATTACTCCCAACACAATGAGGGACGATCCAGGTGAAACGCCTTCCAAGCATCCGTTGCTTTGTTTTGTGGTTTCAGGGTGTTCTTCCCGGAGCTGGGCTGGATCTGCCCACCATCATCATCACCGCCCACTATGACTCCTACGGGCTTGCACCTGTGAGTCAATCAGCAGCCAAGCGGCACAAGTTTTTGTTATGAGCCGATTCGGCATTACATCATGTGCCGAAGAATCTGAATGTCACGTTCTCTACCACGTTGGAGGGCACAATATAAATCGATTGAGCAACAATTGATTTTATGATGAATGATTTAAGGAAAAACACATGTGTCGGCATTCATGTGGATCGAACAGCGATCCTTGTTTAGTTGCTTGTGTATGAATACATCGGTCTGTATGTGAATGCATACAGTGGCTGGCCCATGGAGCCGACTCAAATGGCAGTGGAGTGACCATTCTGTTGGAGCTGGCCCGGCTCTTCCAGAGGCTGTACAGCAACGCAAGCACCAGACCCCAGTAAGATACAAGGGAATTAGAAATGTGTTATGGTGCGATTATATTTTAATCCAACTCCACTGCATTCAGTGAAACACAATGGAAAACACAACACAACAGTTAAAAGATGATTTGGTTCATTTGTGAACATAATGTTTAATGGGGGAAAAACACATTTTCCTGTTAAGCTACTTTAATTGCATTGGCAATGGGTTTCATTAATGCAGTCATTTGTTGTATTTCTAGGTATAATTTGATGTTCTCCTTGACTGGAGGAGGCAAGTACAACTTTCTGGGAACCAAAAAGTGGATTGAGGAGAATCTGGACCATGCTGGTAAAACTTATCTATTTCCTTCATACAGAACTGACCAGAGATCCATAGATTATACTTCTTGTGTACTGTAGTTCTGCCCCTTATGCATTGTAGTGTGTCAGACATATGTAAGGTAAGCTACATTTACAATCAATCATTTGAATAAAGGCCTCCACACCTCCAGGCTCAAGCAGAAAGCGCCAGTGTCTAGCACATCCGCTTCCATCCGCTTGCCAATGTTAATCAATGCGCGTAGGCCTTAAGACCTAGTACACACAGATTGAAATCCAACACACTGATCACACTCATGACTTGACTGACGACATGTTTCCGTCCAATCAGAGTCCAGCCTACTGCATGACAACGTGGCCTTCGTGCTGTGTTTGGACACCCTGGCCAACAGCGATGCGCTCTACATGCACGTGTCCCGCACTCCTAGACCAGACTCTCCCATGCATTCTTTCATCCAACATCTGGAGGAGGTAACATCCCTACGGTCACGTAGTTTCACCAATGAGTGATCTCTCACTGCCCAACGGTCACCGGCATCTGTCTCTGTGTGTGTGTGTGTGTATAGGTGGTGTCTTCCAGGTTTCCCTGGGTAGGACTGGAGATGGTCCATAAGAAGATCAACCTGGTGGAGTCGACAGTAGCCTGGGAGCACGAGCGCTACTCCCTGCGCAGAATCCCAGGGTTCACTCTGTCTCACCTGGAAGACCCCAAGTCGGAGCTGCGAGGGTCCATACTAGATACCATGTGAGTGCCGATTGAACACACTGATTGTTCAGGCTTGTTTACCTTTGGAGAGGCCACACTAGATGAGCGTGACTCTGGTTGTGTTGGTGACGGATGAATTCTGACTGACAGGTCACAGGTGGACTTCAGGAAACTGAAACGCAACGGGGTTATTATTGCAGAATCCCTGGCCAGGTTCATGTTTAATCTCTCAGACAAGGTGAGATCTTACCAACATGCAGACATTCATGCAGACATGCACACAACCATAGAACTGCAAGCACACACACACTCACTCACACACACACACGCACACGCACACGCACACACACACTTTCACTCATACACTAAGTGCTACTTCTTGGAAATGTGCAGTGTTCTTGATTATATACAAGCTACAACTCTCACTGTCGTCATCTAGGGTACACCAAAAGAAGTGCAAGTGTTCAAGGGTCACATGGTGAGGACTCTTTTACTTCCCTCTAGTATTGCTTTACTGCTGTTAAATGTTGTTTGTGTACAATTATTGAAGGGGGTCTTTAGGTTACATTCTATGAATGAATTCCATTTTCGTTAGATGCCTTCACACTGTCTAAGCCATTTTTTAAATACCTACGTCCTGTGTACAAACAATATTGAATACAGAGTTACAAGGGCTTCATTCAAATATATGCTTTGAAAGACGTGTTCAAATTTATTGTTAGCGATTTATATTTTTAATCACTGGGTTATTTAATTTGGTAAACAAATTCATAAAAGTAGTGAAACAGACTATCCGCGAATACTTGAAGGTTAATTGTTGGGTCTGCATCCACCTGCAGGACTTCCAGGACAGCCGTCTGTCCAGCCTCATGTCCATCCTGACGTCTGTCCCGCGGGCCACCCAGCTGCTGGACAAGGAGCCCAGACAAATGCTGCTGGTCAACTCTCTGGAGCACGAGTTCAGGCGATACCTGCTGCAAGTCCACAGGCACACCTTCCGGCAGGACAAAAGGTTCTGTCTGTCTGTCTGTCCGTCCGTCCGTCCGTGTGTGTGTGGGTGTTTACGTGTACGTGGGTGTTTACTTGTACGTGTTTGTGTGTGTGTGTGTTTACGTGTACGTGGGTGTTTACGTGTACGTGTGTGTGTGTGTGTGTGTGTGTGTGTGTTTGGGCACTCAAACATACATGTGCACGCACATCAACACATTATTTTATATAGACCTATGCTATTTAATCAAAATTTAATAATATAGTAATACAATTACAATATTTAATGTTAACTAATGTCTTTCTTACAGGGATCCTGAAATGACCTTTTTCGACCAAATGAATCAGCCAGTGATGATGTACAGGTAAAATAACACACTGTCCGTACTCTAAAGGCTGAATCTACACGAATAAATACACAGTACACTGTCCTAGGGGTGAATATATACAAATGAATACATACCGTCCAAACTGTAATTGGTGAGCCTAAACATATGAATGCATACCGTCCTTACTGTAAGGCATGAACCTGAACAAATCCTCCCATTTTCTTCAACCAGAGTGAAACCAGCGGCCTTTGACCTCTTCCTGGGGGGATGCATTGCGGCCTACCTGGGGATAGTGTACTATGCCATCCAGGTGTGCCTACTTTTGCTTCTGTTGCTTAGATTGATTAAATCAAACCATATTGTCTGGTTAATTCTGTTTTTTGCTTGTGCAGATGCCAAAATCAACAAAATAGACACTTAAAGCAAACAGATCAAACCCCATTGTCTTGTTAATTGGCTAGCTCATTAATTAGTTAGCTGTTCAAGCATACGCATTTTCTAGTGGCATCTGCTGGTGCTGATGCCAAAATCACTAACAGATCATGTGCATGTGTGTTTGTGCATTTCTCCTACAGAATTTTGGCTACCTCTACACAAAACTCAAGTCTGTATTAAAAACCAAGCATGCTTGATGTTGGTTGGATGAGTGTTGGTCTTTGAGTTCTGGGACTGTGACCAGCGCTTTGAAGTCTGAGGAAACGGCCTGCTTCTGTCCCTGTTGGGCTCAGCTGGTCTACCTAATGAGGAGACCATGAAAGGGAACCCGAGTTAATATACATCCTATGTAATGCATACATCCTATGTAAATTACAATTTGAATGAGAAAAATAATTTGAATTTGAATCAAAGACTCCAGAATACGATCTTTGTACTTGTTTTACATTGTATGGTCTTTTACTATTTTACATTAAACAATGAATGCATCTTTAGAAACTGTTCAATTGATTGTCACGTGTATTAAGAAAAGGGAAATTAAAACCGGTAAGAATGAAAACTCAGAATAACATGTAAAATCAAAGCGACCAACGCAATAGGTCACAGCGATCTTATATCCTCCCTCACACCCCTTCTTATCATCTGACTTACGCTGTGCGGTTGCTATCGCCCGCCTTGGCCCGCCCTCCCTCCTACTGTACATCTGTTGCCTTGGACCTGACTGGAGTTTGGCTGTTAAACATGCCAGCGAGCCACTGTAGGGGGACAAACAGCCTGGTGCTGTCACAGAGACCCTGGGGGGGGGAAATGGACGCAAGAGACATGAAGCTTGGTGAATTATTGATGGACTGGAGCCACGTTCACCGTGAATATGTGAGATGGCCCTGGTTGTGTGTGTGTGTGTGTGTGTGTGTGTGTGTGTGTGTGTGTGTGTGTGTGTGCGGATGGAACGATTGCTTTGCTGTGATAAGATTGATTACGTATTAAGTGCTAGATGGCCAAGGGGACTGAGGAAGGGGTGCTGGTGTGTGTTTTAAAGGGGCCGTGCAGAAGGCTTGATAAGACCTGGATGGGAGAGCGCGCTGAGCGGCTCTGTAATGGATAGTGAACCTGCATCGGTCCCTGCAGGGGAGGCCCCCGGCTCAATCAACTGGACTGGGGGGAGGTTAGCATGTGGGCGCTCAGGTAGCAGGGAGGGATGTTCTGGTTCAACCGACTCCTCTCAGTGCCACCAAGACCACATACCGACCAGCTGCTGATTAAATCAAAAGATTTTTGGATAAAACCACATATTTGCGATAAAAAACCCGCTATTGGCAATGTGTAGATCAGTAGTTTTAATGATGAATTTATTATACACCAGTGATATTCTGCATGGGAAACAAAACACAATCCAGAAACTACTTTTAGTGGATACAAACAGAACCCATCACAACAACAGCATAGAGGCAGAGGTTGACAGGTGAGACTTGAAACAGGAGGGGCTAGCAGGTGACCAGAGAGGAGAGAGAGAGCGGGGAGTGAGCGGGGGGGGGTTGCCACTGACCTTCGAGTGTCAAAGTTAAAGCAGATCGTGGAGCAGACGTGGACGGTTGGTTCTCCAGGGAACGGTGAGAAAAGATGAGTCCTCAGCACCTCATCAGCACATACTCAGAGCAGTTTGTCCCCCCCGGCGGAGGGAAGCCGGCTGTACCTCGGCCGTCGTCCCCTAGCCGTAGGAACAACCCCCACCCAAGGCCGGTAAGAACACAGCCGAATGGCTTCTTAGGACTTATATAATACAAGGTCTGCAGTTGTTGTTTTCTTTACCATTTTTATTTTTTATTTTAAATATTTAACAATTTGACATACCGGAGACAATTACATTTTTATAAAAAGTGTATATATATTTTTAAATCATCGAAACAGTCATATATATCAATTACTTTTTATAGGAAAATGCATGTGTTTAAATAAAGGCAGTCAGTGAACTGACCCAATTAGGTCACCTTTTGTTATTGTTTCAGCCTATCACGTTGCTGTTGGTCTGTAAACAAGAGCCGATCCTCTCGTAGTAATTGGCCGGTGACCGCTAACTGGGTTGAGCTGTACAGGGTGAAAGCTGTGTTGCATCCATTATTCACTACTTCCTCTCTGACTATTTTCCTTCCTGCAATGGGTCAAACAGCCTGAACCACAACTAGTGTAAATACTAACAGAAAAGATAGCAGCTCACGGTCTTTGAAGAGGACCTCCAATATGCCATTTGTTATATATTTCAGTAAATAATATAGGCCTACGGAGAAATGTGAAACGTTGATGTTACAAAAGAAGGGACACATTCTGTTTAATGAATTTTAAACAGCCTACATTATTATTATTATTATTATTATTATTATTATTATTACTGCTAGTAGTAGTAGTAATGAATGGCGATTATTATTATACCACAATTGCTCTTTTAATTATCTTTGATGTTCTCTGTTATCCTTTTCCCTCTCGTTCATCAAGGACTTCCTGGTCCCTCTGCCACTGCTCTCCAGCTCGAGGTCACCAAGGGCATCAGTAAACGTTGTTCCTTTCGTGGGCCGACCCTTATTCCCTCCAGTCAGATACCTGTCCTTTCAAGGTACCTCCACTATAACTTCATTTTATTATCGCAATTGCTCCTATATCTGCATTAATTTTACGTCACCATTAATAACCACCTACCAAAAGTAGTAATTTTGGCAGATGTAAAGTAATATGCAATTATAGCATGTTCTAAATCAAAATGATCTAAAGTCACAAGTTAATATCCTTATAAATGGCTCTATAGAAATGTGGCTTCTGTATGACTTGTACGACTCTTGCTTCTGTCTCAGAGACCAAACCTGACATCGGTCAAACTCGCAAATTACCACGCATATCTTTCATCGGTTCATCAGCAACTCTGCCCTCTGCTGGTGGATTTCAGAAAATTCAGTCGACAGCTGCTGGAATAGACAAGCAAGCGTACACAAGCATCATAAGGTATAAATAAAGAATCTGCGGCATCATGTCTACCAGGTTTTATTTTGGGGTAGATTGCTGTGCTGTATGGTTGTGAATGCATTTAGAAAAGTATCTGTAAATATGTGCCAGAGATTATTTTTCATTATTTATCGAAGTCAGAAGGCCAGAAGTGCAAACATTTCAAGGGTCAAAGAGTTATGGATAGAATAGGATAGGGTATAGGTTAAAGGATAGATACATGCATCATTTTGAACCCTTATATTCGATTCACACTGATGTAACCTACATTGTTTGCATCATGTTATCTCACGAGGTATCCTAAAGTAAATCATTTACTCTCTTGGTAGAGGTAACCCTAACAATCATTGTTTCTGACAGGCAAATGTCAGCCTCCAACTCCCAGAGGAGGCTGCAATCTACCAACTCTCCTGCGGCACAACATAATCACAAACCACAACCATACTGGCGCTCCAACACGCTGGATTCATGGTAATAAAAATTACTAATAACTTTACAGTCATGACAAGTGACCATTTGTTGTATTCTTTTTTCAAATGTTTTTATTTTAACAGTGCTGGATACAGCTGCTTCAATGTAGTCAAGCCCTTCCAGGCCGGGCACTTCATCATTCACCCCGAGTTTGTATCGGAGAACCTACGCCCTGCGAACTTCAGGAATATCAAAAACAAATGTCATTAGATATTCTAGCTGTATAAAAGTATGGTTGTCTAATAAACCCTATGATTTTGTGCGTGGATATTTTAAATTTATATTTATCTATATAGAGATTAATCTGTCAGACCCTATGCTGCCACACCCTTTCCAACTTCCCTTGCAAAAGGCATAGATTCCTTTGTCTCAAAATAAAAGTCTGAAACAATACCAACTTTAAAAAAAGTACTTAATTTAACCCGATCGTGGTCGATTAATATTTAGAGTGTGGTCTCCTTCTGGAATATTTATGTTGTTCTCAAAACAGATGAGCTAATGAACTACATTTCCCATCGTCGTGCGTCTTAAATTGAAGTGGCTATTTTGTGAGTCGGTGGGCGTGCACGAGGCGCGCCAGCACAGCAGAGCATTCTTGGGGGCGGCCAGTTCTCGGAACTGTGCCAGAAGACTTCTGCGACTGCGAGAGAGGAGCTCACTGGGTAAGCATGGTCTTGAAAAGTACAATTAAATCTAAACTAGCTAATAACAGCTTATCAAATTAAAATAATATGTTTTTCCCCGAGCCTACGTGTAGCATGGACATTCACTTAATGCCATAAGTCAATGCATTTAGACGCCTTTTTTTGTGTATGGAGAAAGAACAGTGTTCAACACTTTGGGACTGTGCACACATGATTTAGCCCAACGATTTGTTAGCGCTTCAATGTTTATCGAGATGTGATTGTGAATACCCTGCTACTATTCTCCTATAGTATATACCATAAGCCATTCTCCAACACTTCGTTAATAGCAAAGCCATTACGATTTTAAAATACAAAAACATCCTCAGGATCTGGTTGTGTCATCAAGTTTTGTGTACCATGGAGCAATAACTCGTGCTTATATTTTACTACTGTACTATTTCTGTATCCTAGATTCACTGTTGCAACATGTAGGCCTGTATGGACCCTTATACACATGCCCGTACGTTTGGAGCTTCTGGTCATATTCCCATGTCTGTTTTATGTCATATCAGCAATTCTCTGTTTGTTTTGTGCGTCTCTGAATAGTTAAAGTATCAGCAGTAATGCCAATAATCTTTCCCTGAGATCTAGAAGGACTAAATATGCCCATATGGGTGCTTTTTCCCCTCATAAAGCTCAAAATCACATACAACGTATGGATTACATTAGATTGTATTTTAAGTTACATCCAGTCTTATATAGGCCTAGGCTTCCTAAAAAAGGGAAGTAATTCACATTTTAAAATGCAATGTAAATATAACCCTGCAATATAAGCCAGGCAGCGATGGAAAACAGACATTTTACTGATAAAGTTTACTTTATCACTCCTAACCTGTGATGCGCAAAGTCAATACAGAGGCTGGTTGAACACAGAATTAGTTCATTAGTTTGCTAATTAACAGTGAACATCCTTTAATATCGACCCCTGTGGCTTTGGAAAGATCAAGGGGGGGGGGGGGCAGATTTAAATTTATTCTCCTCCCCTGCATCGTTTCTTATCCACTTTGTTAACGGCAATAACCAAATGAACATCGGCCATGAAGTTTAGTTCTCTATCCTTACTAATAGGATGAGGTCTAGTTTCTTAGTACAGTATATGTCTTCAGTGACTTGACTACGTGCTGTAGAGGGTCTTTCTTGTATAGTAGTTTTTATTGTGTAGTATATTTGCTGTAGAACTCTTTTGGATATTTGTAGGAGTTTAAAGGCTTTCCCCATGTGTGGTACATGTCTGTTTGATGGAGTATGCAGGTTTGTGTGCTGTGTACACTCCGCTCCCTCTTCAACCTTGGGTCTAAGGTCTAGCACTTTCTCTGTTACCTCACTCCACTTCCCTACATACAAATGAGCCTTGCAGTTCAATACAACCACTATATTACAATGCCTGCAGTGAAGTATCCTTTCTTCCCTCAGCTAGACAACTGCTTTGCTTTGCTTTTAAATTTGTTGTTTTTTTAAAGCAAAAACAAATTTTGGATGTCTGTTTGCTAAAATGCTTCCAGGAGTGTTTAAAGATCATTAAAGCAAAGAAAAAATAGATGTTATTGTCAAGTGAAGCTTGGAATAGCATTGAGCAGCCAATTCTGTCTGTGCCCATAGACTGCTAATGTCTTGGGTATTCATAATGCTGTTTGAAGTGAATACTATTGTGTTCTTGAGTTGTTGCTTTGGTGTTCATATTAAAAACAAATGTGCTTTAAATGTTGGGTGAACATTAGGGCTTCCTTGAAGCAGCACGCCACCAATAACAATTTCATTAGACACCAATAATCCAAATCTTTATTCAGACAACTGATTGGAATAGGACAATTAGGCTGAGCACAACAGAGAAACATTAGCACTTAATTGCCATCATGTTTTGTTTTTTTATGCTTATCTTTTCTCTTCTCTCTCTCCCCCTGTCCCTGTCCCTCTCTCCCTTTCTCAAATACTATGGACAGGTAAGCAATTAAATAACGTTGATGTCAGCACCAAACAAAAGACAAACTACAAATCCCACACCGTCAAACCTCAAAGCCATGTCGGTGTCAAGCAAATCTGAGCTGTAGAACAACATCTTCTGGAAACCACTGAGGACCAGAAAACATGTATCAGGTGGTACCTGGAGGAGCCGGGGGCACCATCACCGATGTGATCCCTAAGCAGAAGCTCACCAAGGACTCTCGGCCTCTGGTGGGTGCCGGGATCATCGGCTTGGTGCTGGTGATATCAGCAGTGACTGCGTGGTGCTACTACATCGCTTCGCTCCGCAAAGCTGAGCTGCTTAAGACTCAGCTGCTGGACCTGAACAAAGATGGGTACATCATCCGAAACCAACAAGGGTCCATTGTCTTCAGAATGGATTTCAGGTTTGTGGGATTGATCAGTTGTGTGGTTATGATTGTTTAATGCCTATAACCCATAATATGGAGTTGATGCAGTTGATCCGTTTTATTGATTCCATATTAACACAGTATTATCACTGTATAGTCATTTAAGTTGTAATCCTTGATTGACAGACAAAATGTTCCAGGTGAAGTTTCTTCCTGCTTTGGCTCAAAGTGTCGCCCTAATGGCTTAATCTATCATTTGTGTCAGTATTTCTAATGATTCCTACGTGTCTTGCAGGTCAGGCACTCTGGATTTAGATTCTTGCTCTAAGGAGGGCGAGATGCTGAGCTGCGACCGCACCACCGACCGGAAGCTGAACTTCTTCATCGAGACCGTGCGTCCCAAGGATACGGTCCAGTGCTACCGCGTGCGCTGGGAGGAACTGGCCCCTGACATTCCCGTTGAACATGCCATGACCTACAAATTTGCACACTGGTACGGTGGTGCATTGTCTGCCATTCAACACTGGCCCATAGCCCTTTCTGGTCAACAGTCTCCCAAGCCATTTGTCACCAGTGATATCATCTCCCACCGGGATGAATTTGGTGGGATTTTAGAGAGTTACTGGTTGTCGTCCAACGCCACGGCCATCAAAATCAATAACTCTGTGCCCTTTCACCTGGGTTGGAACGATACAGAGAGGACCATGTACTTCCAGGCGCGGTACCACGACACTCCCTTCAAGCCGAACCCAGGTGAGGAACCCTGTGCTGAACTCAGCTACAGAGTGTGTGTGGGTCTGGACGTGACCTCCATGCATAAGTACATGGTGCGCCGGTATTTTAACAAACCAAACAAAGTGCCGGCCAAAGCCATGTTCCGCCATCCGCTCTGGTCCACCTGGGCGCTGCATAAGACTGACGTAGACCAAGAGAAGCTTTTGGCTTACGCTGCAAACATCCGCAAGTATGGCTTCAACTGCAGTCACCTGGAGCTGGACGACCGCTACACCAGTCGCTACGGGGAGTTCCAGTTCGACCCGGTCAAGTTTCCCAACGCCTCAGCCATGTTCCAAAAGCTGAAAACGGATAAGTTCCTGGTGTCCCTGTGGACTCACCCCTTTGTGAACTATGATTCTGCCACATTCCACACCTGTGTGGAGAGAGGGCTGTTAGTCATGGAGCCCACGGGCGGACTGCCGGCCTTGGTCCGCTGGTGGAATGGGATTGGAGGCATTTTAGACTTCACAAATCAAGAAGCCCGGGATTGGTTTGCCTCCCATTTGCGTGCATTGCGCTCAAAGTATGGGATCTCGTCTTTCAAATTTGACGCCGGTGAGACTAATTATCTCCCCTGGAAGTTCAGCACCAGAAATCACATTCGGGACCCCAGCACTTTCACCAGACGCTACACCGAGATGGCAATCCCCTACAACGACCGGGCCGAGCTGCGTAGCGGATACCAATCCCAGAACATATCATGCTTTTTCAGGCCCATCGACAGGGACTCAGTGTGGGGTTACGAAATGGGACTGAAATCTCTCATCCCCACGGTCCTCACTATCAGCATCCTCGGCTATCAGTTCATTCTGCCAGACATGATTGGCGGCAACGCCTACCGGAACCGCACCGATGGCAACGGCGTGCTGCCCGACCGAGAGCTCTACATCCGCTGGCTGGAGCTGTCGGCATTCATGCCCTCAATGCAGTTCTCCATTCCCCCCTGGGAGTACGACAACGAGGTGGTGGAGATCGCTCGTAAGTACACGGCCCTCCACGAGAGCCTGGTGGCGCCCCGGGTCCTTGAGCTGGCGGGGGAGGTGCTGGACACCGGGGACCCCATCATACGGCCCTTGTGGTGGATCGCCACGGGGGACGAGACAGCCTATAAGATTGACTCTCAGTTCCTGATTGGGGATGACCTCATGGTGGCTCCGGTGCTGGAGCAGGGGAAGCAGGAAAGGGATATCTACCTCCCCGCCGGCCGCTGGCGGAGCTACAAGGGAGAAAGGTTTGATATCAAGGAGCCGCTGCATCTCACCGACTATCCCGTGGACCTGGATGAAATTGCTTACTTTCTCTGGGTTTAGCTTATGGAGACTGGCAGGGTCTTGGGGGAATAAGATTAGCTAATGCTCTGTCTGGCTGTGGAGACAAGATTAATCTGCTTTTCTGTTACCCTGGGATATTGAATGTTCGATTAAGTCATTGAATATTTGTGGACAATTTTTAATTCTTAATTGATGCATGGACAGCCTTCTGTCACAGGTGACACCTTAATGGAATTTTTCTAACTTCCCTATTGACAATAACACATGTGGATATCTTAAGTGACCTCTCTGAATTACAACATTCTTTGAATGTCAATGTTTGTGAATTAATAAGGGAATTGTTTTTGTGTGTTCGGTGAAGATATCAACCTGTTGGCTTTTCTTTTGTTGTTATAGGGATTTGCTGTGGAAATTATTCTACCCTAAAGTAAGGGAGACTGAGAATTTTTCTAGGCAGTGTACCATTTAATATATGGTTCTGCAAAAAAGTGACCAATTAATACACAGCATTCTCAGAAGGTCTGACTAATAACTTTTGAACTAACATTTTCGACAGCTAACATTGAGTGGCCCAGCCACCTGTGTGGTGCGTGAACCCATGTGGTGCTTGTTTTAGGGATGCTTGGTATGTCCTTGTATGGTCCTTGTGTTGCTGCTGTGTGTTGGAGATGTCTAGGAATTGAGGTGTATAAACTAGGGATGAGTCGGTCGCGACCGATTCGTTCACAACAAACGAACCCGAAGGTGAACGACAAGAACTGGTTCCCCAAAACAAGAGAACTGGTTCTTTGATTATTTATTTTTTTAACATAAAACAAAAGACAACTGTGAGATTCCCTGTCAAATGACGTAATCTGACGTAACGAATGAATCGTTATAGTGAACTGAACTGAAAGAACTGATTCCCGGAAAAGAATCATTTTGCCCATCCCTAGTATAAACTGTAGAACAGAGGCAGACATTCAGCAGAATGGTGTCGCGAGACAAATGAAAAGCAAGCCGCAATGAATTGTATTGAATTAGATTGAATATGAGCAAACGTTAAATACATTTCTAAGAATATCGTTATTTATATAAACATACAAATTATTCTAACAGAATAAAGTCTGTTGTATGATTCAAAGTGCTGAATTGAATTCAAATGTATTTAACATATTCACCCAGTCTCAATAAAAAACAATTGTTATCCTCTTTTATTATAGCCCTAGTTTGAATATAGTTTGAATAGACACACAGTTGTGTTTTGTTGCATGAATACTTAAAGAAGGGAAAATGTAAACTGTGAAAGATGACATAAGACATTTTAATGTTTGTTTTTATTTTGACTTCATCTTTTGTAAATGTCATCCATTCAAATATTACTGAAATCAATGTCTTTAATGTCTAAGGCAGGTATAATTAAATGAGAACTGAATTTTTCTAGGTCCCTCCAGGTCGATTTTTGAGGACTACAAAACTTAAATCAGAAATTCTCAGTTTAACTGAATATCTTATTTCTCTTCCTAGTTCTCTGTTGTATCTTGTTGATGAAGCGTCAACACTTAACCGGTCAAGTCTTATATTTAAACTTCCATGCACTTATCTTGTTGGAGAATTGTTTGATAGTTATGAAGATTGTGCAAATATGTGCACAGATTTTGTTATGATGTTCTCAGGAAACTTCCATGGTACCCTCAGGCTTTGCAGTGTTTTCAGTGTGTCTACAGTCTAACTGTTATTCTTAATAATTATTAAGTTATATCATTAGTGTGATATCATCTTGAACTTAAAGGTAGTAAGAATGATTTCAAGTACAAATATATCGCAAAAATACTAATTGTCTCCCTTAAGATAATTCTCATCATGTATCCTTTACTTATATTTGACTGATTTAGAAACGAGTTTCAGTGTATTTGTATTCCAAGAAAAGTATTTCTCCAGCGGTTTAGATCTGTCTAACAGCTTGGTTAAGCATCAGCTTATCACGTCATCTGCAGTGCTCTTCTCTCTGTGCCTTTGTGGTTACCACTTATTTATAGCTGTTGTTTCTCAGTTACTCTAGGCTGTGGCAAATGTCCAAGACTATTAATGTCTCTAGCAGCCTTGCTTCATGACAGGATTCAGTGTCTGTATCATTGACTAAGTCTGTCTTAGCTCTGGCTTTTAACTTGCATGATGGGTTATTCTCCTTGTCTTAACTTTTTTTTTCTTTTCCTCTGACACTATTTGTCTATCACATTTTTCTCTATATTCAGGTATAGTGACTCTTGACATTTAATGTCAATCTTTGTTGCCTACACTAATAATAAAAAAAGAAAAAAAATTCAAGATGGGATTGTCCTTCATTTACTTAGTGATTGAACACGACTACTTATTCTAAAGCGTATCGTTTATCAGAATGAGCAGTCTTATATTTATTTTTATGATGGCCTTTAGTTTTAGTTCAATTAAAACCATTTGCTTTGACATTCAGAAATAACAATATAACATCTAGCCTATTTTTTAAAGCAGTGCATGCATCCAAGGGCATTTATATATTAAACAACAACGATAAGCAAGCTGGTAATCGTATCTTATGAGTCTGCAAGTGTGCGTTGATCGATTCACAAGAGAAATTAAATGACTTTTTTGGACTAGCGAAACTGTGATGGGGGCCCCTGCTCATTATGGCTGTAACGACGGGCGATGAGACCACCGCAGTGGAGTTACCTGCAGGCAGCACTCTCCACAGATCGATACATCATCTGGCCATTCATAAGGCCAGAAGGGACAGGGAGCATAAAAGCTCATTGGACGACGAGTATCGTTTGATTCTCGGTCCAGTAGTCCAATCATTTGGCCTACAACACTAACCTAGACTTTTATTTTGAATTCACATTTATTACAATTTAATGCACACACGTTTAGTTATTGTTTAAAATGCTAGGGTCACCACACGCGTTTGTGTGTAGTTTCGCACATGCGGGCCTGTGTGTGTGTGTGTGTGTGTGTGTGTGTGTGTGTGTGTGTGTGTGTGTGTGTGTGTGTGTTTGTGTTTGTGTTTGTTTGATTCTCGTTAAATCTGTCCACGGTTTTCCTCATCTGGAGGATACTTTGTAGAACTACTTTAGTTTGTCTGCAAATGTCTCATCCTTCTTCCAAATTGATCTGGAGTCATTGCTTGTGCGGGGGAGGCCTATATGTATTGATTAGCTGTCTCTGTGCTGCAAGAAATCAATGCTATTTGTTGGTTTGCGCTCTAAAATTACCCTGTTTGGTTCAGCTGCTGTTTTCATAGACAGGGGGAATTTATTTATACAGAAGTTAGAAGAGTTTGCCAGACAAGAAGGGAATTTACAAATTAAATTCCGAATAAAAGCAGCACATAGGCTTTTGCGAAGACAGCTGTAGGCCTTCGAAGAAAATTCCATCTGTATATATTATATAGAGTTACATAATTTGTATTGGATGTTATGTTATAATGTGTACAATGAAATAATCAACAACTTATTATTAAAGCCTATGGACAGAAGCAGCCTATTTTGTAAATGTCCAGAGTACCTATCCAGATTTATGATTGATTGAGTTAAACCATAGGAAAGTTATGACACTTAAGAGTCATATCACAGCTTCACTAGCCCTTTGGTAGACGATTAAAATGGGTCTAATAAAAGATAAATAGTCATAGCTGAACTAAGTGAAGCGTAACAAGTTGTGTAGTACCGCAGACTTCCAGAAGAGTGCAGTGTAGCTCCAGAAATGAATCACTCAACCTCCCGCAAAATCGAGATGAGAGGTGGACACACACACACACACACACACAGACACACACACAGACACAGACACAGACACAGACACACACACACACACACACACACACACACACACACACACACTAAACAAGAGTAAAACCTGGCAGATCACAGCCCTCCCCACCTGTACGCCCACCTGTGTCTCCATCTGCAGAGGAGATATAGCAGTTGTTCTGGTTGGAGGCCAACATGTCTCAAGTAGCCCCCCCCCACAGGCTGCATCTATAACCTGTCTGTCCGGCTGTCTAGCTATTTGTCTGTCTGGCTGTCTGTCTGTCTGTTTGTATTGCCACTCTTTCCTACAGTATATTATTTCATTATTTCCGAAGGGAAAGAACCGAAAGGGGGAGGTAAAATAATAGATTGTTTAATAATTTGAAATGGAAACATGCATTATAAAGGCCTTTGCTGCTTTCACAAAATAAAACTCATTCTCAAATGTACAATATTCTTAATTATCAAATTAATCATTCTCATTCATGCCTTCTAAATTCATAATCATTGTCTGAGATTCCAATAAAAGGTTCACCAGATGAAAAAAAAAAAGATCAGTATCATCTTCAACCTACTGCATGAATCAAAAAAGTATAAAGCGGAATAAGTGGAAAACCAGCGGGCCACAGGGCCCTGTTTGTGTCAGAGAAGCCTTCTCGACTCAGGCTGTGGAGACTTTAGAATGTCATTCAGTGTGCTGGACCACATGGGAAATAAGAGACCTGTGACTATCTCGTGTGAAGTGAGAATCTTTATCCTTAACCTGAGGTGTTTGCTGCGTCGTCTAGGATGACCTCGCATCTGCCGAGGCTGCGGCCCGTCTGGCGCGGGGGGGGGGGGGGGGGGGGGGGATGGGGGGAGAGAGGGTGTCCGTCCCCGCTAACGTTACAAATGAACCTGACACTTTCGGAGAGCGCTCCCACATCTGTTGTATTTTCACCCTCTCCCTCTGCTGCTGTAGACTGGCACTCATCTACCTAGCCTCTCAAATGATTCACAGACATAGCCCGGGGAGAGAGAGAGAGGGGGAGAGAGAGACATAGAGAGATGGACAGGCCGATGAGAGAGAAAGGGAGAGAGAGAGAGGCTTGACTGGCAAACCAGTTTTGTTTTCGGTTTGGCTTAACTTTTGAATATTTTCGTTTTTTTGTTTTGATTGTACTCGACTTGGTGTAGATTTTTGTGTGAAGAATTCTCTTCATGTGAAAAAGCAATGATTTGTATTAAGAGAGAGAGAGAGAGAGAGAGAGAGAGAGAGAGAGAGAGAGAGAGAGAGAGAGAGAGAGAGAGAGAGAGAGAGAGAGAGAGAGAGAGAGAGAGAGATTATTTTTATAGTCCCTTTTGACGGCATTACGAAATTCATGAATTGTGGTTGTGCCGCACATTAATAAATCCATACTTACATGGGACATGACCTCATAGTTCAAACCAAAGAGGGCATGGTATATGCACTGGAGTTTGGGCGCAGGTCCCTGCTCCTTTGGTTCAGTCCGCCGTCTACGAAGGTGGACCGAAAATCTCAGGGCTTGGAAGGAACGGCTGCATAATTGAAACATTGCGTTGCTGCAGCGGCGGCAAACAGCAGCAGCGGCTCACAAGGCCGGCGTGATTGATACCGTTTTGGAACACTCCTGTCCTACCAGTGCTCCAGGGGTTTTACCTGGGGATGCACCCATAGTGGGGAGGGGGAGACGGGGAGAGGGCAAGGTGCTTAGGTGGCTCATCTGGGTTTCGGGAGAAAATTGGTGCCATCCATCAAGCGACGCATTTAACCAACGCCAACGCCCGGGCCGGGGCCAAGGAAGGATTCGCATCTCAGACTGAACTGGCAAACGTGCGAGGTGAAGGCAGTTGTGAGAGTGGTGGAAAGGCTGGGGTCGGGGGTGGTGATGGTGGCGCGAGGGTGAGGTCTATCAATCAACCAGTCAGCTCCTTTATTTAACAAGCAAGGGGGTCCGCTCACCCCATGGGCCACACTCCATATTGTGGCTGGTTGGGCTCGCCGTTCCTTCTCGTGGAAGATGGAGGAGTCGAAGAAGAAGATGAGGAAGGGAGGGAGTGAGGGTGGGAGGGAAGAGAAGGATGAAGGGAGGAAGGTTCCAGGGACATGAAGGCATGATGGGGAAGGGAGGGAGGAGGGGAGACACTGTGTGTGTGTGTGTGTGTGTGTGTGTGTGTGTGTGTGTGTGTGTGTGTGTGTGTGTGTGTGTGTGTGTGTGTGTGTGTGTGTGTGTGTGTGTGTGTGGTTGTGTTGCGGGGAGGCGTGCCGTGAGAGTTTGGCCCGTGTCCCCTGGCGTGCCGGTGCTGCTTCATCTTCCCGGTGCAGAGGCCTGGAACTGCCTCTTGATGGGATTCTCAGCCCCGTGGCCCCCGTGCCCCCCCCCCCCCCCCCCCCCCCCCGCCGTCCATCTGGAGGGCTGCCGGGCGGCGCAGCAGAGAGCCAGCCACTCAACCTCGCCGCGGCCATAAAGACGAGCGCCCGTAGGCGGCCCGCTGCCACTGATCTGAGGCTGCGCTTCTGTTTGGGGGCCGGCAGGACCAGCAGTCAGCGGGCACACGGCGCTGTCAGGGGCTGGGAGGGGGGAGGTGGGGGGCTAGGTGGTTGGAAGGTGGGGGGAGGGTGAAGGGCTGGTGGTGGTGTGTGTGTGTGTGTGTGTGTGTGTGTGTGTGGGAGGGGAGCAGGGGGTGATCTCAGAGCCACTGTGTGTTGCTCCGTGGAAGACAGGACGCACTCTGTTTGTGTTTGCGTGTGTGTGTGTGTCTGTGTGTATTTGTGTGTGTTTGTGTGTGTGTGTTTGTGTGTGTGTGTCTGCTGCCGGGCTGCCCCCCTGTTCAACCGTTCACTCCTTTTAGACCTCACAGGACCGGAAAGACTTTTCACTTTGTGGCCGCATTCATGGGATGGAGAGAGCTTTGTGTGTGGGTGTGTGGGTGTGGGTGTTTGTGTACTTTAGGTGTGTTTCTATGTGGGCCTTTCAGATTTGTGAAAAGTTTGTCTCAAAAGGTTACGCTATGTCACAGCTGTAGGGTTGCCAACTATCAGAAATTAAAATAAGGGACGCTCACCACGGGCCCGACTCCTGTGGGGCGGGGCACCCGCAGCAGTGGTATGTTTTATTTTGTGCTGGTGTTTTTAGTAAAGGGTTGATCAAGAAAGGAATTAGTCATACTTAAAGCTTGAAATGCTTTATTATCACATAACATTCTCTTATAAAGTGGTCAATTAAATCTTGAATGAAATCTCTTTGTGTGGCTTGTGCAGCAATGAACTTTTAAAATATAAACTAAATAAACGGAGAACTTCATGTTACTTTTTAAGTGCATAACTATAGGGACTCTCTTTGAACATTTTTACAAAAAAAAAACAGTACAAATAAACAACAAAAACACTTACAAACTTATGTAAAAAAAGAAAGTGCAAAACATTACTCCTCCCCTCAAAACTGTTACTTCTTTTTCCAGGTGTACTTCTTGTTACTCCTTGCAGCACTGAGTAACTCTTTGTCTTTCAAAGCGCTGTTGTAAAACTCTGAACAGGACTGCTCAAAGTTGAGAGTGATCAGCAGCTCACTTCTCATGAGCTCTGTGGAGCACCTATTCCTGCAGTCACTCCATTTGTTGGCCATTCTGGAGAAGATCCTTTCCACACATCCAGTGGATGCTGGGATGCTCAGGATGTGTCTGGTGATAGACAGCATGTTTGGCAGGTCAGCTACTCGAAAGAGAGCCACCAACCTGGCAGCCACACCTTTGGACTTCCATTCATCTTCAGCATCTTCTTTGAGCTTCTTCAGAATGGGTTTTGCTGTGGAGCATTCATCATAAAGTTCATCCATGTTGACTTTATGGATGACGTTGAGCTTGGTGGTCACCCTCTCAATGTCAGTAAAGGTCATGGTGCCATGGTGCAGAGAGAGAGGTTGCAGTGAGAACAACCAGTAGTCTTCCGAAAAGTTGAACCATTTCTCAACATATGAGAGTGCTGTGTTGAGGAATACAGTAAAATCTGCCCTTGCCATGTCAGCATCAAGTGGACGGAGACGCTGCAGCTTCAATTTAGTTAAGTAGCCATAGAACTGTTAATCTCGTCTCTGTGTGAGCTTTTGCTTGAAGTTTTCCATGATGGAATATAACTCAACACAGGTGGTTTCATCACTCTCCAGCTTCTTTACAACTTCCTCAAAGAGAGAGAGGATATTATTGCAGAAAAGAAGGTAAACCTCCACAATGTCTCCATCTTCCTCAGTTGAGTCCTCACTGAAATTGAACAATGCTCGAAGTTGTTTGGGACACTCCTCCCCCCAGGCTGATGAAGTACGATTTCAGTGCAATCCAGGTTTGCATTAGCCGGGTGATGGCTGGATCAAGGGAGAGCCACCTGGTTGTGACATGTCGCAGAATTTCCTGGAACGCAACATCACAAAACCTACAAAACTCTTTGAGTGATTCTCTTCGTTTGGCAGATGTGGAAAAGAAGGCATAGACCTTCAGCACAACATTTTCCACATCTACAGTGAGCTGGTCAAGAGCATGCTTCACTGTGTTGTGCACAATATGGGCATGGCAGTTTCCTTGCAGCAGATCTTTTTATTACTTCTTCCAGTTGGTGAAGACAGAGTCTTGAATTCCATAATTCACATTTGTGTTGTCTGCAGTGCACTAAATGCTGTCACATGATCCAACGATAAGCCAAATTTGTCAAGCGACTGCTCAATGAGAGCTACAATCCCAGCAGCGGACTCATCTGCATTTTCAATGAAATCCAGCATTTTGTTGGTGACCCCGCATTCTGGACTGAAGTATTGAACAGCAAGGGGGAACATCTTCCTGTTGCCTTTATTTGATGCATCTGTCTGAATGGAAAATGGGAGGGGTTTATCTGATGTTAGGGCCTTGAGAACATCAGCCACTGCCTTTGGAGCAAGGACATCTTTAATCACTGCCTCTGCCTTTGTTCTCCCTATACATTTTTTTTACAATTTTTGAATCCAGGAGAACCTTTTGATTCAGTTTATGTGCACAGTCAACACTGTTGTAGCTGAGGTTGTGTCTGACTGTGTGGTACACCTGTGTCACCTCAGCTGCGGTAATATAGAGAGGAAGAGTGGGATGACATTGTTGATTAAATTGAACATTTGTCTGCTCCCTGTCTTATGACTTGAAAAGAAGTCAGGTCATCCAAACAGTTAAACCACACTAATAATATAATTGATGTAATGATCACTGAACACTGCATTCCTCAAAAATATAAAAATTGTGACACAGAATACACAGAAAGCTCTACAAACATTTTTAATCTAGGAAATGTATGTATATTAAAGAATAAAGGTTTTCTTTTAACAAATGTATTTTTTTATTTATTAACTGTTAATCCATTAGTATGATTTGTTCTTTAAATGGCCATATATAATATTTATATACTTCTGTATATTAAATAAATGGTCGTTCATTTGACTTTTAAAACTCAACATCCTAAACAATCAATCAAACCACAACAGTTTACTAAAATAGGCTCTGCCCATGCACTGCGATGTTCTGGCAAAAGCACAACCAGATAGGAAATCAATCACAACATAATGTCCCATACCGTATCAACCTCAGGAGATGATTGGGGTATGAAGAACTGTGACACTGACGCTTGGGTCTTCTGTGATCTTTCGTGTCTGCAGTGTTGCTCTCCTGTTGCATGCTGTCTGATGTCAGACAGCCCACCGTGCGCCACTGAAAACACTCGTCGACATATTTTACAACTTGCCTTGTAAACATCTCCATTGACGCTGTCCAGCCAAGGATGTGCGTCTTCCCACTCACGTCCGTACTTCTGCAAGCGTTTACGCTTTTGAGGACGTGGTGGAGTACCGGGTGTAGCGGGCATTTTTAAAAGGCGCGGGTTTTGTGAGCAGCGCCGGTGTGTGGTGTCTGTCGCTAGGCAACCGCGACCACCACACGCATGCGCAGACACACAGATGACCGGAGCGGGTCTTGCGTAGATCCCGCCGCGACAATTTTGCTGACCGTAGTATTCCCTGTGTTTTGTTTTGATCATTATTGTTAGATTTAGTATTTGTGTGTGTGACAGACATGTGTATTGGACATTTATGGAAATACGGAACAAATTGCGTCCCGTATTGGTTCAATACGGGACGCAACATTTAATTGCCAAATAAGGGACGATTCCGTATTTTACGGGACGGTTGGCAACCCTACACAGCTGGCCTGGTATGGAATAGTATGTAAGGCTGCTGTATATAAAATACAAGGGAGCCGTGTAAAGTAATGTAAACATCTTATATTCCTTTTACTACAGACATACTTTAATATTTATAACAACTCCACACATGAATTAGCCCTTCATGTTGTATGAGGTTTTGTTTATACTGCAATAACAAACGAAGGAAACCGATCATCTGGGATCATCTCAGTCCAATTTAAACCCACAAGGCGCTGAGTGTAGTGAGGACAATGATACGTGTTACAGCCTCTCCGAAATCAAGCTCACGCGAGCAAACAAAGTCATCATTAGCGGCCTGTTATGTTGACCATAATTTATTCCCAACAGAGCGAAACGCTTCAGTACAGGTGCACGTGGTGCCCGATGTGCAATGAAAGCCATGTGATTATACACTGACACGCGCGGACCAGCGCTCAACCCGAAACGCCTGATAAGACTTGCGTGGGGGAGGAGGGGGAGGGGGAGGGGGGGGGGGGGGGGAGAAGTTGCATGCGAAAGTTGAGATGAGGATTTTTTTTTTACATTTCAGATTTTTCTTCTTCGGTGGGGCTTACACCAGCGTCATTAGCATATCTCCCGTCTCCCGTTGACTGTAAATTGTGCGGATGTAGCCGTGCGTTGGGCAGAGGTGCTGGGCAGACGGGGCTGACTGTATAAATAAACAGAGCCTGTCTGAGGGCAACGCAGTGGCCCCCACCTGCCAGCCATCAATCAATATTACAGCGGCCAATGGCAGACCAATCGCCCTTTTATAGGCCTATGAAATGATCAAACATCTGCTCATAACGGTGCCTCATACTCATGTGCATTATACATATCATGTCTCATAACCCCGCGTGCAATCGCGCTACATGTGGAAAACAACAAAAAAAAAAGATTTTCTTTTGCATGTGACGTCTTTAATCGGAAAAGCACCGATCCAATCGCTGTTGTTTACTTGAGCGCTTGTTAGTAAACGCTTTTCCCGCCATGATCTCTTGGAAGGCAGGAACAGCCAGTAACACAAACAAGAGCACAGCAGGTGTCTCAGGGCTCAACAAACAATCTGGATCAATAGGGTTAAGAAAAAGGGAATTAATTTCTGATTAGACCCCGCTGTTCCTCTTGTTGCTTCGCCCATAACGGCGCACAAACAAACACACAGACACACACACACATGCACGCTCACGCACGCTCACAAGTGCAGACGCGCACACACACGTATTTAACAGAGTCGGCGAGGCCTCGGTGAGACAGCATGCTCATTGAAAACACTCTCTTTTTTCGCTTCGACTACATGGGCGTGCACACGCAAACATACCAGAACTTCAGGCCCTGATAACTCTCTGACAGTACGGGTGGACAAAAGCTTTAGAAAGCTTTGTCCGTGGGGAGCGGGAATGAATCCAAGTGTTCCAAGGTTAATGGTGGAGCGAAACAAAATGGATTCCATGCCAGCAGCACGTTGACAGGTGATTTGACATGAGCGAAGGTGGGCCATCAATCTATCGCTGACCCCCCCTCCCCCCTGATTCCCCAACCCCCCCTGCCCTGCCCTGCCCTGGCCTACCCAGCCCAGGCAGCTAGGGGTGCAAGGTGGCATGTCACCCCTGACCCAGACGGCTCTCTAGATGGCCCACCTGCTGTCTGCCATAAGCTCCCTTCATGCCGTAGAAGACTCCCAGGCCCCTCCATGCTTGGCTGGAATCATTGGCTCAAACTGTGATTGGAAAATAGTGAACTGTGGCAGGTGAGGGTGAGATAGCGAGGGTTTATTTTTTTGCCGATTTCATTACATTTATCGAATTATTTTCTTCTTCCGCAAAGCCATTTTTTTATTATCTTGAAATGGCTTCAACATTTATGGTGAAAATAGTTAGGGCGATGCATCATTTTGTGTTTGCATGCATACCATTTGAAGTGTGTGTTTATGTGTGTGTGTGTGTTTGTAGGCATGTTTGTACATCTTTATGGAATTAATTTTGAGGCTTTGCATGTGTGTGTGTGTGTGTGTGTATATATGCATACACATCCATGCATACATGCATGAGTGGTGGTTGCACGTAAGTGTGTTAATGTGTGTGCATACACTCTCCCTTTTTAACTGTGCCCTAGGGGATGGAGGGTGGTGATGGTTTGGGGGGGGGGGGGGGGGGGGGAGGGAGGCGCTCTGTGTTTCGTGGTTAAACCTGACAAATCGGACCTGATAAATTCTCTGTCACAAATCCCCTGGAGCGGCCACGCTTGTAGGCACAAAAGCAAACATTTCCTTTTCTGATCGCGGCGGCAAATCCCTTTCAACGTCCCCACCTACAGACCACCCTCCTCCCTGGTCCTCTCTGAACCCGGCTCCACCACCACCAGCCAGCCATTTGTCACAAAGTAATTATAGAATTATCGATTGGCAAGCAATTAACACCTTTTTCTCTTCCCCCAGCCCTTCCTCCCTGCTCCACCCCCACCCCCCCCCACCACACACAACCCCCACCCCCACCACCCGCTCCACCCACAACCCCCATCTTTTAATTTGAAGACAGAGTGAGAGAGAATAAGCAGGGGGAGGTGGTGCTGGTGGTGGTGATGGTGGTGGTGGTGGTGGTGGTGGTGTTGGTGGTGGTGTTCGGGGGGGGGGGGGGAGTGGGGTGGAGGAGATGAGGAAGGAAGGAAGGATGTGGTGCTGGTGCTTGGGAGGGTGTGGGGGGTGGAGGGGTGGAGGGGTGGAGGGGTAGGGGGGGTGGAAGTAACACATTTAATCCCGCTGGCATTTCCCAGCGCTACTCAAATTAATAGGGCGTCAGGGATAAAAAAAAAAAAAAAAAAGCGTTTCACTTTTTCCTCCCTTTTTCCTCCCCCCCTCGCTTCTTTCTTCTCTTGTCTCGCCTACTGATCTATCTTCTAACGACAGCAAGCTGCTTAGAGTATAAAGATGCACACTCCATTCTGCCAGGGACTGATGTCACAGTGTTGAGTGCTAAGCACACACACGCGCGCACGCACACACACACACACACACACACACACACACACACGCACAGACACACGCACAGACACACGGCGAGTTACTGTTTTACAGGTGAACCATTGTAATACCGATGTATGGCGCATCATGCTTTCGATTTACAATCCACCCCCCCTGCTCATCCAATACGGGTCGACGACATGTGATACGGCCATGTTGTTGTGATCGGGCTCCGGGAAAAAGATAACAACCCCTTAATGTCTGTGGGATAACAACACTCGGGTGGGTCGGGGTCCAAGTCGTAATTGCTCTGGCAGGCCTTAGCTCGACTTCTTCCTTCTCCGTGTCTCCGCTGAGCTTCCAGCTGCCACCCGGTGGTTGTGGTCCAGATGGACGTGCAGAGGTACGCTACGAGAACCTCCGGCTGGCAGCTGTCGGAGTCACCATGGATGTCATGGAACATCACTTTGGTAACATATGGACAAAGACAGGGACAGGGGACTGGATTCTCCTTCTGGCAATTTGGATAAGGTCTCTTCTCCTGCACCAGCTTTGTTCTCTCACCCTCTGGTTCTCTTGCTTCTCTCGGGTTATCTCTCTCTTTCTCTCTGGCTCTCTGTCTCTTTCTCCCTCTCTCATTAGGTGAGTGCTGCAAGCAGCTCTTATTTTTCCTGACTGTTTTCCCGCCTTCCTTGACTCTCTTTTTAAACCAGCTGAAACACGTTACCCTGATTAGAGTACAAGGCTACAAGGAGCTCATATCAACATTCCTACTAATGCCACATGGACACATTGCATCACTCAACCCAAACAGTCCAGACGACTTCATAATGGGAACATTGCCATCTCAGGTCTCGAGGATCTTTCATTTGGTGCTAAGATAAGTGAGTTTAATGTGGACTTTCAAACTGTACATCAGAACCTAAAGTGGGTCGCTAGTCTGCGTGCACTGTGTTCCCAGACAGTGAAAGTACCAATAAATATTAATGAGCCTGCACCCCGGATAAGAGACCAGATTTCTCATTTGGGTGCTGGGCTTGGAAATCCAGGCTACATCACTAAGGTGGAGGACTTAACTTTCCTCAGGTCTCTGAAGTCGAAAGCAGAGCAACTCTCTCTCTCTCTCTCTCTCTCTCTCTCTCTCTCTCTCTCTCTCTCTCTCTCTCTCTCTCTCTCTCTCTCTCTCTCTCTCTCTCTCTCTCTCTCTCTCTCTCTCTCTCTCTCTCTCTCTCTCTCTCTCTCTCTCTCTCTCTCTCTCTCTCTCTCTCTCTCTCTCTCTCTCTCTCTCTATATATATATATATATATAAACACTATAGGCCCTCTGCTCCGGGCCTTTCAAATCCATTTTAAGAAGGTCTTGCAGCCGTAGAGGAACTGTCCTCTTTTGCTGTGGTGTAGTGTTAATCAATAATCTCACTGGGGACGTTATTCAAACACATATGAAGCAGGGGTCCGTCCTGGAAGACACAGGGATATTGACCTGTTTATTTTTCCCTGCCCTGAGGCCCGTCTGATTTTCTCAAAGACAGGGGCACCCAGGAGGTAGGAGACATCCATGTTGTGGCCCCATAGTCTTGTTTGTTTGTCCAGATTCCATTTGCGGCTGAATGGAGCAGTCCTGCTTGGCTTTAGTAAGCATTTCGTTGCAGAATGCCTACTTTTGATTGCCATTGGTTTCCATCATGTGGATGACATTAAAACAATAGATCTACCAACAAAAATACCACCATTCAGTTTGTCCTCATGTGAACAAGGTGTAAAAAATACAACACTACAAACTTGTAGATAAGTACCATGATGGTGGCTTTTGTCACACGCATTCATCATACCATCTACCATGATGGTTGCAGTCCATTACCATCAGAAATGCACTTTTATACTAAATACCTTTCTGCATGTCACACCACTGATGTTCTTCTCCGTTATCTAGTCGACTCTTTTTTTATCCAAATTGACTTTCATGTCATTAAGGAAAGCAGAACCGTGAGACGGTTGCTACCCACCAATACCCTTGTAGTATCATTCTGTGGCGTGTGATTCATTACTGGCTCCAACAGGTACACGGGCCGACCCATCGACGTCCTTATTGTTTATTGGACAGTGACACAGCCCCGACCCAGGGGAAGCGCGCTCAACAGTGATTAGGCGAATCGTGTGCGAGAGATAAGCATCGACGTTGATGCCAGATTAGGCTGTCACTTTATACCGCGTTGCCCTCCCTTTTGAAACTACTCCGTGATTTATCAGCGGCAGTAAAAAAAAAGAAGGGAATTTCGGGTTCCATGTCTGGGGTCAAATATATCATTCTCTCGTTGGAATCGTCCTAATGAGGAACGGATTACTGTCTCGTATATAACCGAGGGGGCTGGGCGGGGGGGGGGGGGAATAGCAACAGTTTGGTCCTGGAGCAGGTTCATAATTGAGCTGTGGGGGCGGGTGGGTGGGTAATGGGTACCGGGGGTCTTGCTGGTGGACAGAAGGGAGGGCCTCAGCTGTGGTCTTGTTCCCAGTAGGGCGAGAACCTCGGAGCGAGAGGTGGACACCCCTCACCGGTCGGTGGTCCCGCCCCTACACTCCTCTTCCAGGGCCTTATTTTCCACATGATTAGCCCACCACCTGTTCCCCGGCTGGCCCTTGGCCCCTTGGCTCTTCGCGACACCCAGCCTCTTAGCACGGGGAGGTTTTAAAAAAGGAGGAAACCCCATTATTTGCGATGGTTGTACAATCAATATGTTCTTTATATATTTGTATTTGTTACATTTATGTTTTTATCATTTCAAAAATAGCCACTCTCAAAAGCTTGCATTTTGATTATTGACATTACCTTGTTTGTGGTAATTGGGAAAATCCTTTGCCTTACTCCATTGTGATTGAGGTTTGGCTCGTTACTTAGTGGCCACTGCATTTTATACAGTAGAATGCAGTATTTGTGTCCATACAACAAACAGATCATTTCACAAACAGTACTTGGGCTTCTCTCCATGGCATGAAGCAAAGCGTACTCGCTGTAGTTCTTTTAGGCATCAATGGAAGGCACTGTTTGCTACGGAATATGTTGCTTTGAGACTTTGGCTGCTTCTACTTCTGAGTTCAACTGATCCTGATTAAAGGGATTTACATTACATGGTTCGTTTTGTCTGAAAGTTATTAATTAACCTCATTAAACGTAGTTCTATGTAAAATAGTTAATCCTATACACGACCACTAGACCCTATAAAGATGTCCTTTGGAATGTCAGTATAGCACGGTAGCCTATATGATCACACCGTGGAGAAAAGAAAAGGCAAGAGGCATTAATAGAAATGTTCCCTCCATCTAAATGTGTCTAACGCCATCACCTTTACCCCCCACATCATTCCTTGCAGTTCACCTGCGACGGCTCGGAAAGCCGGAGCACATTAAAGAAGGGATTCACGCAGAAGTGCCCCCCCGTCCCTCCGATTATCCACCTGTTTGAACCTGTTGTAAGATCCAGGGTGACGTGCTGCGACACATGGCGCTCCCCTCTCCCCGCCTCCCCTCTCCCCTCTCCCCCCTCCCGCCGCCGCCTCTGCTGCTAATACATTTATACTGGGTTAGAGGGGAGGCGATTGGTCTTGACCCATACTGCCCCCCCCCCCCCCCCCCCCCTCCCAACAGCTCTGGCCATCTGTGTCGATGGAGTTCAGTGACAAAAGAGAGTAAGCGAGGAGCAGCGGAGGTCACACTAGCTCACAGGGGGGGGGGGGGGGGGGGGGAGAGAGAGCCGTGTTGTACTAAATAAATAAGTAAAGTTCTTCATCCCAGAGATGAGTGGTCATTGGGTGCGTTGTATCAGAGGCTGTGAAGGACAATGACCGACCCGTGTCTGTGTTTATATACAGTGGTCTGCGCAGGGTATTCCGACTCTCCAATTCCGACTCTTGATCAAAACACTGGCACTTCTGTAAGGTTCATTAAGTGGAAGGCAATCACTCGAGGTTTCTGCACTCATTTGCCATTAAAAACAGAACAAATTAGGCAGCAAAGTAGCTAGGCAAAGAAATAGTCAAGAATAACCCATGTAACCATTTCTGCAAGCGATTCGGCGACATAGCAATTAAAAGTGGAGATATATTTACAGTCTCCAAAAACCAAGCGGATATGATGGAGAACGGGTCATTTGCCAAGCTTCACTTGGCAGTTCGGCAAAAGCCACATAAACACATTCTATTAATTCTCATGTCCGAATTTAACCACAAATGGAGAAGTTGCACAGTAAAAATGTACAAGAAGAGAGAGCAAAGAGATTAAGCGAGAGAGAGATAGAGAGAGAGGGGGAGAGAGAAGAACGAGAGACTAGAGAGAATCTAGAGAGAGAGAGAGAGAGAGGGGAGCAAGGAGTGAAGTTTTCCAAGTCTTTGTCCCTCCTCAATTTGCATGCCTAATGAAGCTGAGCGGAGTTAATAGTGGGTGTAATGACATCTGACTGGCTGGGCTGCGGGCTGCCGAGGCGGGATGGGGCCCTGAATGGCCAGCCGCAGAGCGTGATGGCCCACCGTACATAGGGAGACGCTGGAGGGGGGTGTGTGGGTTCAGCCCGGTGGAGGCGGAGAACTGATGCTTGCTGTTAACTGGACTTTACTATAAACACTGTTGTGTTATGAGCTACATTCAAGCAGATGTATTCACATCCACTCGGAGATGAATGTAATGTTCGAGAAACAGGGACTATGTTGTAGCACAGGGAGGACAAAATGGGGCATTTCAAACACAAAAAACACCCTGGGAATTATATGAATAATAACAACAAGAGTGACATTCGTGCCACAAACTGAAATGACCCCAACGACCTTTAACTCCCACTTAATGAGTATTTTGAAAAATTACTTTCATTAAGTTTCGTCGTCTGTATATTCCTGCAACCTTTGGTGGGCAATTTCTCCCTCCACGTTGTAACTTCCCAGTGGTAGCCACACTGTTCTGTTTGTCAGACATCATCATACAGATACAGTGAATTGTAACTGAGAGATTGTGTTGTTCCTCCCAGGAAGGATGGCTGTGTTTTTAAATGTAAGGCAATTATGCAATAAATATTCCTTATGGTCAATTGTACCGTTGCACTCTAATTGGATTCCAGAAGTAAAGGTGGACCAATCTGACTCATTCTCTATTACGGCCAATAAGTTCCATTTCCTACATGATATTTTTGCTTTGAATTGCCCAAAGCAATTTAAACCGTACCTTAGTTTTGAGCGACTGCCAATGTGAAAACCTAATTTGAGAACAGGGGCTGAATCAATAGACTATAAGACTTGGTACAAACTACAAAAAGTACACAATACTACATAAAAATGTCGGTTAGGTTTAAAAGGTATATGATAGATGAAAAGACCTGGAAATAATGTGTGATTTGGCATATTAGACAAAAATCCACAGCTGCGCGCATCTCTTTTTTCATAGCATCTTCAAGTTGATGTTTTCTCCTGTGTTTTTGGCACATCTCAGATAAAACTCAAGTTGGCACCATCAGCTTCACTGGCGGCTGTGCCAATACTTCTGACGCACGCACGCACGCTCACACACACAAACAAGCACACACACAAGCACACATCCTGATGGCCACAGATGCATTGGTGACCAGCCCCTCTCTCTCCTCCAGGTGTTGCTTTATAGCGGTTTCACTTTGAGCCTGACTCCATCTGCCACACGCAGCACGGGAAAAAAGAAAGCCTGCTTCTGCTGTTGACACACACACACACACACACACACACACACACACACACACACGCACCCACGCACACATGTGTACATGCATGTGCACGCACACACACACACACACACACACACACACACACACACACACACACACACACACACACACACACACACACACACACACACACACACACACACACACACACACACACACACACACACACACACAGGAATACTGTACAAAGAAACATTTATAATGTCCTTGATCACTACAGTGCACCCAATATCTTCTTTCTTATTAAAATGATGTTCCTTAATAAATTGTTTTTCTTTATGGTTGATAGATTTACATCATCCACTAGTATATTCTCAGTAATTGCCTCTTTCTACCTCATATCATGTGATGCCTTTCTTAACTCATTTTGATTTCAATACTATAGAAAGTAAAGTACAACCAGCTACTTTTATGTTCATTTTTCATGCAGGATATTTTTCATGTCGCCTTTTCTTTCCATAAATCCTGATGCCTTACTACAATTATTCATACCGTTGGACTATAGGCCTTGCAGAGAGGGCACACCCAACCAATTCAATATTATCTAAGAATATTGGTCAATCCTGGTCTGCTAGTTTCATCCCTAAGAATCAGGGACATAACCTTCTAACTTTTACAGCGCTTCTTTTTGAAATATCTACATTATGTAGCATATTTATCTACACCTTTGGAAGTAGTATAAACCTCTTCTTCTGTTAAATCTCACAAGGTTGTTACTTTCCTGTTTCCGGGCTCGATGAGATGAAATATTACTTTTTCCAGGGATTAATCAAGGTCCCCATTAAAGTGTCAGGTGGGAGCTAGCATACAATGGCCCTGCCCGTAAGATTCCAGGGTATTTGCCTCTATAAAAGAGGCAGGGCTCAACAAGCCATTGTGAGCATTTCCAAGTACCATACATTCACGTGTAAAGCAGCAGGTGACCAGAGGTGAAAGGTCTGTTGCAAAAAGAAGAGGTATTCTGATAAATGAATGATTTGTGGATATTAATATGCTTTCTGTCCATAGTGTTATGTGACATGGCAACAAGGCCCATGGACCAATGTTAAATGGTAAAATGGGAACACTGGTGGGTTTTCAAGGTTGTTTTCCAATGACCATTGTAACTTTTTGTCATTCTTTGGATTTCAGATTCAAGCACAAATTATTGTCGTTGTTCATGGTTAATTAATGTACCCTTATTCCAAAGTGTTAGGATGGAACTGCATCCATTGACCGCTGAATTCCTTGAAAAGTGATTTCCTTTTCTGACAAAAACGTTTGAAACTAGATATCATTAATATCATTAATAATATATAAGTACTACGCTACCATGAGTATTTTTTGGAAATTTAGAGCATCCAGTCAACACCTGACAATCATGTTTTTTTTTGTATAAAATCAACAATTAATTATGGAAGCAAGTAGTGTACACAATTCTCACACTATTACAGCCTTCTGCCTTCCTGGAACGCATTGAAGCACTTGGTCGCTTCTCTCGAATCTAAAGCCATAAAACGCGCCAAACGCCTACTGTCTTCCAGTGAGCACTTCCAGTGATTGATATTCTGTGTAATCTGTCTCTATCACAATACACAGCACTCAAACTGTATTTGATGTGCATTCTGTCGATATGAAATCAACAAAAATGGCTTTACGGAAGTCCAATTTGAAAAAGCATTTGGCTTGAATATGTATTTAACTTCATCAGCTTTTGACATGAAGCATGTAGTAACCAGTTAATCAATGTTTCCCATCTATTGTCTTTTGCTGCCAGTGTTCAGCATGGTGTGGAGGACACAAAACAGTCGGTGCACTCTGAAGTGCTAATGATTTATCTGATTAGAAGGTTTGGTTCAAGCGGACAAAAAACGTTCAAGTTAGGTTTAGCTATTAGGTTTAGCTTAATAACCTAATACCTCAACTTCACCATCTCTAATTAATTAAAATTTGTTAATTTTATGATCTCATGGTGCTATGTGTTAAAGATATTTGTGATGGGTGTGAGGTGTCACATTTGAACTGCTTTACACAGAGTGGCGTTATACTATAAGTGTGTGAATCCAATTATTATATCAAAATGAATCACTGCCTCGACGGAGCTCCCCACACTCATACACTGTGGTGTCATACTATAGTATAGGTGTACGAGATGCTTAACCTTTTCTCGGACCCGGCCATCAACATCACCTGTTGCACCGACAGAGCTCGTATACTAAAAGGCACGTTGGCATCAGTGGAAAGTTATCAAACTGTTTGGCAGAGACTGGCAAAAACATAGGATGATACTCCTGTTTTCTCTAAATAGTGGTCTTATTTAGCCCCAAGGTTTTTTTTTCTTTCATAATAATAGTTGTGTCCTTGTTTTCAAAACGGCATAATGTTGCTGAATTTAATGTAAAAATCGGATCAAACTGAATTGCACTATTGTTCATTAACTTGATGTTGAATGTTTCCCTAAAATGAATCCACTTTTAACTTGAGCAGTCTTTTGAGAGTCTTCAGAGTTGTGTGTCTTTCTGAAGGAGAATCGGCTGAGATTCTGCACGTCCAGGGGATTGGTGGGGTTGATTCAAGTATTTGTCCCTATGGTGCCTGAGCAGATTAACTTCACCAACCTGTAACCAAGTTATTATTTACATGACAAATAATTACTATCAAGTATTGGGTAACCTATTGCAACAGGTTTTTGCCCATGATTCGTAAAGTGCCTTCTAGCGTGCAATTAAACACCCTGGTTAAATACGGCAAAGACCCCATCCCCAACTGCTGGAAAACATCTTACGGGGAAACACTAAGGCCTAAGTTTCTGCACACAAGTAAACCGGTATTGGCTTGTTTAATGATTATCATCTTAATCCTGATAAATCGGGGCCCGGCTGAACACGATAACTCAGTTTGCACGCATAGCTGTACCTGAGATCCCAGGCACAGGCCTCCGCTTAGAAAAGCATTGTTTATGCCCCCCGATCCTTCATCCCCCCTGCAGGTAATACAATAGTGTGAGATGCAGACACTGGCATTAGATTAGTGTCTAAGAGTGGAGGGTGGGGTTTTCCACAACCACAACACTTGAATTTTAAACCGGTTCTATTTATATAACATTACAATCTTCAGCAGGCCTAGATACGCACAGAGCCATGCAGTCAGAAGAGCAATGTGTGTCCTTGTTTGCTGCATGTTTGATAATCTAATGAGAGGTTAAAACGTATTTAATCAGTGCCTTTGCAAGAGTTTTTAATAAATAAAGTTTAATAAAAGTTTAACACATCTGGATGTTGGGACCCCTACAAAAGGCGCACATGATTAATGTCTTTCTTGTAATTAGATGTAAGATATTTGAAATAGAAACATTTGCATGAATCGCCGGCAGCTTAATATCTTATTCTAACATCTTATTACTTTTATAACCAGCTTTATATTATATATAAGCTGACAAGTTTATAGATTCATTCATTTCATGATTATCTGCATGTCCAGAAAAAAATACTTGTGGTTCCCTTCTCTCCTGGTGCTGCTATAGCTTAGTGTGGGGTTGGCAGGGCACAACTGATACTCAATTATATAATATAATATAATATAATATGATTATTTGTTTTTTTCTGTTAATATCGGATGACGGCTATTTCTTTCAGCTCCAACCTCAATATCAAGAAAATCGTCGCTAATTTATTCTGGCGTTTACAGTCATAACATTATTTCGACAGATATTATACACATCGGCAGACATTTGTGAAGAAGCACTTGTAAATTGAGGCAACAGAGGCTCTCAGACACATTTTCACATTTCCGCCATATAAAGGGAAATAGTCTAGACCCAACTTCAGCAAAAAATGTCTCAGTAAATGCTGACGAGTAGGCCAAATTATGTTTAAACAATAACATCAAACAATGTGATTGGACACATTGAAATATGAAGCCATTTAAATAACACAATAGGATAATTTGCATTGTAAAAGCCATAAATTGCTTTGGCATGCATTCAGCATTATTTTCATTTCTTATATAAAAAAACGTTACTCAAGTTTAACATAATAAGATGAGATTATATTTGCCCTGCAACATGTTTCACTATGTCAACAAAATATTATAAATAACCATTGCACCATCCGTTAAGTATTTGAGCAAATAGTTCCTAATGTGTTTAAACACAAAACCCTTCAGCTCTTTTCCCCTGAAGAGCCGTTCCCTTCATGGACATAAATAAAGTTCTGCCAGGAATCGTTCATGTCATAGAAGTAACCATTTATTGCATAAAATGGTAATACAATTTATTTTGGCGGAATGGTTCCAGTCTTTTCTGGTGCTCCCTGCTGTAGGATTTAAAGCATGCCATACAGAGGGCAGATACTGAATACCAACAGCATACAAACATATGACAGCAGGGAGCACTATACAATCCCCCATGGGGTACACATCCGATATCTCATCCCATAGGTGACATACCATACAGAGCAGAACTAAAGCGACACTCTGCTCAGCACACTTAGCTTTGCAGTGTCTGTGTTTGAGATGGAAGGTCTTAAATGTACCGCCTATGTACCTCTGATGACACAAGACTTGAGTGACTCGCCAGAACTAGTTACGCCCATACGTGAGTTGTAGAGGATAGAGTTACATTCATAATACCAGGACTGGTTGGCTTGGCATGTAACATTCGGCAGTGGTTTGCCTCGACCTTGGACATATTTTATAATTAAGGCATGCTTGCGACCGCCTCCTGGGACTGTCTTTCTGGCCTGTCCCTCACACACACACACGCACACAGAAGTCCCTGTGCACAGTGGGCCCTTGAGTTCAGTCTAGTCACACACAAATGAGAAGTGCTCTCCATATCTTTTTCATAAAAATACATATTTATACGAAGAAAATATAAATAAATATTTGTATATTTTTCATATAAATATGTATTTTCATGTCCCAATGAGGATGAAATGTATCTGATTATGCAAAATAAAAAAGTGAATAAATTATAAAACAGCACCCAGATCATGCAATTTCAAATGTTGAGCAGGTTTCAACAAGGTTTGGCGTTGTAAATTGTTGAGAGCAGATGTTATTTATTTTATTTTATTTATTTATATAGCACTTTTTTATGCTGTTAAATCAAGGGATTCGCAGGTTTGTTAACTCCTTGTATTCAATATTACAAGCAGATGTTTTTATAGTGGTGAACATGACAATATCACTGTTGCTGATTAGCTCCAGTTAATGTTGTGTCAGGCACTGACACAACACTATTAGTTTTTTATTGATCTTGGATTAATTTGTAATAATTTATAAAGTAATTTATAAAGATATACAGTATTTCCCCTAATAATGCGTTGTCTTTGAATGGACAAATAAGAAAACCATTTCCCAAATATTGAAAGCATTGAATTAAATCAAATTGAATTCAAGCTGACTTTAGGAATTCATTTGAGAGAGTACTCCCATAGCTCCTCATCTACCATCTATCTGAACTAGGGAGCCTTGTGTTAGCGGTTAAAAATAGCCTGTTTTGAAGATAGTGTGACGCAGTATGATAGATTGTCTGTGGTCTTCGCCTCCTCTCCACTGATACAGTATTATATGATCCCTCCGTTGGGTTGAATTTGACTCTGAACGCAGATGCCCTCAGCTGCCCTCCGTTGCATACAACAACAGAGAACAGGGAGTTTCTATAGATAGTACAAGTGCGTAAATACCACGGGATACACTGTGTGGATTTCACATCGTAGCCCACACGTTCATACACGCACACACATCCCAACACACACATTACACACAGACACACACAAACAATACAGATACACACAATACTGAGACAGACACACACACGTGCACACACACACACACACACACACTGTACACACACACACACACACACACACAATAAAGATACACACAATACTGAGACACAAACACACGCACCCACACACGCACACACACACAAACACACACTAAAAATGCACACGCACACACCATCATGGGGAGATGAATAGTTTGCTGTCACTCGGAAGGCTCTTCAGAGGGCTAGTGCCCTGCATGAGGAAAGTGCCAGTCATTAACGTGTGGTAGTGGGGTGAGTGTGTGTGTGTGTGTGTGTGTGTGGGGGGGGGGGGGGGGAGGATGAGCGTATGGGGAGGGCTGGGCAAGGATGAAAAATGAGTTCATTTACAGGCGAGTCCTGTGAGCCGCGTAACATCAGCAGCCTCCCACCCTCCCGCCCCGCCCCTCTCCACACCTCCACCACCACCGGCCTCTCTTCCTTCAATCACCCCTGGAGGACCTGCTGGGCAGGGGGGGGGGGGGGGGGGGGGTGGGGGGTGGCTGCTGGGGAGTTACTCAGCACATTTTTCTCCCCTGGAAAATGTGGCCTCTGCCTGAGAGATAAAGGATATGTAGGGGGGAGGCGTGGGAAGGAGAGCAGGTCTCAGGTTGGCAGCAGGATGTGGGAGGATGTGATGGGGGGAGGAGTGTAGAAATGAGGGGAACATCAACGCAGGTGAAGGCTGAGATGACATCTCTCTCTCTCTGTCTGTCAGTCTCTCTCTGTCTCATATACATCTTTGTGCTGCAACAAACCGTTGTATCAAATAACCAATGAGACGATGAGCTAACAGACAGGAGCTGGCGAGGCGATTTCTTTGTTCATCATATATATAGTACTCAAAAGTTGAGAAAACTAAAAAATCTGCTTGCATCATATTGCCTTGATAATTTACGTTTTCTCAACTTTTTTTTCACGTTGACACTGTATTCCAACTCTGTACCGCTTATTCATCCAATCAAAAACTGGTATTTCCTCTAATATTCGTTTTCATTATATTCGTGTTCAACCAACACCCGATCGCCACTGGGTTAAATCTCCAAAGGTCTGAGCGAGGTGAACGTTTCACTTTCTTTCACTTGATATGTGTTTCGAGTCAACCAATCATGTTGCAGGATCTGGAAGCGCGTGATTTGTGAAGATAAACTCGGTCAGCCCTAGGGAAATGAGTGAAAGTGTCTTCAAAGATTTTCAACATGGTGGCAGCCTGGCCACTGTAGAAATACGCTCATCAAAATCCCCTCCCGAAAGCTTCATCAACAAGCGCAAATTTCTTCGGTAGAGTATCTCCGTAACGAAACAGGAAACAAGGCGTAACTCGGCCCATTCAGTTTCCTGTTCCCGGCCCAATCTCTGCGCCATCTTCCCCCCGAGGCTCTGCTAAGACAAAGTAGATAGACAAGTAAGTAACGTGTACCTGAATCTGTTGTACCTGGATTTGGAGACAAACCTCTCTGGAGTATTGCGTTGGGCGGACAAGTTGGAGGCACCGTGAGAGACTCACAGTGAAAACGTAATCACTGGATCTTCTGAGCTTAGAATGCAGTGCGGTGCAGTTGTGTGTTCTTCTATGTGTGGCGATGTTTCTCTGTAATTTAATTTCATACATCATAAAAGCCACTTTGAGACGTAGTCGGCCTTGGGGCCGCGTATAAAGCCATGAATAAAATTCAGAGCCGTTTTCTCCTTTCTCCTCGTCCACAACGAGTGCATGATTCACCCCGCCCAGTTGGAGGAGTCGAAGCTGCCGGAGCCCTGATTCATTTGGAGCCCGGCCATCTCGGCTACGGCACCCACTAGCACCTACACGCATACACAAGCATAAATACTCATCCATGCATCTATGCATCCACGCACGCATGCACACGGATGTACACACACGGACATAAGCGTAGACGTACACGAACGTTCACACGCAATCCCTTGCAATCCCTTGGTTATGCACACAGCGAATACAAACACAGGTACACAGACACACACGGGAAACACACATAGACACACACAAACACACACAGGTGCAGGCACATGCACAGAAAGATAAACACAGTAAAAGAAAGAGAAAGGCAAAGTAAGAGTCATACAGAGAAGGAGAAACTCATAGTGTGCCGAACAAAGACTGAATGATCAAGCTGTGATTCCCTGGATGGAGACTGCATTTCCACACAAAAAAACATTCACTGACAGTTACTGAACACGAACGTAGGATCCCGTTTCCTTCCCCCGCCACTGACTTAGCTGGGATTTTCATACAGTTTTCATGAAATACATTGAAAAACCTTACGAAATACTTTCAGTAGATCGAAAACTTCCATGTACTGGAAAACTCTTCAACTTCTTGGTTGAGGAGCGTGTTACACAAGACATGTTTGTTGGTTATTTTAAATTAATCAGGATGTGACCTGTTGTTCAGCTAATGATACCCATGCTTTTCAAACAATGGTTTTAAGTGAAACATTGATTTTCATAATCACCTTGCTATTTCCAATGATTTTCTGTTTTCGTTGTCCAAAAGCCAATACTTTTCTTTCCCAGAAACAAGCCAACCTATGTTTATGAGTGAATCCCTCCCCTGGGCTCAGTCATCATGGATGCTGTTGATTTCCTCCAGCGCTGTTTAATTCTTGCTTTCCAATTGGAAGTACACATTAAAAGGTAATGGGCAAGGAAGCTATCGACTATATGATAAATAACACGTGTAAAACTACAGATCGCCTTTTGATTTTCATTTACCCTTCTCATTACTCCCGTGCCTGTTCTCTCCACCTTTTCTTATGGTGCACCACCTCATGCAAACACCCCCCCAACCCATCCCCCCCCCCCCCCCCCCCCCCTCCCCCTCCCCCTCCCAGCCGCCTTAGCGTTGACAAACAATCTCCCCGACACCCAGCATCCAGACTGGGAGTCTTTTCTGCTGGCGACTTCATGGAGTCGTAACTCAGCCCATTTATTTGTGAGCATCCTTCCCTCCCCTCCACCTCTTCTATTTATCTTCTTCCTCATCACATCCACCAGTGTATTTTAATTCATGGTTAGGGCTATGGACGGCGTGGCTCTGGTGGTGGTACTCCTCACCCCCCGTGTGGCGAGGCTGTGCTTGGGCAGCGTTGGGCCGTGCAGCTGTGCCTCTCTCTCCGCCGTACTGCTGGGCTGGGGCTCCTCCCTCCCCGCCTGCCTGCAGCCGGAGCTCTGTCAGCCAGAGGAGCCGGTGGGGAAACGCTGGGATAAATGATTATTTATGATCTGCCACCTCCCATCCTCTCAGCCATCCCCAGGCCCCATTCATTACTGCAGCCGCCTGCCACTGGCGCCGCAACAACCTGCTGCCACGGGGACTGGTGCACGTGCACACACACGCACACGCACATATAAACACACACACAGATATAAACTCACAAACACACATAAACACATACACAAATCCATGAACACATACACAAATACAAACACACACATATAAACACATTCACAAATACAAACGTACACACAAATACAATCACACACGCACAAGTACATACACGCTCATGCACACACGCATGCAATCGTGCGATCACACACACACACATACACACACACGAGTGAAACAACAACAACATCAACATAAACACACACACGTGTGTACACATACATGTGTAAACACGCACAAAAAAATAAATGAGCACACAAACAAACGGATGAATAAAAAAAGTTTGTGCCCACTACTTTTCAACATGATACCCACACCGCCACCATCATGTGAGGATATCAACACACAACTTGCGCGAGGGACACTGAACCAAACCGTATGTCTTAACTAATATACCGGCCCTTCAGGAACACACATCACTGCCATGAAAATCCTTTCTCTACGCCGTTCAGCCTGCCAGTGTAAGTGGCACGCATCTGACAGGCCGTCTGCGCAGTTTGTCGGTCCTCGCTCTGTGCATCACGCCTGTTTTTTCCCCACTGTGCCAAACTTCCAGCAGCTGGACCTCATAAATCCCTTGAAGAAACCAAGAAAGCTCAAGGTAGCTTAAATAATTGATCGCACCGAGCACACAGCCTCACAGACTTGTCTGATATACAACAAAATCGCAATAACATAGAAACCACGGTATGTCTCACTGTGCTTTGTTTTTTTTATGCCAGTCCATGTGTGTGTGTGTGTGTGTGTTTGTATAGTGTGTAGGTGTGTGTCTGTGTTTCATTCTCCTTTCTTTGTGGAGTTTTTTCCTTCTCTTCTAAAACAATAAGCAGAAGAATTGGGAGCTACAAATGTGGAAGAAGGATACGCTTGAATGCACATTCACATAAAACAAACAAGCGTACTCTCCCGCTTTACTCCCTTTCACACACACACACACACACACACACACACACACACACACACACACACACACACACACACACACACACACACACACACACACACACACACACACACACACACACACACACACACACACACACACACACACACAGACGCTCAAAGACATCTCATCATACCAATCTAGATGGCCGAGGGACGGTCCAGTTCCTGAGAGGACCCCCGGCCTGTCAGGGTGTAAGGGTCTGACCACCAGTGTAAAAACGGAGGCTATTTCATGTTATTAAAGCCCCGCGTGACACCTTATCTAGGAGGACCTGAGTTAAAGGCCACTTTAAATGCCAAATACATCACACACACCAAGAACTTGGTAAGAAAATGTATAGATATAAGTCCCTGGGCAGGAGGGATGCGTTCCAGCCAGGCCATTTAGCTTAAAACACACGGGCGTGCGCTGGACGCGGAAGTCGTCCGCTGGGCATTGGAGACGGCGGCCGCGTTCGCCCGTACGTCCAAGTCCCCGCGGATAACTCACACTAACTGTCCACACCTCGCCATTAAACAGAGGAGGGGGAGAGACGGAGGGTGATGAGTATTGAGTAGGGAAGTGGGGAAGATGAATCAATATATCGGATGGTAATACGTAGAAGTAGGGTTGGGGGTTGGGGTGGCTGGGGGGAGAAGATGGCTTCAAAGTGGTGCTCCATTAGGGGGGCCATCAACACAGTGTTCCCCGGGAGGAGAGATTAGGCAGCACACTTATAGTTCTGTCGATGGATGTGCGCTCCCTGCCCCAGGTTCCCACCCAGTGCCCGTTCTCCGGTTCTCTCACCGTGGAACCAGAGAGGGAGCCCAGAACCCAGTTCAGCGTTATTTCAAAGTCGGTGTTTAGTGATATGCAGGTGGGACTGTGTTTGGTGCTTTCTTAACACTTTGATCAAAATTTGCCAGACACTTTTATCCAAAGCGGTTTAGTGTGAATCCAGACACAGGTAATTAAGGAGCAGGGAGGTGGGGTTAGAGGTCTTTTCTCATGGCTGACCACAGGTAAGGTGTTGACATGGTGGAATCAAACCCATAACCTTTCAGCTAGGAGTCTAACAAGCCTAGGGTGCATAGGCTATCGTGTTCTGGGGTACTTTTTTTACTTTACTATTCTTTTGTGCGGTAAAACAATGAGGACTTACAGCCGGAAGCCTTAGGCCTACGCACGTTGCACTCAAAGGCAGGATGGCACCAGCTCGTTTTCTCCTCCACATGAGACATGTTGCTGTTGTTTTTTGAAATGCCGGAGCACAGGAAATGACAGGAAGTTACGGTTGGTTGAAGATATCACGGAAGGGGAATTACACATGACACCCCAACGTCAAAACAAATGATGGCGAGCATAACAGCCTTTGCATATCGAACGAGCTGCAGTACCTGTCCTTTGTCAGTAAGACACCAACACCAACTTTCTTATTTGCTCAGTCTTTTTGTTGAAAAACCTGGATCGTTTGCAGAAAAATAGTCTTAATTATCATTCGGCACGTCAATAATTCTACACAGACTCCCTCTGGCACCACATCTTTCATATAGCCCCACCCCCTCATCCTTTCTCTCAATTTTTCCCCCACTTTTGCCTCTCATTCTCTCTTTCTGCATATCAACACAGCCAGGTCCCTTGGCAACGATGCTGAGCTGCTATGTTACCCCCCCCCCCCCCACACACACACACACCCCCCACCGCCACCAGCACCCCCTATTTCCACCACACACAGGCCAGCCCTGTCCCATTACAATGACAATGAGAGATAAGAATATTTATTACATTGGCGCACCACCACTCCCGGGTTTCTTCCTCTCACCACAACATCTCCCGGGGGGTGGTGGTGGGATGGGGGGGAGGGGGGGAGGGGCGGAGCTCTGCACGATCCCGCTCAAAAAGACCCCGTTCAGCGAACAGAAGGGAACGAAACAAACGCCACTGTCTCCAACCCTGGCCTTGATGTGTTTTTCTCCCCCACCCTTCATCAGCGCAATGAAAGGACGGTGGTGGGCATGGGGGCGTCTCATCTCGCTCCCCTTCCTTCGCCTTCTCCCCCGCACACTCACATCTCTCCACACGGCCTCCCTCCCTCCCCTTCATTTTTAATTTACATCTTTTATTCCGACTCATTTTTTGAAAAACAGAAGGCGAGTTGGCTGAGAGGGAGGGAGGGAGAGGAGAGGAGGGAGGGAGAGAAAGACAGAAAGGGAAGGAGGGGATGGACGCAAATGAACGCGGGAAGCGGGCCTTGTGATAACTGCCGCGCAGAATGGACATCTCCCTTGTTTATTGCGCTTTTGAAATTCAATCCATTGTCTGGGACAGGAAGTGATAAAGGGAGTGGAAGCACAGACGCTCTTATCGTGAAGGCTCAGAGAAAGCAACTTTTTTTTCCCTTCCTTGCTTCTTTTTATTCCTCCAGATGCCTTCGTTTGTTGTGTGCGGAAGGAGGCGGGGGGGGGTGGGTGGTGGGTTGTGGGGAGGGACGTTTGTTGTCTGAGGGGTACGTCTGTTGGGTGCCCACCGTCACGTCCACAATAATGGCTTCAGAGAAATGCATTCCATTCAGCTGATTATCCCGACCCGGCTATGCCACTTAATGTTGTGCTGCAGCCATGTGTGAAGTCATCACATTCATAGACGGCGCTTCCCACAATTGAGATTGGTCACACTTGTCTCATAGGATTTCTGCTCGTGGTGTCATATTTAAGGAATGGAAATGCGCCTTTTTGTTCTCCTGGATAATGTCCGTGTAGAAGTGTCTGTGAGAATTGTGGGGCCCATATTGTCGATGACACTGAGAGACCCAGGACTTGTACGGGGTTGAATTGAACAATGGATTAATAGAAATCAGCAATACATACCGTGTTATGGGAACCAAGGTTAAGCTGGTGCATCCGTCGGCATGACAAAAAACGCTAGGCTGATCACTTGCTGGTGGACCTTAAAGCACCTACATACGACCAGACTTTGAGAGCTGTGGGACCGCTGCAATGCAAGCATTACACCGCTGTCTGTTCTGTGATCGGGTATATCGAAGTTGCTGTGGGTTTCACACTGCATGACTGTTGATATGCGAAAGGGTCTGGAAATTAGAGAGAGGCTGAGGATCCTCTCAGGTCTCCAAATCCCCGGAAATACGTGAGAAGTGACGCTTCCGAAACTATTCGTTTGCAAGAAGCCAGAGTTCCGAGTCGTTTGTGCTTTTATTTGCAGAGAAACAAGGGAAAAAAATAATACTATATGGCGGCGCGAATGACTGGGTTGCGGCACGCAGGAGGGAATATTTGTTCGACATAGAGGTAAATCAGTTATTCTATAATAAAAACGTAGGCAGCTGTCTGTCCGTGATGTAGGATTTTAGAATCCTCCCCACCATTCCCTCTCGCCCAGGACGCATACTATATTCCGATATTCTGGGCCAAGGGGGTCACTCATGACCTCTGCCCTGTTGAGCCCGAGCAACGAAAGGGCCTTATTTGAGACAGCTACGAATCTAGGTTTGGTCACAGGTGTCGGCTTCATTTTGGAAAAGCACGCTCCCTTTACCATTCGCACGCCAGGTTCTTCCGACGAATCCAGTGGAAGCCTTCTGAGTACGACATTGTCAAACTCAAGATGATCCTACGTCTGTTGACTGACGGAGGTAGTGGGCATGTAGGGTAACCCTACATGCCCACTACCTCCGTCAGTCAACGGACGTGGGAAGGCGTGGCTGACTGATGGGGGAGTAGTCTTTGCAGAGGCATCCGTCAGCCAATCAAATCGCTTCGCCGGGTTCTTCCCGCTACTTCCTGCTTGTTGCGATGCAAGATGACCTGCTTTCCCGCTTTCCAGTATCGTCAGAGCCTGAGTCGCGTCACAGTGCTTAAATTTGCATACGTGATCTGATTGGATGACGGATCCGTCGCTGCCGAAAAAGTTTAACATTTTTCAACTTTTTGACTGAGCCGAAGGCTCCAACGGAACGGACGGATCCACAATGCATTGCGCGTCCGTCCCCATTCAAAGTCAATGGGGATCAGTCAACGGACGGAGGTAGTGGGCACGGGGCGTAACTGTCTACTGACAGGGTGCTGAAATGGGCTCCGTAGGAGAGGGCGACGCAGGAATGATGCAGGAAAATGGGGTTATAAAGCGTTAAAATATCTCCCCATCAACAGAATAGCCTACGAAAAGATTAGACTGCAATAATATGAATGCTAAAGATATTAAAACACAATTGATTAGGCCTAGGCTGACATTAGTCCTTGTCCTGAACACACTACTAAATTTTTTCAAGGCATTTTCCCCCCTGAAATAATTACAAAAATAGCTTGTGTGACAACTACATTTATCTTAATGTGCAGCAAAGAGCCGCATGACTTACGTAGAGTAGGCTATGTCTTCTGTCATTGATCAATATATCATTTTAACCACGAAGGTTGAATTAAAATCAGAGTGGACACACCAAGTGCAGCTCGAAAGCGACCTCCCACACAAGAGCAATGGAATCATTTGATTGTAGCCTATTGTATGCCTTGTGACGTGGCGTTTGATCAGCACATTTCGGCTCCGCATGTATTTTTGGAATTTAAAATTGGTTCAATAAATTATGTTGTCGACTTCTAACACGTCTCCATCTTTGCTGTTTAAATCTAACGGTAATCTATATGAGTAACATATCGGAGGTAACCACAGATTTTGGTTGCGAAATGGCTCAAGCTGGGCATTGGTGCTATAGAGGCGGCAATTGACGCGCGTAAAATGCGCACCGCGGCGCAGGTGTGTGGTGGGCTTAAGAGAGAAGGATAGATAGACAGAGAAGGAGAGAGAGCCAGAGAGAGGGAGAAGGAGAAAGAGACACAGATAGAGAGACAGATGTCACAGATCTTTTGGCCAAGAAATGAGAGTTGAGGAAGAAGAAATGTGACCGAGGTCACCGCGGGCAAGAATAATCAAAGAACTCCAGTAGGGGGCGCCAGGACTTTAAAATCACAAGAAGCGCAAAGAGTGACCGTTCTGTTGGTGAGAAATATGTGAAGTGTTCGCTGAATAGTCCTGCATGTTAATTAACGTTTACAATTGAATTTCCCTCACCGAGAATGTTCACAAATCCGCTCACAATATGTTGACAGGACACCGAAACAGCCTGCCCTGGCCATCATATCCCTTCTTTTCCGGGTAGGCTATACTAGGTTATTTCACCACACCAAAAGGAGGCAGCAAATCAGAGCTAAACATATCTATCTGTGTTTCATTTCCAAATGGTAAGAGAGCAACACAAAACAGGTTTATAATATTTGGATGTTTTATTTTCTTTAAATCAAGCAGGTTATATTTCATTAGTTTTTACACAATCTGATATTTGGAGCCATTTGCAAATATGCTCATAAATTACATGATTTGTAATCCTGAACGAAAAAAATCATAAAAGAATGAGGTGGTTAATGATCAATATTGGGATCAACAGTGATCACCCTACTAATGTAGGCATTACATATGCAGGCAGAAAAAGAAAAGTTCCCTTTAAGGTCTCATGTGAAACACCACAGGTCTGAAATACTCAGGAACACATGAAAATGGCACAAAAATGAATTTCACTCCAACCTTTTGCTAAAGAGACGTTGACAGGCCCACAGAGCGCCTGGAGCTCACGGGACAACAATCACATTCTGCTTCATGAAGAGGTCAGATTATCGTCAGACCATAGACATTACATGTAAGGACACTGAACATTTGGCCGGATTACACATAGAAATGCAATCCAAAACCAAATGGGTAAAGATAAAGCCTGTTTATTGATTCGGCAAACAAAGGTTCAAATATCCTCCAAAGCACTTCAAGCCCTCAAAGAATGAAACTCAAAACGTAGATGAGGTAAAAGAAGAAACTTCTAAATTAAAGTGGAGCGACCCAGGGACAAGTCTGGTTTGGGTTCAAGATTATGGATGGTTAACTTTACGTAACGTGTTTGGACAAGCAAGTTTAGGTTTTAGGCAAGCGACTTCAGGTAATAGGCAAGCGACTTCAGTCAAGCGATTTCAGGTATTAGGCAAGCGACTTCAGGTATTAGGCAAGCGAGTACGGGCAAGCGAGTCAAGCTAAGCGAGTTTAGGTTTTATGCAAACGAGTTTAGGTTTTATGCAAGCGAGTTTAGCCAAGCGAGTACAGGCAAGCTAGTCAAGCTAAGCGGGTTAGGTTTTATGCAAGCGACTTCAGGTATTAGGCAAGCGAGTACAGGCAAGCGAGTCAAGCTAAGCGAGTTCAGGTATTAGGCAAGCGAGTTTAGGCAAGCGAGTTTAGGCAAGCGAGTTTAGGCAAGCGAGTTTAGGCAAGCGAGTTTAGGCAAGCGAGTTTAGGCAAGCGAGTTTAGGCAAGCGAGTTCAGGCAAGCGAGTTCAGGCAAGCGAGTTCAGGCAAGCGAGTTCAGGCAAGCGAGTTCAGGTATTAGGCAAGCAACGCGAGTTTAGCCAAGCAAGTTCAGGTTTTATGCAAGCGAGTTTAGGTTTTATGCAAGCGAGTTTAGACAAGCGAGTTTAGGCAAGCAAGTTTAGGTAAGAGAGTCAAGTTACTTTAGGCCTCACTTTATTTGCGGTTAAATTGCGGCATTAGGTTTAGAAAGAAGGTTAAGATCCAGGCTCAGGTTTGCTTCCAGGCTCGTCCCTCTAGCCGCTCCCTATAAAGAGGATTCCCAGCTACCGTGTTAAAATACAACAGCTGGGATTACAGATATGGAGTACAGAAATAAATAACAAAGATTGAGTCAAACGTTCTTCCCCCAAAATGTGGTGCAACATAATGGAGAAAATAATTACTTTCTCTCCATTGAGAGACGTTGGGTCTCTGCACCATGACACCCAGCTGCCGCACATCTGGTCTCCCTTTAAGTCACCTGAAGGAGAGGTCAACTTTATTGAACCTAAGGGGAATGGATCACAAGAAAAGGTAAGAATAAATCAAAGCTAAACATAGAAAGGCTGAAAACAAGCATTGTCCAACATGGGGTTCGGCGATATTTTGAAAGAGCTTACCTTCCATGGATGAGGAGCTGGTTGGTCTAATCACAAGCCGCCTTCGGACCTCCACCGCCGGATCCCCCAGCCGTCCTCCACCGCCGGGACCGTCTCCTCCAGGACCTCCACCGGGCCAACCGCCTGGACCTCCGCAACGTCGCCTCATTTCTTCTGAAATGAGACACACGTTCTATTTGCAACCCGGACATTCCTCCCCGTTCATGATTCACTGGAGAAGAGTTTAGCTTTACTGGATGAGGAGCCGCCACCGCCGGGCCCTCCAGGGAGCCGCCGCCGCCGGGCCCTCCAGGACGCCGCCGGGCCCTCCAGGACGCCGCCACCGCCATCGGGCCCTCCAGGACGCCGCCACCGCCGCCGGGCCCTCCAGGACGCCGCCACCGCCGCCGGGCCCTCCAGGACGCCGCCGCCGGACCCTCCAGGACGCCGCCGCCGGGCCCTCCAGGACGCCGCCGCCGGGCCCTCCAGGACGCCGCCGCCGGGCCCTCCAGGACGCCGCCGCCGGGCCCTCCAGGCTGACCGCCGCCAGGTGGACGCCACCGCCGGGACCTCCAGGTTGGTCTCCACCACCGCCTCCAGGCCCTCCAGGTTGGACCCAACCGCCGCCTCCAGGCCCACCGACTCCAGGACCTCCAGGTTGGCCTCCACCTCCAGGCCCGCCGTTGCCTCCAGGACCTCGGCCGTCTCCAGGCCTTCCAGGTTGGCCGCCTCCAGGCCCTTCTGAAATGTGAGACACAAGTTCCAGTTGCACACTGGAACATTTCTCCCCTTTCATCATGGATGCACTGAAGAAGATGAGGACTTTACTGGATGAGGAGCCGCCACCTGGCCCTCCATGCCTCCCCTTCCAGGTTGGACGCCTCCAGGACCTCCAGGCCACCGCCGCCTCCAGGCTGGCCTCTCCCTCCAGGCTGGCCTCTCCCTCCAGGCTGGCCTCTCCCTCCAGGACCTCCGCCTCAGTCCTTCTGAAAGGCGAATGACACGTTCCATTTGCACACTGCACATTTCTCCCCGTACATGATGCAGATAATCAACTCCTCCTCTGCTTTAGCTCCCACAGATCTCACTGATGCCCTACTGTGCAGTCTTGAGTGAGGTATTATTTAACCCAACAGCCAGCCACACACACCTAGCCTACATCCTGGAGCTGGTCCTAGTGGCTGAGAATGCATCTGACATTTTTCAGAACACCTCAGAGTTGCTGTGGCTGCATGTCAGTTTTAATTCTAAACAATTCACCTGGCCTAGAAAAAATGTGCAGCTGTGTGTCTCACCGTTCTGCATCCGTTGGGCTGCATGGCTCCCGGCCTTCCCTCCACCTGCAGCGAGCGCCTCCAGACGACCGCCATGGACCTCACGGCGAGCACCTCCAGACGACCGCCACGGACCTCCAGATGAGCACCTCCAGACGACCGCCTCCATCACCTCTACTGAAACAAGACAAAATCTATTTAAACAGTGGAGATTTTTTCTCCTCGCTCACTCAGATGTCAATAGCTTATCTTCTCCCATTCTGTGCGTTCTTGAGAAGTATCAATTCCTATAAACTCCCAAACCCAGCCACACACACATCTAATCTTCATAAGGACACTAGTCCTAGTGGCTGAGAACGCTTGGCTAACAAGCCAATCACAACCAATGACTGAATTCCAGTTTTATTCTGAACCGTTTGACCACGCCAAGGAGGAGTTTATAGGATGTGCAGTTCCACGGCTCACCCGTCTGTTCCTGTAGGACTGAACGGCTCCTGGCCACCATCCACCTGCAGCTCCCATCTCCAGACCCGCTCTGTTGAAGCCTCTGGGAGTACAATCCGCTCCTGAACAAAAACAAACCACTGTTCATAAATCATTTGGTACTCTGCAATCCTTGGAAATATTATGAAGCATGAGCTCGAATATAGAAAATGTTCAAATCCTGTATAATGATTAATTGTTGTACAAATGTGTATAGTTCTATTGATTACTTTTTTACGTCTACAACACATTTAATGAATAGTGGGAAACTACATAAGAAAAGTAAATGAATGCGGTTTTAACGCGGTTATATTAGTAAAGCAAGTCTTACCCAAAAAGTCAATAAATGGTGACCACATTTTATTATTAACTATTTAGTGCTTCACTAAATTCCTATAGCAAGTGGAAACGTTACTCTCCTTCATTGGTGATGTTCATGTTCCTCGATATCTTCCAATGGACTCGTTGTGAAATCCTTCTGGATCCTCTGCGTTGAAGTGCGTTGTTCAATTTCCAAGGGGCGTGTCTAAACGGCGCGACCTAAAATGGGTCGATGCTATGCTATTGGATAGGCCTCGACTAATCATAGCATTGGAACGGGTGATGCAGAAATACATATTCCTCAAAATCTTTAAGAGTAGTAGTCGTTCGTTCTTTTAGTGAGCATAGTCTTTAGTTCACTAACTTCCATCTTTGTTGTTGAAACACCTCTACATGTTGCGTATATCCAACCTCACATTAGATAGCCTAAAGGGTTGCTATTGCTCGATCTATTTCGTACCGGGCAGAAAACGTTATATAACGGAGGGACGCCTGACCGCATCTTTGAAGAGCAAATTATATATGAAGTCCGTCTAGTTCCGAAGCTATTGGTGAAATACGCAAAACGAATATTGAAATGTTAATTTTGGCATTTAATTTGCATCTACATTTTGCCAGTGAAGGAGTTTAGGTTTGCCAATCCGAGGTCTAACAGGCAGTAAACATGTTCATTAAAATACAAATGCAAAGTCCACAGAACATACGCGAATAAAAACCACTTTGCACCACCAGCGGTCAACAGCAGCAGCAAGTGTATTGAAAGTAGAAAAGTAGTAAAGAGAAGAATATAATTGGGAGAGTGGTGTGCAAGTCAGACACCGCATCTAACCCAGGACCACCTTGCAGATCACAAGCCGCAAACCTTCTACCAGACCAACCAAACACACATCAACAGGTCCCCAGTCAGTAGGGTCAGTCAGTCAGACAGGTTTCCACAGAAGGGCTCAGTGGGGTTATGGGTTGAGCAAAAACAGAACCCTTTCTTCCTTCCACAAGTTTCCATCCTGGATTTTTCGGACATGCTTCAAGTTATCCGTGGATTCCTGAGGGCAGTGAAGTATCTGCAGAAGGTGACGTCCAGGTCCAGCGGTCTGCCGCATTGACCACGAGATCTTTAACCGAATGGGACCGCCTCTGTTTGTAGTAGGCCTACAACAGTTTGTGTTCAACAGCGTGGAGGTCCTGTAGTTTCCATCAGTTGCTGCAGTTCTTCCATGCTGCTTCCACAGTGAGCAGAGGACACTTCCCAGTGTGGTGGTCGGTGCTGTAGCGGTCCGCAGGTTAGTTAGTCAGTCGATCCCATAGATAAACCACTCAACACAAACTACCACTTCCATCAGCAAATCCACATTAACCTCCAGCGGTAAAACATGTACAATAGAGGAGCGAGAACAGACGACAGGAGGAGATGGGGAGAGTGTAACATGTGCAGTGCTCATGAAGGAAGTACCCCGCGTTACTCACTGCGTGGGTCTCGGTGGCGGGGGGTCCACGTCGGTGGCCACGATGTCCGGATTGTTCAGCCCACGCAATCCAACGCAAAATAAACGATTAACATCCGACACGGTGGGGGCCCTTTATGAGGAGAGGCGGGGGAGACGCAGCTGAAACAAATTAAGAACTAGTGACCAGAAGAACGTGATTGGTTGTGAGCGAGAAGCTCGAGACGAGAGACGGCAAAGGGCATGGCCTGCGTATTGGTTAGAGCAAATAACGTCTGGTGTAATCCATTTGTATGGTACGCCGGTACGTGCTAGTGGTAAACTGCCAATCTCCCAGCTTTCTTGCGGCATTTGCGGAGGCACGTCCCCTTTTGGTCGTCGAAGCTTTCCAGTTTCTCATGTACGCATTTGCGCTTTTTCATGGGCGGCGACGCTAGGGAATAGAACCGTGGCGTGAAGGATAGTGGAGGTGGAGCCCAAGGGGTCATCCCTATGTTCCCCGGGTCCAATGTTCCCCGCTCGGGGAACATAGGTCCTATGTTCCCCGATTTTCCCAAAAAGGGTCCTATGTTACCCTCATACATACCGGGGACGGGGAGCATAGGACCCTTTTTGGGAAAAGCGGGGAACATAGGACCCTTTTCTGGGAAAAGGGTCCTGTGTTCCCCGCAATCTATCAATCTTTAAAAATATTTAAACTTTGACGCGACATTCGCGTGATGACAGCCAATCGGCGTTCAACAGCGTGGCCACTGAGTGACATGTGTAACGTACTATTATATAACACCTCTACATGTTGCGTATATCCAACCTCACATCGAAATAAACAAGTCATCTGAATCTGGGTAAGAGGGGTAAACACATATTTACAGACATGTTAGCGTTTGTTGCATTCTTACATTTGTATTATTATTATTATAGTTTGAATTGGATCAGACCAGACCAGGCTGATGCAACAATTTGCAATATTTTGTTGGCCCTCCATGTCATTCATATACACGCCACATAGGACTTGCACGTAGCCAGTAGCTCACTGAGCAAATTAGTGCTCAGCACTGAGACTCTGAGATTTTCCAACAGTGCATAGCAAAACATCACAGGGTTTTCTGTTTATACATACCAATTGTCCTGCGACTATGTGCAAATGAATGAGCCGAGAGTCCACACCCCGTCCCCACTCCCATAATTGACCAAGCATGGTTCTAAGAGTGCCCATAATTACCTGGATTCAGAAACTGAACGTTTGTTGCATTCATTTTGAATACCAAAGGAAAGTATAAAAAATGCGAAAGTGTTGAAAAAGTAGATTGTGCCATTTACAATAGGAAAACTCCTGCTACCTTCTTGTGAGACTGAACCAACAGAACCAAAGAGCCACGACCTCTTCATATGGCTCACCTATAGCGTTCACCACAGTGGTACGCCGACCTCACATTCCTTACTCTGAGTGGAAACCTGAATACGCATACTTCTGCTGCCATTCCTCTGCGCACCCTTGTTTATTCATCTGACCCCAGATCTGTCTTCTATCCAGCTCCATTATTATCATCGTCCCACCTCGTCCTTAATCACCAAGCTCACAGATACATTTGAAGCACGACATGACCTGGAGTTCGTTGTTGTTATAAAATATTTATTATATATATATATGTATTCATGAAGTGATATAGGCCCACTCAGTATAGTAAAGAAATGTTTTGTTTAATAATAACAACAAACAATTAGCATTCAGAATTCAAAATGCACCCCACATTTCATCAGATGAAGCAGACAAGAAGTTCAATATTTTTCTGTGGATTCTATATAACATAAAATTAAGCCAAAAATATGCAATGCAATGCAAACAGAGCAAGCACTAATGTGAAGGAATCTCTTCAATTGAATTGAATTGACGTTTTAAGGTGGTTATATTCCGGAAAACCCTTTGTCAAACAGCACACACACTACTGTGATAGTAAAATCAGGCTCAAAGCTTTGGGTGACATTGAAATCTGCCTCTGCTAGAAGTAGTGAGTTTCTCTCTACTCTCTGTGAATTCCCTAGCAGCTTTCAATACGTTTCATACAATCATAGACACGCAGAGAATTACAAAAGAAACAAAAGTTTGTAGTATTCCCAACATAAAACCAAAATATCCTCCAATTTCTTTCTTAATGTTTCTCTGCTGTTCCAACATCTCATTTGACTGCGACCATTTGAAGTTATTGTGATAAAAGAGTACATATAAATAAAGTAGACTCCACACATTACTTCAAGCACTTTCCTTCAGAGAGGAACCGGCAGAACAATAGATTGGACTGCCCCCACTCCCCTACCACTCTGTCGACTGGAAACCTGCTGTTCCCTCTCTGTCTGCTGTGGGGCTCTGTCGTACAGCAAATCACATCACAAGCTCTCTCTCTCCTACTCATTCTCTCTCTCTCTCTCTCTCTCTCTCTCTCCTACTCATTCTCTCTCTCTCTCTCTCTCTCTCTCTCTCTCTCTCTCTCTCTCTCTCTCTCTCTCTCCCTCTCTCTCTCTCCTACTCATTCTCTCTCTCTCTCTCTCTCTCTCTCTCTCTCTCTCTCTCTCTCTATCTATCTCTCTTACTCATTCTTTCTCTCTCTCTCTCTCTCTCTCTCTCTCGCGCACTCTCTCTCTCTCTATCACTCCCTCTCTCTATCTTTCTATATGTCTGTCAACCGCTCTCTGCTTCTTCTTCTTCATCCTCTTTCATCCCAACACACCATCTCTGTCGTGATCCGTCTTCTGTTCTGGACCGTGAGAGGAAACGCCGTCTCTTGCTCCTTGCTCCCCCAATAGCCGCGTTTGGCATTTCATACTTTACGCTGCTCTTCTTTGATCAAAATCACTCAGACCACTCTGTGAATTATCACAAGGGATTATTTTGATTCACGGTGACGGCTGTAAATCACCCCTAAACAATGTCGTTTTTGGGAGAGTTTTCAACCTCCAAAATAATTAATTCATATGCTGCCGTGATGGTCCTGTTGTTAAATTTTAGTGGACGAATGATGTCACAGACTTGACAGGTACGTTAATGGCGTATTAGGATGGGAGATTCATAGCAAAAAAAAATCCCAGCATGCCCTTCACCCGGCACCAAGGTGTTCCGATTGTGAACCACGGCACCATAGCGAATAGGATAGTGTTCAGGAGACTTAAGTATTAATTACCTTAATAACTACAAAGGATTGTGTCTCTGTCGGGTCAGCCTATCGTGTTGCAGCGGCCGTTGGAATTAGCGCAGGGGCCTCTTGCTAATCCCCTGCTTATTCTCCACAACATCAACTCCGACGCATCAGAGGAACACGGCCCATCCCGGCATTAATTACATAAAGTTCAGTGGTGTGGATGCGTGGGGAAGGCCATTTGTTTTCCCGGCGACGTTAGCGGTGAAACACATTAATCAGTGCGTGTGCGTAGTGTAATAAACACGTACGTACAGGGCCGGCAGGTCTCACGTGGGGGACCCCCAGGTTTCAAGGTTGTTGCCATCCACTCAACAAAGAAGGCTGTGGTGAATACACAGAACATGAGACATGCAGGGGTGGTGGCCTGTTTGCATTCAGAAACACACAAACGTCCAGGCGAGGCAGGACACAAGCACACACAAACACAGTTGCTTATACACACACATATACACAAATGTTCACACACACACACACTCACACACAAGCACGGACACACACAGGATTAATCTGCTAAGATGCACAACCTCTTTTCCCAAAGGTACAGTTGGGAAACACAAACGGACAAAATTGCATGCACACATAGATGAACGTGCAAAAGAGGTGTTCAACCATCCAGAAACACACACACACACACACACACACACACACACACACACACACACACACACACACACACACACACACGTACACACACGTACACACACACACGCACACACACACACACACACACACACACACACACACACACACACACACACACACACACACACACACACACACACACACACACACACACACAAATACCCGCCCGCCCATAAACGCACACACACTGAGATCTAATTAAAACCATTGTTGTAAATAGATCTGATTCCATTTCAGTGTGGTTATCGCTCCTTCATGGATAAGTAATGAGCTGGTGCGTTGAGAAAGAGGGAAAACTTCCCGTTCCACCGCTCTCGGTCAGGGGACCCAGGCTGTGCCACACAAGGACTCCCACCCAGTTATCCATGGTGAACAAAATGTATATTTATGCCATATCGCATTTAAATATTGGTTGAATCGTAGGTTTCAGTGGAGAATTGATCAGGGCTGAAGGAAAGCCCATCGTTGATCGCCAAACGCTCCCTCTCTCTTTCACTATTCATGTCACCGTTCCTGTAGCAATTAGGCCATGCGTGCCAAGAAGAAAATGGATGATTATGGGAACAACAGAGTCAAAGGGAAGACACAAAAGAATAGAGAAAGCGAGGAAGAGACAGTGTGTGTGTGTGTGTGTGTGTGTGAGTGTGTGTGAAAGCGAGCCAGAGAGAGTCCCATTAAGGCAAAGGACTTTTTTGTCTTTGGCCTCAGCCACCTCTGGAATGGGCCGTGCCAAGATTGATTGCAATGAATTTTCCGCCAAACCAACGACAGCCGAGTAACTGGGAAAATAAGAAAATAAAGCAAGTCAACCCCCTCTCGTCTGTCTGTCGTTCGGTCCATCTGTCTTTCTGTCTTTGTCTATCATTAACATGTCTGTATGGGTGTCTTTCTGTCTACAGGTTTGTCTGTCAATCAGTCTGTCTACCTCTGTGTCTGTCCTCCTTCTGTCTACCTGTCTCTCTTTCCATCTGTCTTTCTGGCCGACTGTTTGACGTCCATCTCCCTGTCCTGCTGTCACTCTGTCCATCTACATCTCTGTTCATCGGTCTCTATGTCTATCCTTCTCTTTGTCCATCTTTCTCTCTCTCCCTCTATATCTCTCTCCAGCTGTCTCTCTGTCCGTCTATATTTCTGTCCACCTGTCTCTCAGTACATCTGGTTCCTTGTCAGTCCGTCTCTCTGTCCATCTGGCTGTATGTCCATCCATATCACTTTCCATCTGTCTTCATGTCCATCCCTCTGTCTGTAAGAGGAGATAAAGACCTGAAGGGACACTCTCTCCTGCTAGCGTATCTTCCTCCCTGCCTGTCCAAGCACCTGGGCCGCTCTGATCAGAGCCTTGTCGGCGCCTTGTCCTAATCCCTGTGTCTGCGCCAGGTCTTAGCCGGATCGCTGGCGCTCCAATCAGGAGAGCTGCAGTCGTACACGTGGGGGAATGCACCCTCACTTTTTGGAATGCACACATGCGTGTGTGCGCTCACTCACTCACATACAGACATGAGGAAATCACAACAAGTAGTGACCATGACGGCCTTGTGATGAAGGGAGGGGGCGGGGGTTCTGAAGCCAAGACACGTTAAGGGGTATACCAGCACACATGCACCCACAGATGCACGCACACACACACACAGGAGAATCAGCTGCATTTGTTCCAAGCGCTTATCCTCAATAGCGGAAACAGCTTCCTATTGATCATAAACTTAAACCAAATCACTCAAGTAAAGCACCAATTTTGAATTGATATGCAATCACAGTTACAGTCTCAAAGGACTTCTCAGGTTATATTTTCTGACAAAATGACATAATGAATACAATAATATGGAGAATAAGAATAATAAAGGATCTTCACAATGTACATTTACATTGTTTTGAGCAATGATATTGCATTATGCTTCATGCCTGGGGTTTGAGTCTAAAATTATGTGTGTGTGTTTGTGTGTGTGTGTGTGTGTGTGTGTGTGTGTGTGTGTGTGTGTGTGTGTGTGTGTGTGAGTGTGTGTGTGTGTGTGTGTGTGTGTGTGTGTGTGTGTGTGTGTGTGTGTGTGTGTGTGTGTGTGTGTGTGTGTGTGTGTGTGTGTGTGTGTGTGCGCGCATGTGTATTCGTTTTCGTGGAACCACTATGTCGCCACCTGTTGGTGGCGATGGTTGGTTCTGACAGTATGGTTCCGTGAGTTTTGGTGCGTCCGGCAGCCGGGTAAAACTTTGGCGCTGTGGCTTCCTGATCCCCGAGAGACTTCCCCATGTTAATAAAGGAGAGCTCCAGCAGAGCACCACTGCTTTAACCCAATGTTTTATGTATGAGGCAGAAGGAGAACGCCACTAAAAAGGAGGGATCATCTACGCACACATAAGCGCCAGAATCCAATCTCAACTCCATTAGCGCCGGACAAATCCTATACAGCGAGAGGGTCTCTCCATGTGTTTCCATGAGGGAGCTCAGAAAGCCATTATGGAAATGAAAGGGGACAAATCAGATGATATAGATCACCGCACAACGTAGGAAATAAAATTCCCAGTGGAGTGTACTTTGTAGTGTCGGGCTCAACAAAAAAAAGAAGGGGATGAATGATGCCTTCTGAGAATCTTCGACAGCATAGATGGAATTTAACTCATTGCAGTGCTATTCATCTCGCCAAACATCTGGCTAACACATGGATACATTTGATTCTTGGTTGAGGTCACAAGATCAGCACTATGAACAAAGAGGCCTCCCTCTTGCTAATTTCTTTGAGTAGGAAACGGTTTCATTGCAGTTACTCAAAGTACTGCAACCCCTGGTCAAAAATGGTACACCGCTACAATGTACCTTAAATCAAAAAGTACCACCTTGTCAAAAATAACTTAACCACAAGATACTTTCTGTCGAAAAAGTAAAAGTTGAAAAGTTGTTATCCACAATACCCCTGAATACCCATTACAAAATAGTTCTTCTCTAAAAGTATTTAACAATGATGCAACCCTTCTCCCATGCACTTGCAGAACCTTTTGAAAAAGGGGTCTATATCCAAACATTGCTGTTATTTTACAGAAAATCACAGCATGAGTTTACGTGTGTGAGAGAGCACTGCTCCCTCTTGGTATCAGCTGACCGGCTTGAGTGTTTGTGATTGTTTAATATAACATCTAACCAGGTGAACAGTTGAAAGTAGAGCCGTTTTTTGTCCTGTGTCCTTTCAAATATAAAACATTCCTCCACTTTACTGGTCTCCAATTTCTCGGAATCAATTCATGCCCTTCCCCGCAAGTTTTCTTCTCTGTTGTCTCGATAAACTTTATAAACCAAGTGGAATCTATTTAGCTTGTTGGCCAGCGATCAAGCTACTGAGCTGACTGCATAGGCCAACTGCCTTTTATATGTATTTGAACTGGTTGGCCTCAAAGAAACATTTATTATACTGGAGTGAACAAGTGAAATAGGATATTTCTCTTTCGAATACCAGCACAAAAACTGAAACATTTAGTACTTGGTAAAAATCCAAAGCGGCTACTCGAAAAATACACTCGAAAGAGCAGAGTACTAGCAACTGATACAGCTTCCACGGATTAAATGCAATGTTAACTGGCTTTCTGATCACGCTCCGGCGCCCCTTTATCTCTGCAGGGCGAACAACTCATTCTAAAGTACGCTGGAAGTCACAACTATCTTAGAGGTTACTGAGGAAGCGTTATTTTTCTCCAACATTTTCCAATGCCTTCGCAGCCCCCCTCAGAGTATGCTGCTCTATCACTGTAGATACACGTCCTTACAAACAATCTCCACCATGCTAATTGAGGTAATTAAAGGGGTGGGGATGAGGGGGGGGGGGGGGGGGGGGGGGGGGGGGGTCGGCATCCAGGTGCAGGTGGCTGAGCATTATTCATACCCCCCCCCCCCTCGTTGCCCTTGGAGATAACCCTCTCGATCCTCCCCATCCCACTCACAGTGACACACCCAGGCAAAGTTTGCCTGGTTTTCCTTTGTTCGGATAAGGACGCACGAGGTGCTTAGTTTCCTCGATGGTGCTGTTGTTGGTGTGATTTGTAATGGCAGGGAAACCACGTGGAGCACTCGGCTTGCTTAGAATTGTCTGCCGGTAATTCACGGTGTGTGTTTTGTTGGGACATTTACGAGAAGAGAAGTCAAAACAAATGCTCCTCCATCCACTCTTCCCGCCATGTCCTCTGTGCAACTCCCGAACAACTTAATATGTGCACGGGCACACCCACACACACAAAGACACACACACACACACAAACATAAACACAAGCACACACACACACACACACCACACACACACACACACACACACTATCAAACACCGACACCTACACACACACACATGCAAATGCACACACACGCACACACGCACACACACCGACACGACAGCAACATAAACACAAGCACACACATACATACACACAGACAAACGCACACACACACACACACACACACACACACACACACACCCACACACACACACACATTATTACACACCAACACCCACACACATACACACACACACACACACACACACACACACACACACACACACACACACACACACACACACACACACACACACACACACACACACACACACACACACACACACACACACATACACACACACACACACACACACACACACACACACACACACACACACACACATACACACAATGTCTTCCAAATTACGAAGACTTTTAGGAAATGCAAATACTCGCTTGCTAAATGTCAGTGCTAGGTGGCGACGGAGACGGGGGTGTGACATCATCAGCACGGGCCTTGTTTATGTCAGACAGTGATTAGATTAATACTCATTAGAGAATATTTGTGTCTACCCCCTTCCTGTCCCTCCTGGGCACCGCGGCAACAGGAACCATGGCAATTAAAAACGGTAAGCTGTCATCCTCCATCATTGTGTAGGCCATTTTAGATGCCTCGCAAGACACACATGCACACACACACACACACACACACACACACACACACACACACACACACACACACACACACACACACACACACACACACACACACACACACACACACACACACACACAGGCACAGATCGTATGCACGGAGACGCACACACACACACACACACACACACACACACACACACACACACACACACACACACACACACACACACACACACACTGAACACAATGAAGCCTGGGGATGAATCCATACGTACGGGAACTGATACAAATATACTTCCCTGGAGTTGAGCATGATTTTATGTCTACTCTAGTAGTCATGAATAGTGGATTTCTCTTTTGTTATTCCTTATTAACGCTTTCTTTTTCTTAATTTCGTTAAAATAATAGTAAGTACGATTTGTTCCTGGTGCCAAGTGGCTACCTCCTGCATTGCTTTCTAACAAAACCCAACATCATTACTACCCTCGTAAAATCACCTGGTAGTCCGATTCGAAAAAACCAGCACTAGAACCATCATCACGCTATTCCGAAGTCCTTACTTCAACACGATTAAATCAAAGTTCTACCTCTGTCTATATGGTGCCACATGGCATGCAGGGGACTGTGTATACAATCTATAAATAGATCCTCCTGCGCTATATGTATGTGTGTGTGTGTGTGTGTGTGTATGTGTGTGGGAGATTCTCATTACGTCTTGTTTTACACTCGCGGAGATGCTTGTTAAAAATAATGATCTGATGACTGCGATAATTAGGGGCCTGCAAAGTCACCCCGACTAAGTCCACTCTCATCATTATAATTGAATATTTCCAAGTCACGTTTTGAATCATTTGGACTGGGTTTTGGTGCTCCATTAAGCTATGGGTTTTGATCATTAGGATAAAAGGTGCTTAACATTTTTTCCTCAGAGTGCTCGGGCCTAAAGGGACAAACTTCAGAGGTTCCGTCGCTCAAACACAGTCGATGGAAGACGCGGGTGCTGGGTCTGAAAAAAGGAGTCTTTAATTATGGCTGCTGTGAGTCCCCCCCCCCCCCCCCCCCCCCCCATCCGCTTCCTTCAGCCCCGGATCAGGAGGGACAGCGCCCATGTAGTCAGCAGCGTGTGCGCATTTGAAACTGCTCGTGGCTGGTGTTATTTCCTGAGCGCATGTAAATAAATAAAATGAAATACAATTGTGTTTTATATTAGCCTCTCTCTCTCTCTCTCTCTCTCTCTCTCTCTCTCTCTCTCTCTCTCTCTCTCTCTCTCTCTCTCTTTCTGTCTCACACATACACACACATGCACACTTTCTTACTCTCTTTCCCTCTCTCACACACACACTAGCCTCTCTCTCTCTCTCTCTCTCTCTCTCTCTCTCTCTCTCTCTCCTCTCTCTCTCTCTCTCCTCTCTCTCTCCTCTCT